>NC_143033.1:32350000-32657500 GCF_057628025.1 Oncorhynchus mykiss | reverse complement strand
AAAAAAACTATTAAACAAAATAAATGAGAAAAATATATAATAACTTGTGTGTTTGAGTGTGAGGGACAGGGCAGTCAAATCTCATTCGTCATTCACATTAAAAACACACCTTGCAGGTGCTCCAAAATAATATGAAGGGCTGTGGTAGAATCATTAAAATCACATAAAACCCCCCCTTTAACCAAAGAAACATCATTCCTCTTCCTGTCCACAGAAAGAATCAACTGCTCCTCCATTTGTTTACTAAGCAGTTGCTGAGCTGCTCCTTTGTCGCCCCCTGGTGGCCATCACTGGGAGGGTAGGGGTCTCTGGCGGCCAGGTGAGACGTGGGGAGAGGGGGGCAGCTTCTCGGTGGAGGTGGACAAAGTCAAGGACGACTGTAGGTGGACCGTTTTGTGGAACAGCTTGTTGCTAATCAGCACAACCAGAGAGAAGAGGCGCAGCTGGAAGTGACTGTGTGGAAAAGACACGGGAGGAAAGAGAGTGAGTGAGCAGGGAAGAGGATTTCACTGGTTCTTTTTACACAAGTGAATCTGTTTGATCACTGGACATTGTTAGGGCTTGCAGTGCACCATACTCACTATAACTTTGTTGGGGTCTTGGCCTCGTTAGCGCTGATGATGAACAGAGGGAACAGGATGGAGAACAGACAGCCACTAAAGCAGAAAAATATATAATTTGAGTGGATCATTCAAAATGATTTGGTATATCAGTAGAACTGAAAGTCTGCATATTGGAAGAGTCTCGTGTTTGGATTGAAAGAGGGGCTACAAGTGGCGTTACCTTATAATATATGAAGAGGGGAGGGCAGTCAATAGAGCCATGGGGAGACCAAAGCCAAAGTAGTAGGGCCAGTTCCTCTCAATGTTGGACAGCCGTTGGTGCATCTCAATGCCTTGGATGAAACGGTTACAAATGGGTTGAGATTCTGCTCAGTTCCTATTACCTAAAATGAGCAAAATACTTTGAGAAGAAAAACATCTGAGTAGAAAGGAGGCACACCATGGTTGAACCAGCGATACTCAAAGCAGTAGAGGGAGTAGAGCAAAGACATGTGAAGAAGGCTGACCATCTGTCCAATGGCATCGATGGGGAAGAGACTCACAACCATACCCTAGTGGACCACAACAAAGACAAGATGATGAGCTAATATATTGACTATTAACTTCAACCAATGGATGTAATGAATTAGAGCTCTCAGCGTTGATCCCAAAGACTCCTGTATGTTTTAATTTTAATATAACCTTAGTGAACCCTTCTTTGTGAACTTGAAGACACATGGGAACGTCAATTGCTGTACTACCTGAATGAGGAAGAGGGCCTGGAGGAGGAGGTTGAAGAGCATGTCAGCGATAATCTTACTGACGCTGGGGAAGGGCTGGGCTTTCCGACCAGACACCTCAAACGCCAGGTCAGCTATGTCCTACAGCAGACAACCAGAGGGCATGTTAACCTCCTGTTTCACTGTGTGACATATGTTATCATCTCAAAAGATCCTCGGGCAATAACAGTGTAAAAACACTGGAAGGGAATATAGATAGCATAGCAATAACACATTGGAAATCCGTTACTGCTGTGAGACAAAAAGGAAAGCATAGCCAAGCATTCATTCAACTGTATTAAAGCCACTACTCCATCGCCTGAACATTGCTGGAAAGCTATAAACATCGTCAATAGAGACCGTAATTGGTTTATGATAAAAAATATGTATATACAGTGCCTTGCAAAAGTATTCATCCCCCTTGCCGTTTTTCCTATTTTGTTGCATTACAACCTATAATTTAAATTGATTTTTATTTGGATTTCATGTAATGGACATACACAAAATAGTCCAAATTGGTGAAGTGAAAAAAATAAATTGTTTAAAAAAATTATAGAAAATAAAAAACGGAAAATTGGTGCATGCATATGTATTCACCCCCTTTGCTATGAAGCCCCTAAATAAGATCTAGTGCAACCAATTACCTTTAGAAGTCACATAATCAATTATGTGCAATCTATGTGTCACATTGTCTGTCACTTGATCTCAGTATATATACACACCTGTTCTGAAAGGCCCCAGAGTCTGCAACACCACTAAGCAAGGGGCACCACTAAGCAAGCGGCACCATGAAGATCAAGGAGCTCTCCAAACAGGTCAGGGACAAAGTTGTGGAGAAGTACAGATAAGCGTTGGGTTATTAAAAAATATCAGAAACTTTGAACATCCCACGGAGCACCATTAAATCCATTATTAAAAATAGAAAAAATATGGCACCGCAACACACCTGCCAAGAGAGGGCCACCCGCCAAAACTCACGGACCAGGCAAGGAGGGCATTAATCAGAGGCAACAATGAGACCAAAGATAACCCTGAAGGAGCTGCAAAGCTCCACAGCGGAGATGGGAGTATCTGTCCATAGGACCACTTTAAACCGTATACTTCACACAGCTGGGCTTTACGGAAGAGTGGCCAGAAAAAAAGTTGTTGCTTTTTGGCGAACCTTTTGGTGTTCGCCAAAAGTGGGAGACTCCCCAAACATATGGAGAGACTCCCCAAACATATGGAAGAAGGTACTCTGGTCAGATGAGACTAAAATTGAGCTTTTTGGCCATCAAGGAAAACGCTATGTCTGGCGCAAACCCAACACCTCTCATCACCCCGAGAACACCATCCCTACACTGAAGTATGGTGGTGGCAGCATCATGCTGTGGGGATGTTTTTCCATTGGCAGGGACTGGGAAACTGGTCAGAGTTGAAGGAATGATGGATGGCGCTAAATACAGGGAAATTCTTGAGCGAAACCTGTTTCAGTCCTCCAGAGATTTGAGACGGACGGAGGTTCACCTTCCAGCAGGACAATGACCCTAAGCATACTGCTAAAGCAACAATTTAAGGGGAAACATTTAAATGTCAACTTGAACGAGCTGGAGCAGTTTTGCCTTGAAGAATTGGCAAAAATCCCAGTGGCTAGATGTGCCAAGCTTTTGAGACATACAGCTGCAAGTCTATTGGGGTAATTGTTATGCACGCTCAAGTTCAAGTTCTTTTTTGTCTTATTTCTTGTTTGTTTCACAACAAATATTTTGCATCTTTAAATTTGTAGGCATGTTGTGTACATCAAATGATACAAACCCCAAAGAAATCCATTTTAATTACAGGTTGTAAGGCAACAAAATAGGAAAAATGCCAAAGTGGTGAATACTTTCGCAAGCCACTGTACGACTAGTGCTCTCCGGTGCCAACTGAGCAACAGTTGTCCTTGACCAGCTATATCCCACCCTTGTTACAACGACAATCACAAAACATCTACGTCATCACCTGTGTACTAACAAAGGCCTCACCTGGAACCAAATGGCGTTGACTATCTTGCTGAGCACAAACAGAGGGAGCACCCAGAGAGCACTGAACACGGAAGTCAATATGAACTCCAGCCAGGACCACACGTTACCATGGAGTGAGGGGTCACCTGTCAAGAAATGTCTCTTTGAGTGACAGGTTTTACCACTGTTATTAACAAATCACTATGAAGCATGTGATAATGGAGTGAACCCACCCCATAGTTCCAGGCAGGCATACCGATAATTCTTGCTGTCAGAGTCTGCAGCAGTGGAATAAACACCCGATAGAAGAGGAACAGACTGAGCTGCAAAAATATTTGGAGGGATTACTAACATGAACAATGTCGTTGTAGTATTACTTCTCTGCCCCTCTCATAGAAAAATCAGTATTTGCATGATATGCATTTTTCAAACAGTTTTAAAATATAGAAAAGTATGTTTCTTACCCAAAACACTCCCCCATTCCATGCACAGCACTGAAAAATCCTACTGGCTAATTTGGGTTCACTGAAAGAGAGAGTATGACTACACATTATCACTCACCATTGTCATTAATAAGCACACAAAAGGTATAGGCCTAAGCCTACTGTTCACACTGGACAGCACACAACGATCCATGTTAAAGTTTTTTAATATGAACCCGTCATAACTAGAAAGAGCATATCAGGTTAGATAGGGAGGAATGTTAAAAATACCCTTTAATGATATGTATCAAATAGCTCCTCGGGCTGAGAGAGAAAACACATATACCCTTTTTTATACCCACAATATCGTGCCAACCAAAACAGAAATGTGCTGTCTCTGATTTTTTTCTTCAACACCACCCCTTCCAGCACGGTTCCAAAAACTGGGGGTTTTGAAACCAGTCCAGCTTGGCTCGGCAGTGTGAATAGGTTATTAAAGTCGTAATTGCCAGTGTCTACCTCTCCTGTTTGCGTTCCTCACTCTGGGCCCGTCTCTGAGCCAGGGCCCCGCTGGCTCTCCTCTTTCGCTGCTCCTCCCTTTTCTGCTGGATGCGGGCATCCAACTTGGAGATAGTTCCGATCCCCAAAATGGAGTCCTTAATCCCCTGTAGGACACACAGAAAATTCTAAGTGAGACTGGGGTAAATGCCTTATGAAGAAAATCAACACAGCACATTCTTCTAATGTTGAACACTACACTGTATGTTAGACTTGGTATGTGTATGGCCATGGGTGGAAAAGTTCCTTTTAAATCCAAAGCAGTGTTGCAAATACAAAATGTATCTTAATATCATTGAAGTCAGGTAACTTGTGCTTAAATTCACTTGCTTACCTAGTAGCACAGTTGAAATAAAAACACTTGAACTATACCAAAAAAACAAGGCTAATCTTTGTACTGCTTTTGTGGAGGAGATCTTCATCTGGAAATAAGGTAATGAGGGTCAAGGTAAACAACACAAGGGTAAACATTTGGTTAAGCCATTAAATGTAGGCTACTATGGTTTTGCCCGAAAGCAATGTTTGCTCTAAAGCAAATAAGAAAAAACACGAAAGAAAAAGCTTAAACTTTATTATAATGTTTAATTTGTCTAGTGTAAAAACATACTAACTTATTAGACGAAATGTCTAATGGGCCGAGTGGATGGCATCAATTTAACTAGAACATAATTCCCAATGGATCTAAACAGAGCTTGCTAGTTGGTTCACCAGCTCATGATTCAGACTCATGATAGCTGTACCCTCCTTTAATCCCATGTGTAGGCCTATCACTTGTGTGTGGACAGACGGGGTGTGATGGGTTGCTGTCTGACCGTCGCAACATTACGGAGGAAGGCCCTGACACTGTCTGTCATCTCCAGACCAGCTGCAGATCCATCAACTGCAGGAGGGGGTGCTGGGGATCTGGTCAACTCTCATCGCAGGGAGGGCACACCTAGCAACCTGTGACATCACACCACACAGGAGAACAGTTACGGAGAGCAGCAGGTTCACTTTGCTCCAAGTCTCATGTTAAAGAGCATGTTATTCAGCCTCTATTTAGGGAAGTTTTTATTCATGGCAAGGAGGAGCACACTAAGCAACCAGTGACATCACACAGTTAAATATTTAGAGCAGGGCTCTCCAACCCTTATGCTGCGTTCTGGACAACTGGGAACTCGGAAATCTCGGACTTCCGACTTCAGTGCATTCAAGACAACCTAGGAACATACAAAGATGTATGTTCCTGGAAGACAACTGGGAACTCAGGAAAAAAAAATGACCTTCGACTGGGGAAAATAGTTTTGAACGGTTATTCAACTAAGAAACTCAGGCTTCTTTCTAGAGCTCCTACTTTCCTACTTGAAGATCACCGCAGTCATGATTTGACCTATTTTTTCATTTATTTTGTCCAGACACAGCAGGGGTTCAAACTGAAGAAACCAGTTCCTACATTTCAATATAGAAATCTATTCTATCAAACAAAACTATGCTACATTTTATCTCTGGGACCCTCAGGATGACAAATCAGAGCAAGATTACTGAATTTAAGTACTAGAGGTCGACCGATTAATCGGAATGGCCGACTTAATTAGGGCTGAACAATCGGAAATCGGTATTTGTGGGCGCCGATGTGCCAACTGTTTTTATTTGTTTATACCTTTATTTAACTAGGCAAGTCAGTTAAGAAAACATTCTTATTTTCAATGAACAAATACCATGCTATTGTTTGAGAGTACACAACAAGAAACTTATCATGGCAACTGGTTTGATACATTCACCTCTGAAGTTAAATAATGTACTTACTAGAGGTCGACCGATTATGATTTTTCAACGCCGATACCGATTATTGGAGGACCAAAAAAGACGATACCGATTAATCGGACGATTACATTTGTATTTATTTGTAATAACGACAATTACAACAATACTGAATGAACATTTATTTTAACTTCATATAATGCATCAATAAAATCAATTTAGCCTCAAGTAAATAATGAAAGATGTTCGATTTGGTTTAAATAATGCAAAAACAAAGGGTTGGAGAAGAAAGTAAAAGTGCAATATGTGCTATGTAAGAAAGCTAATGTTTCAGTTCCTTGCTCAGAACATGAGAACATATGAAAGCTGGTGGTTCCTTTTAACATGAGTCTTCAATATTCCCAGGTAAGAAGTTTTAGGTTGTAGTTATTATCGGAATTATAGGCCTATTTCCCTCTATACCATTTGTATTTCATTAACCTTTGACTATTTGATGTTCTTATAGGCACTTTAGTATTGCCAGTGTAACAGTATAGCTTCCGTCCCTCTCCTCGCTCCTCCCTGGGCTCGAACCAGCAACACAACAGCCACCATCGAAGCAGCATTACCCAAGCAGAGCAAGGGGAACAACTACTAGAAGGCTCAGAGCGAGTAACATTTGAAACGCTATTAGCGCGTGCTAACTAGCTAGCCATTTCACTTCGGTTACACCAGCCTCATCTCGGGAGTTGATAGGCTTGAAGTCATAAACAGCACAATGCTTGACGCACAACGAAGACCTGCTGGCAAAAAGCACGAAAGTGCTGTTTGAATGAATGTTTACACGCCTGCTTCTGCCTACCACCGCTCAGTCAAATACTTAGATACTTGTATGCTCAGTCAGATTATGCAACGCAGGACACGCTTGATAATATCTAGTAATACCATCAACCATGTGTAGTTAACTAGTGATTATGATTGAATATTTTTTACAGGATAAGTTTAATGCTAGCTAGCAACTTACCTTACTGCATTCGCGTAACAAGCAGTCTCCTTGTGGAGTGCAACGAGAGAGGCAGGTCGTTATTGCGTTGGACTAGTTAACTGTAAGGTTGCAAGATTGGTTCCCCCGAGCTGACAAGGTGAAAATCTGTCCTTCTGCCCATGAACAAGGCAGTTAAACCCACCGTTCCTAGGCCGTCATTGAAAATAAGAATGTGCTCGTAACTGACTTGCCCATTTAAATAATAATATATATATTTTTAAATCTGCAAATCGGCGGCCATTCCGATGAATCGGTCAACCACTAGTCCAAACACACCAAGACAGTCGCGAAGAGGGCACGACAGCACCTTTTCCCCCTCAGGAGACTGAAAAGATTTGGCATGGGTCCCCAGATCCTCAAAAACATATACAGCTGCACCACTGAGAGCAGCTGGTTGGCATCACCGCCTGGCATAGCAACTGCTCGGTATCTGATCGTCAGGACCTACAGAGGGTAGCGTGTACGGCCCATCACTGGGGCCAAGCTTCTTGCCGTCCAGGACCTATATACTATGCGGTGTCAGAGGCAAGCCCAAAAAATGGTCAAAGACTCCAGTCACCCAAGTCATAGACAGTTCTCTCTGCTACCACACAGCAAGCGGTACCGGAGCGCCAAGTCTAGGAACAAAAGGCTCCTTAACAGCTTCTACCCCCAAGCCATAAGACTGCTGAACAATTCATCAAATGGCCACCGGGACTATTTACATTGACACCACCCCTTATTTATTTTTACACTGCTGCTACTGGCTGTTAAATGGAGCATCACGTTAGCCTGTTACAATCTGCTAGTTATCCAACCCTGTTCCTGGAGAGCTACCCTCCAATCCAATCCCAGTTGTAACTAACCTGAGTCAGTTTATCAACCAGCTAATTATTAGAATCAGGCACGCTATATAAAATAGCGTTGGAGTGAAAAACTACTGGACAGTAGCTCTCCAAGAACAGGGTTGGAGATCCCTGATTTAGAGAGCATCAGGTTTGCTTTGCTCATAACATTAATGTTAGAAAGAGCATGCCATTGTATATGGCCTATACTATTATTCAAACAATTTTCTAAAATGGTTATAGCATATTTCTGAACAAGTATAGATCTATCACTCTCACTTTGCAGCTAACAACATCTATATGCAAGCCCAAAATCCATGCCACATTTGAGCATGTGGATACCTCATGTGCAGGCCTAGATCGAGGGACTTAGTGGCTGCAAATCCCTTGTTCACGTTGGCTGTTAAAGGTTTCAGGTTAATGTAACATACACAACTACAGTGGAATGCCTTTCTTGCAAACTCAAAACCCAACAATGTAATACTAGAAAAAAACAAATAAGAATTAAGCAAGCATACAATATACAGGGTCAGTTCCAATACCATAGTTACAACGTGCAGGGATACTGGAGTGATGGAGGTAGATATGTACAGGGGTAAGTTGACTATGCAACAGGATTTAAGATAAACAGGGTGGCCCGAACATGTATGTGAGTGTGTGTGTGTAGAGTCAGTAGAAATGTATGTGCATGACATTCTTATGTTGAATAGCCAGTTACAGTATCAAGTGATGTTAGAGACACCGTTATCTAGCTAACTAGCCATCTGTTGTTAGCCAGTTATGATTGAAACGTTGTTTTGCCTCAATTCTAGGAACCCCAAGGGTCCCTGTGTCTAGGGGCAGACAACACTGAAACGTTAGCTAGCTGCAAGAACATTATACAACCAACTGTTGTTAATCACATACCTAGCTACTTGCAAAAACGTTAGTACACAGACGTTCAGTAGTAACATTAGCTAGCTACATTAGGTGTCAAAACAAACAATTATAGCTACCTAGGCAAATCGTCCAAATGCAAAAGGTGCAAGCTAACATGACCGGCAACTGTCTCGCTAGCTAACAACGACTTTAGATGATTTAGCTAATTGAATCAAAAACAAGCCAGATAATCGATTATTTAGTCAACATGGCCTACCTCATACGACAGTTTAAATAATCTCTTCACCTCTTTTTTCTGCAACAACAAACCAAACCCTGCCCCGTAACTTGTGTAATGCGCAAACTCCAACCTAACGGATTGTGGGAGATGTAGTGTGGTGTCTGGGACGGCCCTACGGAAGCACCCGTGACAACTATTTGTGTAAAGGGTTTTGTAAAGATTTTTCCAGTGAATCATCACTCATGGATTTCATACCATTAAACACTGTAGTAGACCAACATATACTAAAAAAAATAGAAACACAAGTGTTGGTCCCATGTTTCATGAGTTGAAATGAATGGTCACAGACATTTTCCATCTGCACAAAAAGCATATT
This sequence comes from Oncorhynchus mykiss, assembly GCF_057628025.1. Taxonomy (NCBI): domain Eukaryota; kingdom Metazoa; phylum Chordata; class Actinopteri; order Salmoniformes; family Salmonidae; genus Oncorhynchus; species Oncorhynchus mykiss. Next base: position 32,648,154 of record NC_143033.1, on the reverse strand, counting down.
TCTCCAAAATGTTGTAAACAAGGTTGTTTACATCCCTGTTAGTGAGCATTTCTCCTTTGCCAAGATAATCAATTCACTTAACAGATGTGGCATATTAAGAAAATGATTAAACAGCATGATCATTACATTATCTTGTGCTGGGGACAATAAAATGCCATTCTAAAATGTGTTGTTTTGTCACACAACAAAATGCCACAAATTTATCAAGTTTTGAGGGATGGGTGGGAAGTGGACATCGCAGGTCCCTGAAAGATTGCGGAAGTGGATGCTTTTGAATTTTTGAGTTTGAATTAAGCAGCGCGTCGAGTAAATTTGGTGAAGACGAATGTTCTGAATGGACAACAGTAGTATAAAAAACTGGAACAAAAAGGAAATTGTCAAACCTTTTATTGAAGGATACATGTGTAAATGATAATGAATTCCTTCTTGTTGGGATGTGTTTGTTGAGTAAGGATGCATATTTGGGAAACCCGTTTGAGGTGTCGAAAATGGTGAAGTATGCACTTGGAAAAGTGGTCTGTCAGAGTGACCCGGAGTGGCCTTATTTTGATTCATTGTATTTCTGAAGAGCAAATACCTACACATGTGAAGCTTGGTTATGTAAGATACGCCGTAAGAGCTTTCGTCCCCAAACCACTGCAGTGTAAGAATTGTAAAGGATTTGGCCATGTTTCAAGTGTTTGCAGACGAACAGAGTATACTGAAGAACGGTATACTGAAGAACAGTATGCTGAAGAACGGTAAGGGTGAAGGAAATTGAGGTGGCAAATGTTAAAGCGGTCAATCGAATCTCCTATGCGGAGGCGATTAAAATAATTGAGAAAACAAGAGATGCTCTTGAAGAGATGGTAGTGGATACACCACAGCCTGTAGTAAATGTTTGCTGCCATACAGCAAACCTGTGTTAAAAAGGTGGATTTTGTTGTGTTCATTGCCACAGTTATAAACTGTTCAGCACAAGTCTAAAAGAAGTGGGAAAAAAACTGGACATTATTCTGGCTGCGGCATAAACGTTTTTGGGAGTCAAAGATTTTACACCTGAAGACTTGCAAGGGGTACTGGAGCCGGAAGACCCGCCCTCCCAGGTTCTCCTTGAACCTGTGTAGGGATCAGATCGTTTTTTTTTTTGTTGTTGTTGTTGTTTTTTTTACAGAAACGTTGTTTGATTTATTTAATTTATACATTTTTTTGTAGTTTTTTTGGTAGTTCAGTTTTTTTGGGGGAAGCCTGTTTCCATCACGCAAAGTAGGTGGACATTAAATTGTGTGATTGCCAATATACCATAGATGTCACAGAATTCTAGGAGTGGTGGGTGTAGAGTCAGGCGCAGAGAGCAATACTTCCAATGGATGTGTTTATTTCGCTTGGTCTAGCCAACAATCAGGCAATGACCATAAATCAGGTATGTCTCCAAAAACCAGGAAATAACATACAACAAATTACGTAGGAGAAAACAACTTCACCACTGACAGTAGGAATAAGCCCGCACAAAAGCAGACGGGCACTGGAAGTTGAAATAGACCATTGATGAACCAAAAAAAGCAACAGGTGAAAACAATCAAGACAAAACCAACAGAAAAGAAAAAGGGATCGGTGGCAGCTAGTAGACCGATGATTTTTGAGTGGCCTTATATTGTCCCCAGCACAAGGTGCACCTGTGTAATGACCATGCTGTTTAATCAGCTTCTTGAAATGCCACACCTGTCAGGTGGATGGATTATCTTGGCAAAGGAGAAATGCTCACTAACAGGGATGTAAACAGATTTGTTCCCCCAAATTTGAGAAAAATAAGCTTTGTGAGTTTGAAAAATTTCTGGGATCTTATTTCAGCTCATGAAACATGGGACCAACACTTTACATTTATTTTTGTTCAGTGTATATATAGCCTACACTTTCTCGTTTGGAACTTCTAATGGGGTGGGATATTTGGATGGGTGTGGTTTCAGTGACAATGACCATAAAAGCAGATGATCACCGATTTGACAGCTCCAACTCAGTTACATCCCAGACTGCCTAAACAAAAGCAATGATAAGCTATGTGTTTATCGGTTAACATGGGTTACCGCTGAACCTGGCCTTAAAATGTGCAAAGTGGTAGTGCTTAAGTGCTTAACAAAAGTTGCATGCATTTTTATCATCCACATCATCAAATATTCATGTTTCCACTTACGCCATGGGATTGTGGGAGGTGGAATGTGCTATTTCTTCACATTCATGACCAAGCCCTTCTCCCCCGATTGCTCAGTTTGTCCGGGCGGCTAGCTCTAGGAAGAGTCTTGGTGGTCCCAAACTTCTTCCATTTAAAAATGATGGATGCCACTGTGGGACCTCATATAGACAGGTGTGTGCCTTTCCAAACCATGTCCAATGAATTTAATTTACCACAGGTGGACTCCAATGAAGTTGTAGAAACAGCTCAAAGATAATCAATGCACCTGAGCTCAATTTCGAGTCTAATAGCAAAGGGTCTGAATACTTATTTAAATAAGGTATTTCAGATTTTTTTTATTACATTTTCCAAAATATCTCAACCTGTTTTTGCTTTGTCATTATGGGGTATTGTGTGTTTATTTTTATTTATTTTATTTCACCTTTATTTAACCAGGTAGGCAAGTTGAGAACAAGTTCTCATTTACAATTGCGACCTGGCCAAGATAAAGCAAAGCAGTTTGACACATACAACGACACAGAGTTACACATGGAGTAAAACAAACATACAGTCAATAAAACAGTAGAAACAAGTCTATATACGATGTGAACAAATGAGGTGAGATAAGGGAGGTAAAGGCAAAAAAAAGGCCATGGTGGCAAAGTAAATACAATATAGCAAGTAAAACACTGGAATGGTAGATTTGCAGTGGAAGAATGTGCAAAGTAGAAATAAAAATAATGGGGTGCAAAGGAGCAAAATAAAATAAATAAATAAAATAAATACAGTAGGGAAAGAGGTACAGTGCCTTGCGAAAGTATTCGGCCCCCTTGAACTTTGCGACCTTTTGCCACATTTCAGGCTTCAAACATAAAGATACAAAACTGTATTTTTTTGTGAAGAATCAACAACAAGTGGGACACAATCATGAAGTGGAACGACATTTATTGGATATTTCAAAGTTTTTTAACAAATCAAAAACTGAAAAATTGGGTGTGCAAAATTATTCAGCCCCCTTAAGTTAATACTTTGTAGCGCCACCTTTTGCTGCGATTACAGCTGTAAGTCGCTTGGGGTATGTCTCTATCAGTTTTGCACATCGAGAGACTGACATTTTTCCCATTCCTCCTTGCAAAACAGCTCGAGCTCAGTGAGGTTGGATGGAGAGCATTTGTGAACAGCAGTTTTCAGTTCTTTCCACAGATTCTCGATTGGATTCAGGTCTGGACTTTGACTCAGCCATTCTAACATCTGGATATGTTTATTTTTGAACCATTCCATTCCATTTTTGAACCATTCCATGATGCTGCCACCACCAGGTTTGACAGTGGGGATGGTGTGTTCAAGGTGATGAGCTGTGTTGCTTTTACGCCAAACATAACGTTTTGCATTGTTGCCAAAAAGTTCAATTTTGGTTTCATCTGACCAGAGCACCTTCTTCCACATGTTTGGTGTGTCTCCCAGGTGGCTTGTGGCAAACTTTAAACAACACTTTTTATGGATATCTTTAAGAAATGGCTTTCTTCTTGCCACTCTTCCATAAAGGCCAGATTTGTGCAATATACAACTGATTGTTGTCCTATGGACAGAGTCTCCCACCTCAGCTGTAGATCTCTGCAGTTCATCCAGAGTGATCATGGGCCTCTTGGCCGCATCTCTGATCAGTCTTCTCCTTGTATGAGCTTCCATTTCAATATTTCAATATTATCGCTTGCACAGTGCTCCTTGGGATGTTTAAAGCTTGGGAAATCTTTTTGTATCCAAATCCGGCTTTAAACTTCTTCACAACAGTATCTCGGACCTGCCTGGTGTGTTCCTTGTTCTTCATGATGCTCTCTGCGCTTTTAACGGACCTATGAGACTATCACAGTGCAGGTGCATTTATACGGAGACTTGATTACACACAGGTGGATTGTATTTATCATCATTAGTCATTTAGGTCAACATTGGATCATTCAGAGATCCTCACTGAACTTCTGGAGAGAGTTTGCTGCACTGAAAGTAAAGGGGCTGAATAATTTTGCACGCCCAATTTTTCAGTTTTTGATTTGTTAAAAAAGTTTGAAATAGCCAATGAATGTCGTTCCACTTCATGATTGTGCACCACTTGTTGTTGATTCTTCACAAAAAAATACAGTTTTATATATTTATGTTTGAAGCCTGAAATGTGGCAAAAGGTCGCAAAGTTCAAGGGGGCCGAATACTTTCGCAAGGCACTGTAGTTGTTTGGGCTAAATTATAGGTGGGCTATGTACAGGTGCAGTAATTTGTGAGCTGTGTGTGTAGATTGATGAGGATGTTTTTTATTTAATCTACTTTAGAATAAGGCTGTAATGTAATGTAACAAAATATGAAAAAAGGGAAGGGGTCTGAATATTTTCAGAATGCACTGTATGTTTGATTATGGGTCCTCTCGAGGTTTCTTCCTTCTAGGGAGTTTTCCTTGCCACTGTGCTTCTGCTTGATATTTTGGGGTCCTGGCCAGGTTAGGTCCTACTAAAGCACTTGTGACAACTATTGGTGTAAAGGGTTTAATTGTGTAAATACCATCTTCCAATGAATCATCACTCATGGATTTAAAAAAATGTAACACTGTAGTAGCCCAACATAATTTTTCTATTCCTGTTTACTACTACTTTGAATGACAGGTTTTTTGACACTTATAATTATCATGCTGGGAATCAATGGTACCAATAAAGTATAACATCAATGGAGAGGCAACCACTTTTCCAGGATATCAACAAGGTCACTGTCTATCTTTTCCTCTGTGCCAAAACCACATGAAAACTTTGACAGAAGTTGAGACCTAAAAAGTAGGGCAATATATAGGAGGAAGAATAATGATAAGAAAAACATTTAAATGTTGTCCCTGATATACCAGCTTCCTGTTTTCAATTTGCTTAAATAAGTTCCTCAATCACAGAGCTTGTCCATTGTGGAGAACCACACTGTCACCACGCATACTTCATCACAAGAGATGGAAGACATTGTCAGAGCAGGAAATTCTGAAATCAATGTGAACCATGGAAACCTTTCCGAGGATACAAAGGATATACACATGAAGACTGCAGCAAATGATTCAGAGGAGGCAGAAAAAAACAGGTAAGAGAGCTTATCCAAATTGCATTGTACTCTGTTAAATGCAGAGTACAAATGTTAGGATGTTGGATTCAAACCAACATCCTAACATCCTGTCAGGCTAAATTACTCTTTCATGGACAAATGGATGTATAACCTGTTATAATGTGTCATGATAAGGATGCGTTTTGTTTTTAGGGACCACACAAATTAGGTTACTACCTTGCTAGTTGTGCATTCAATGTCATTGTCAAGAAGTAGACAGGCGTTATTCAGTGCCTTCCTCTGCTGTTTCCTAACCATCCCAGGAGCTGAGAATACAGGGCCAGGGAGAATAGTCTACAGACTGGTCACTGTGAGCGTTGGTCTGATGTGCATTGTACAATTCACACTCAATGTCTCCCTGCACCTCTTCTGTGAGTGAAATTATTTCTGACAAAATAGCTTTGAAGTAGAGTTAGCAAAATCAGGAAAATTATACAAACTACAGTAATGACATGCTTGTAACTGGAGAATCTTAAACTGCATGTTTTTCAAAAGATAAAGGAGTTGTACACATAATGCTGAAAATAACAAACAGCTCATGAATCATAGGCTCTTTCTGCCATCTAAATCTTAGCTTCTCTTCTTAGAGCCAACTCTGCACTGATACACTGGTTACAGACCAGTTACAATAACCTAACTGAAGAGACTGACCAGCTACGGACCCTTTTCAATGTCACTTTAAAAGATAGAAACCAACTAGAGACCAGTTTCACTGCCATGTCTAACGAGAGAGACCAGGCACAGATCAGTTTCAATGCCATGTCTAACGAGAGAGACCAGGCACAGACCAGTTTCACTGCCATGTCTAACGAGAGAGACCAGGCACAGACCAGTTTCACTGCCATGTCTAACGAGAGAGACCAGGCACAGACCAGTTTCAATGCCGTGACTAATGAGAGAGACCAGTTAATTAACGAGAGAGACCAGTTAATTAAAGCTATAGACCAGATGAAGACAAATTATGATACCATGACTAAAGTGAGAGATCAGTTTCAACTGTGTGCTAGGTGAGTTGTACTTTATCTGAAAAAGGAGAGCGAGAGTGTAAACAGTCATTGATTCACCATCTTGGAATGCTTAAACAACCATAATATTTATATATCTAAATGGATAATTCACTAAGAGGTTTTTGTGTCAATATGGACATGAGTGCTACTTTTCTACTGCTCTATTATGCTGCTTTTCAACAGGGATGGTAAGACAGGGATGGAGGTTTTTCGGCTCCAGTTGGTATTACATCTCTACTGAAACTAAATCCTGGGAGGAGAGTAGAAAGGACTGCAAGAGGAGAGGAGCAGACCTGGTGATCATAAACAGCAAAGAGGAACAGGTGAGAGAAAGAAAGGAGGGAAACTAGTGTGGGACTGTTGATGCCAGTATGCCAATATATTTTTTTCTGCCAATATGCTAGGAATTTAACAATGGATTCCAAAAGATGAGGTACTGGATTGGTCTGTCTGACATAGAAATGGAATCGACCACGACATGGGTGGATGGCACACCACTGACCATAAGGTAAGAAAATTATTTTTGTGTCTTTTACAGAATTGGTGCAACATTGACAATCTGATTGTATTGTGTGCTTTTAGGTTTTTAGATGCTTGGATAGCCTAATAACATGCATGGAACTGAGGACTGTATATAGCTGATGCACCCTGCTACCTTCAATGATCCCTTACAGAGCTAGAATGATGAAACATGCAGCAATTTGTTCTTCTGGATCTGTGAGACAGTAGCATGTCTGTAGGCCTAACTCAAACACCAGACCCACACAACGAGAAATGCATGTCAATTGCTTCGCCATAAATGAGAACTTTAGCATTATTTGCTAGGTAAATGGTAATTCATAGTATGCCTTCACAAAGTTAAATGAATGTTACTGAATGCTAACACAGTGTTACGTGTACTCCCGCTCCCCCTCTCCGGCTCTTGACGTCGGCAGATTATTACGCACACCTGCCACCATCGTTACTCGCTCCTGGGTCTCATGAGATTCACCTGGACTCCATCACCTTCCTGATTACCTCCCCTATATCTGTCACTCCCCTTGGTTCTTTCCTCGGTCGTTATTGATTCTGTTTCTTGTCTGTGTGTTTTTTGTGTTTCTTGTTTTGTTCCATGTTTCGTTTATTTATTAAATGATTCCCTCTCTGTACTTGCTTCCCGACTCCCAGCGTACATGTTACACAGAGCAGATTACGGCCGGATACATTTATTAACAGTACAACATGCTAATACTCCTTTCCCCTCTATCATGTAGACATTCCTTAAAATGGCCATTTAAGTGTTAACATCCCTTTTTCCACATCCTGTTGTGTTACAGCCTGAATTTAAAACGTATTACATGTAGATTATTTTTGTACAAATGAATTAAAAATGAAAAGCTCAAATGTCTTGAGTCAATAAGTATTCAACCCCTTTTATGGCTAGGCTAAAAAGTACAGGAGTAAAATTTGGCTTGGATGACAGCTTTGCACACATTCTCTCACACAGCTTCTCCTGGAATGCTTTTCCAACAGTCTTGAAGGTGTTCCCACATATGCTGAGCCCTTGTTGGCTGCTTTTCCTTCTCTCTGTGGTCCAACTCATCCCAAACTATCTCAATTGGGTTGAGGTTGGGTGATTGTGGAGGCCAGGTCATCTGATGCAGCACTCCATCACTCTCCTTCTTGGTCAAATAGCTGGAGGTGTGTTGGGTCATTGTCCTGTTGAAAAACAAATGATAGTCCCACTAAGCGCAAACCAGATGGGATGGCGTATATCTGCAGAATTCTGTGGTAGCCATGCTGGTTAAGTGTGCCTTGAATTCTAAATAAATCACAGACAGTGTCACCAGAAAAGCCCTCCTACACCATCACACCTCCTCATCCATGCTTTAGGGTGGGAACCACACATGCGGAGATCATCTTGACCTACTCTGCGTCTCACAAAGACACGGCGGTTGGAACCAAAAATCGCAAATTTGGACTCATCAGACCAAAGGACAGATTTCCACCAGTCTAATGTCCATTGTTTGTGTTTCTTGACCTAAGCAAGTCTCTTCTTTTTATTGGTGTCCTTTAGTAGTGGTTTATTTGCAACAATTCAACCATGAAGGCCTGATTCACACAGTCTCCTTTGAACAGTTGATGTTGAGATGTGTCTGTCACTTGAACTCTGTGAAATATATATTTCTACTGCATTTTCTGAGGCTGGTAACTCAAATTAACTTATCCTCTGCAGCAGAGGTAGCTCTGGGTCTTCCTTTCCTGTAGCGGTCCTCATGAGAGCCAGTTTCATTATAACGCTTGATGGTTTTTGAGACTGCATTTTAAGAAACTTTCAAAGTTCTTGAAATGTTCTTTATTGACTGACCTTCATGTCTTTAAGTAATGATGGGCTGTAATTTCTCTTTGCTTATTTGAGCTCTTTTTGCCATAATATGGACTTGGGCTTTTACCAAATAAGGCTATCTTCTGTAAACCACTCCTACTTTGTCACAATACAACTGATTGGCTCAAATACATTAAGAAGGACAGAAATTCTACAAATTAACTTTTAACAAGGCACACCTGTTAATTGAAATGCATTCCAGGTGACTACCTCATGAAGCTGGTTGAGAGAATGCCAAGAGTATGCAAAGCTGTCATCAAGGCAAAGAGTGGCTACTTTGAAGAATCTCAAATATAACATATATTTTGATTTGTTTAACACTTTTTTGGTTACTACATGATTCCATTCGTGTTATTTCACAGTGTTGAAGTCTTCACTATTATTCTACCATGTAGAAAATAGTACAAATAAAGAAAAACCCTGGAATGAGTGGGTGTATCCAAACCTCCCACTAGTACTGTATATCATTTACATATTTACAAAAGTACTTGGGGGATTGGAAATGATGCAGACAATTACATTGATGGAAGCTGATCTATCCCCCCCACACACAAACACACACAGAAAAAGCAGACATTGAATACCCCTTTGAACATGGTGAAGTTATTCATTACACTTGTAATGTCAATACAACCAGTCACTACCTAACTCAGTTGCCGGAGAGGAAGGAAACCGCTCAGGGATTTCAACATGAGGCCAATGGTGACTTTAATACAGTTACAGAGTTTCATGGCTCTGTTGGGAGAAAACTGAGGATGGATCAACAACATTGTAGTTACCAGTGATGTAGGAGTCTTGTATCGAGACCACATTTTGAGTGTTTCGGTCTTGTGTCGGATACAGTTGTATTCGGTCTTGACTTGGTCTCGGACAGTGAGGACATGTCATTTCTTCCAGAGACGAGCCGAGATCAGCAGAGTAAAACACTCATAATTATCAGGGATGTAGGAAAGGCGTTTCAACTTATGATATCTACAAGTAAATGCTAACTAGGGCAACAATGGGCGTGCAAACCAGGTATTGAAAAAGTTTAGTCCGAAGTCTTGGTTAGTTATTTGTGATGCACAATTCAGTCATCATGCCCCATTTTCCCACCCTCTGAGGAGCCAGGCCCACCCAATCAGATTGAGCAAAAACAAAAAAAGAATACCTTATTATTACAAAAATACTCCCCAGCACCCCCCACCCCCCAAAAATATATTTTTGTCGATTTTTCCCAGGCCTCCAAAATGGTCTCCTCATGTAGTTTAAGCATTGTTGTGGACTTAGAACATGCCATTTTTATTGTTTTTCTATAAAACAAAAAGTTTAATTTTGAGAATGCAAATCTGAAAAATATATAGGAAAAATAAAAATAACAGAAAAACATAGGAATTTTCACACAGGGTGCCTTTCCTTCGTTGTGCAGGCTGTTAGCGAAAATCTTTGCCAAATCAGAGTATACACACTTCTCCAAGCACCACTACGTAGGGCTGATGGAAAGACAGCAGCCACACACAGCATGATGTTAAAGATAAGCAGTCCATTCACTCTGGCATAATAAGCCAGTAGGTCCCAATCATAAGAATGCAAAAACACAACCATCAGGCTAATTATTTCCTTATCGAAATATACAATAATTACTTCCCATTGCAGAAAATATTTCATGTTTAGCACAAAGTAACCTGTGACCTAAAGTTTAAATGCATCAATGTTTCACACACAAGTTATTTTCAAAGAGATGGCTATCAGCGAGCTCCAATTAAAAAAACCGTTCCACTCACCAGATGATGATCATTTATACTTAACTTATTGTTGAAAGTTATTCTTGAAAAGGGAGAAGTTAACAAATTAGCAACAACATCCTCTTCGATAACACCTGCTGCTGCCGCTGCAAACTGGCTTTCAGCAAAAGATAGCTAGCTAGACCACGGGAAATCTACTGCTCCTGTGACCTGTTGGCCTTTGAGAAGGCTGAAGTTTCCAAATTCTTCGTAAAAACTGTCAAAATGTGATTGGTTGATTCCACTGTCACTCCAAAATGTGGACCTAATACAGTTACATTTTAAATTTTATTGCACCTTTATTTAACTAAGCAGTCAGTTAAGAACAAATTCTTATTTACAATGACGGCCTACCAAAAGGCAAAAGGCCTCCTGCGGGGATGAGGGCTGGGATTAAAACGATGTAAAAAATATATAAATATAGGAGAAAACACACATCACGACGAGACAACACAACACTACATAAAGAGAGTAGATGGCAGATGCCTTCTATCTAGCTTCTGATGGACTAGCCAATGGCTGATTTAGCTAGCTAGATTTATCGCCCAAGAGACCACCAAACAAAACTCAGTGTTAACCCTTTCCTTTCCAACAAAATTGGCTCTATTTTCCTTCAGCATGCACGTATATATGTACATTTATATACATCATTGGTCACACCTCATTGTCAAGTAGAAAGTCTTAATAAACCATTTGCTGTTTCATACCATGCCATTTGCAGATTTGAAATAGATCCATATATCCTTTTCATTTCAGTTCACATATTGGTAGTCTCCTTCACTGCCTGTGTGTCTGAAGCCTGGCACGCGGCGATAACAAACAGGTGGTGCATGGGCATCTTCTTGAAACAACAGTTCCCTGTCTGCCTGTGGTTATGTCTAAAACAGCATCATTTACAGAGATACAGTGACAACGTACAGAAAGAAATCTGCAGGTTGGTGAAGCACAAAGACCAACATAGACTTACAGTATAGCAGTAAATAATGATACAGTATCATCATATAGAAGCCACATAGAATTGGTCTGCTCATATTACTGCAAATGGACCAATGATCAAAGCCAATAATTAGATTTGAGGTTAACACAACACAATACAGATGAAGTTCTTGCACATTTTGTCATAAAACATATGATTTTCATGTAAATGAGTGCCATTCAAGCAATAATAAGTCATAAAAATGACAGTGCCAAGATTAAGGGATGAACAGAGTTTATGAGACAATATGTTTCATATTTCAACAGACAGATATTGGCAGATGTTACTCCAGTCTATTTAATAAACAAATCAGAATTAAAATGTACATTCTTAAAATACTTACATTGAGTTGTGCAGACTTTGTGCAATACTGTATACATGTATATTTCTTATAGACCCTGCGTCACCACTAGCATTTTACACTGTGCAATGGGGCAGTGCTTTAGTGCAAAACAAAAGTTGCATGACATTTCTTCTTCCACATCATCAATTATTCATGTTTCCACTTGCACATCTTGAAAACTGCGGGAAGCACTGCTGCGTTTCAGCCTTTCACTGATCTGCTATTAGAGGGCTAAAACATTTGTGTTTTGTACCAAGCAAAGATTTCAAGCTTAATGATCTGAAGCGTTATTAACTCTAAACAGAAAACTGTTTTTTTTTTTAAAGACCAGCCCTTCAGTTGACATCCATCACTGACTTAATCACTTAGGTTATCAGAGCTATGTGGTTCTGTTACTATCCCCAGATGGCATTATGAATACTACAAGGTGTGGAAGACACTGACAGCATTTTTCTTCATACAAAAAAACAAATCAAATGACTTAGTTAAATACAGGGAATTCTTTAGTCGAAAGTGTATGCATAACTGTGTCATTATGCCTATATAAGTGTATCATCATGACACATGACATTTTGCTCCATGTGTTAAATGCACAAAGGCATTAAAGAAGTGGAGATTGGAGCATGGAGCTCATAGCTGGTCATATGGATTAAGTCCATGGAATTCTAATAAATGTTTTCCTATGCTAATTGGTGATTATGTCAGGAGGTATTATAATGACAGTATGCATACCCCCTCAAAATCATGATAATGGACCTTTATGAAAGCTTATCTCAAAAATTGTACTCTCTGGCAAGGTTTATTAATTTTCCCCAAACAGTTGTTTTTATTTATTTATACTGAGTTTAATGCCTTACACAGGAATCTCTTAACTTTCTCTAGTCAATCAAGTAAATTGTTAATCACTCCCACTACTATATAGAATGCATCATGTGTCTAGTGATCTGTGGAGGATGGTTGATGTTGACGTTTAGAAAAAATCTTGGCTTAACACCTCTGTGTCAAGCATACATCAATGTTCATGTCAATTTTGCATCAGCAAGTAAGGAGGTTTATATAGAGAAAATGATATAGCAGCAAAGTATAGGTATCATTAAGGTACACTGTATCTGAGACAAGAAAAACACAAAATCACAAAAACACTTCTCACCAGCAATGAGGTCAAGAGCTTTGTTTCTGTGGGTTTAGTAGGTTTCGTAGTATTTTTGTTTGTTTGGTAGGTACTGTAGTATCATTAACCTGTTTTATTCATGAAGTGACAGGATTTCTCATTGTCTAACGTCAGATTGTGTCACTCCAAACGCAACGCTCATCAGTGCAGGCGGAATCGATGTGCCAAGACAATGGGGATTTCTCTGATAAGAATGTAGATGGAGGAACCATAGAATTGGAATGAATAGAATTACAACCATATAATTACCATTCTAATTATATTGGATGAACTATACATCATGTGCAAAGTAGAGCCTCTCTTTCCTTCCACAGAGGAGAATAAAAGAAACAGCTACTAGTGTTTAACTAACCAATATGTATTGCAATGAAAGGCTCAATTCCGGAGGAGTAGGTTACACTAAAAACAACTGGCTATAGGCCTAGAAATAGATTACAATTTTAGGTACCATTCGTTTTTAAAGCCTGTAACATGGTGTGGTACCTATAATAACCCCCTACAATAGACAGTTTGCTGTTATACTGTAAATGACAGTTTCGCAAAAGTTTCTTTCCCACGTTGTGACAGAGGACATAACACATATATTGTGACATTTTCAAGTGTTACCAATAAGTTAACTGCGTCTAATCAACAAGCTGCAGTTAGAGTCCTGACTGTTGCGTGTGCAATAACACTTTAATGCCAAAGTCAATAAGTGCCAGTATTTGCATCCTGAGTCAAATGGAACAGTCTGTATTGTGTCTTTTGTTAAATTAATTCATTTTCAAAATATTGGTTTCCATTGTTTTGGGGATAAGGCTTGATAAGGTTTTATTTTGTATATATTTTTTTATATATTTGGTTATAACTAATACTACATTGCACACAAACCAGTTTAAACAGTAATGTTCGATTTGGCAGGTCCATGATATGGGGCATTTGGGAATCGGATAAAACATATCTGTAAAAAGTGGCCCATTTGAAACTTGAAGTTCAGAGTGACATAAAAATAAACACAGTCGACCAAATGTCAAACTATGCTGGCTGTTGAAGTTTATGAGTTGTACAGTACTAACTAACCTTACATTTTCTTTGTGTTTATGAATGTTCTTGTCAATGTGTTTATAATTAATCATCCAATATGACCGAGGCTTAAGCAACAAAAAAAAATTGTGGGATGTATGGTTGTATTTAGCTTTGAAGTCACAGCCCAAGAGTCACAGCTAAAACGTGTGTAGCCTGGATACCAGACTGATCAGCTCCAGAGTTAACAAATAAACTACAGTAGCTTTTAGTCTACCAAGTTCTTTGTTATCATTCAAGCCATTTAACCAGTTCAAGTAAATGGTCTGTAGACCTATCCCTCGCAGCAGGACTGTTCTTATAATATTTCACTTGCCTGACTGGATTCAGCTACTAATAGAAAAAACTGTCTGTATCAAGTCCGTATGATTAGTTAATTGAAATACACACATTTATAAATACACAACAAATGTACCTGTCCAGCACTCTTTTCCCTTGTAAAGTGTAAAATGTAACTAGATATTGGTGTATATATCCTTTGAAAGATGACTCCTAATCTGCATATTTTCATTTAAATGGAATAAACAGTAATATCGTAATTGACTGATAAGTTTTCCCCATTTAATTTGTGTGGAGTTAAGAGAAATGTTTTAACCTTAACCCACTTCACTACATAGAACTCTGTTAATTAGAGTATAGAATTTATTGGTATACATTCAAAGATACACTACATGTCCAAAAGTATGTGGACACTGGATACCCCTTGATAATTAGGGGATTCGGCTATTTCAGCAACACCTGTTGCTGACAGGTGTATAAAATCCAGCACACAGCTATGCAATCTCCATAGACAAACATTGGCAGTATAATGGCCCATGCTGAAGAGCTCAGTGACTTTCAAGGTGGCACCGTCATAGGATGCCACCTTTCCAACAAGTCAGTTTGTCTAATTTTTGCCCTGCTAGAGCTGCCCCGGTAAACTGTGAGGGCTGTTATTGTGAATTGGAAACGTCTAGGAGCAACAATGGCTCAGCCGCGAAGTGGTAGGCTACACAAGCTAACAGTTCCAAACTGCCTCTGGATGCAACGTCAGCACAATAACTTCATTAAATTAAATAACTTCATTAAGCTTCATTAAATGGGTTTCCATGGCGGAGGAGCCGCACACAAGTCTAAGATCCCCCATGCGCAATACAAAGCGTCGGCTGGAGTGGTGTAAAGTTCGCCGCCATTGGACTCGCTTCACCATCTGGCAGTCCGACGTACAAATTGGGGTTTGGCGGATGCCAGGAGAACGCTACCTGCCCCAATGCATATTGCCAACTGTAAAGTTTGGTGGAGGAAGAATAATGGTCGGGGCTGTTTTTCACGGTTCGTGCTAGGCCCTTTCGTTCTAGTGAAGGGAAATCTTAACGCTACAGCATACAATAACATTGTAGACAAGTATGTGCTTCCAACTTTGTGGTAATAGTTTGGGGAAGGCTCTTTCCTGTTTCGGCATGATAATGCCGTGCACAAAACAAGGTCCATACAGAAATGGTTTGTTAACATCGTTGTGGAAGAACATGACTGGCCTGCACAGAGCCCTGACCTCAACCCCATCCAACACCTTTGGGATGAGTTGGAAAGCTGACTGCGAGGCAGGCCTCACAAATGCTCTTGTGGCTGAATAGATGTAAGTAACCTCAGCAATCTACTGAAAAGCCTTCTCAGAAGCGTGGAGGCTGTTATAACAGCAAAAAGGGGACCAGCTCCGTATTAATGCCCATGATTTTGGAATGAGATGTTCAACGAGCAGTTTTATTTATTTAACCTTTTATTTTACTTGGCAAGTCAGTCAAGAACAAATTCTTATTTATAATGTTGGCCTACCCCAGCCAAACCCTAACCCGGACAACGCTGGACCAATTGTGCGCCGCTCTATGGGACTCCCAATCATGGTCAGTTGTAATACAGCCTGGAATCGAACCAGGATCTGTAGTGACGCCTCTAGCACTGAGATGCAGTGCCTTAGATGCACTGCACCACTCAGGAGCCTTTGTCCACATACCGTTGGCCATGTAGCTTACGTACAATTTCATGACTAGATAAATCCCCTCTGACTGACAATTGTTTTCTATTGGTTTCAACTCAGAGTGGAAGAAAACAGGGAGGGAGAAGTAGTTAATAATATACTCTGAGGTTCATCTAATATTGATGTTACTATTGTATTTTCACTAGTGCAACAATTACAATCCTTATGAAATATATTGCAGTAACATAATAAAAACAGCAATGAGGTCATACTGCTTCTTGTCTCAGATCAAATAGAATTCGAAAGAAGCATGAAGGATGTCTGACTTGGGCTTGTAATGTGGGGAACTTTCTCTGCTCTGTCATTAAAACATATCTTCCTATCACCATACTTCATGTGGGGAGAGTTTAAGATCCCCGAAGAGAAGCCTTTAGAACGTTCTTCAGGATTCCAGAATTATACCGTGATGTTAGTATTATACACAGTACTTTCCTTTAGATTCAATTATTGCACAGCCAAATTCATTTCAGAACTGGTCAACTTCAAGACCATGAAGAACATGACTTTTCATTAAAGTAAAAGGTGCACTATACAATGTCATGCCATGGATGGTTAGATTTAATAAGTGAGATGTAGACACAGGCCTGGCACTACAAGTGGGTTAAGTTTGGCATTGCCTCCTCAAATAGACTCTTGGGGGTGATTGAGTTTTGCTTACGTTGGCAACCCTAGTTCACCTTTATTCCTGGCATGCCATGGGCCTGTGCACGATTAATCCAAAAGTTCAGAAGAGAAACACGTGTGTTGATCAATTCCATTATTAACACACATAGGTAATACCAGCATTCCATCATGACAGCATGACTCAGATATAGAGATGAGGTGAGTTTGAAATGTCAATATGCTGAGTATACACAGACGTGTTGGAAGTGTTTAAGGTGCTGCTGACCTGCTGGAAACAAGCTGATGATGAATGTGACCAATCATATAATTAACAATAAGTAACTGTTTCTTGTCTCCTTTCCCTCTCTCTCAAACATAGAGAAGAAATAAAAAAGTATATTGCTTCAGAAAAAAAGCGTTTTCAAAATATTGTGAGACATTTCATTCACCATTGCTTGGGTTTTTCTAGAGCATTACATAGTCAGTCATAGGTATATTATATATATATATATATACTGAGAGATGCTGTGAATCCAAGAGATAAATTATCAATGAGTTGTGACTGTGATGAATGCCTGTGACCACACGGTGGCGCTGGTTCATCTCCACCATCCTCCAACCTACCAGCAAGGGCCAAAATGCAATACAAGCATTGATGTATTTTGCCTGGGATAGGGGCTGAAAGATCAGTCTGTCACAGTTAACATTAGGTAGTCCAAGGACACAAGCCTCAGGATGTCACAGGGAGAGAGAGAGACAGAGAGATATAGAGAGAGAGAGAGAAAGAGAGAGAAGATATGCACAAAAATGCACACACTCTCCCTCCGTCTCGCTTGCTCACCACCGTCTGGTGTCTTAGGGTAATGTTAGGATGGAGCGGGCAGATGGTTGGATGCAGTCCACTCCTCCACTTAGCGGGGATCATTTGATCTTCCCTGACGTGCTGGAGCCCCCTGCCCCTCCCTCTGCCATCTCACCCCTCTCCGACGTGTCTGCCTTCTCGGAGCCCTCGCCTGTCTTCTCGGACCCCTCTCCCTTCTCAGACCTCTCTTCCTCCTCCACCTCTCCTCCCATCTCAGATCTCTCTGACCTGGCATCTGCGTCACCCTCTGACTTCTCTTTCCTCTCCGAGCGGTCGGGATCTGTGGACGAGGTCGTGGGTTTGTCCCACTTGGCGATCTCCTCGTGTTCAGTTATACTGGTGGTGATGTTAGTTACCCAAGCCTTCAGGTCCTCCTGCAACAGTGCATCCAGAGACATGGGAATGTTAGGGATTCTACAAAACCAAGAAGCAAGACTAGTAATTTTATCAATAAATCAATCAAAATAAGTTTATTTTATAAAGCCCTTTCTACATCAGCGGAGTTCACAAAGTGCTTTACAGCTAACCGGTCTAAACCCCAAAGAGCAAGCAAAGCAGAAGCGAAAGCACAGTGGCCATGAAAAACTCCCTAGAAGGAAGGAACCTACTGTAGGAAGAAACTTAGGAGTTCTGCACAGAGAGGTGGCCTATCTAGCTCTCTAATAGGAGTAAATCATTGATGTTAAGACATTAGATGAAACATGTTCATTTTCATCACAGGCATTCTCACCTCATCCTTTGCATGGAAAATATAGTCATTGCCATCATTTTTCCTGTTGGAGAAGAAAGGAGACAGTCATTGTTATGGAATTACCAAGAGTCTATTCTCTAGTCAGGGATTTTAAAGACACTCAAAAGTTTTGAGGTGAACAAAATAATGATATGCTATAATAAGGAGTAAGTTGGAGTAAAAAAATATCCTCTTCATCAAGCCATACTTGATAACGAAGACATTTTTCTTCTTCTTGTATCCCATGGTGCTATCACATATACAGACGCTCAGGTCGAGTGGGGTTTCTTCATTGTAAGGTGTGGTGATGCTCTTGGCGTCCTTGTAGAAAATGATCTCTCCTTTTGACAACACGCAATACAAGTTCACCCAGGACTTACTGCAAAACAAGAACAGCTTATTGTGCAACATATGCGTGTTTCTTCTTTTTCCCAAAGTGAATTCATAGAGTACGGCAATAGACTACTGTATATATTCTTTAGTAATCTACAGTAACCGTTTAATTATGTGCGGTGTGTGGTGGGGGGTGTTGTGTGGTGTTTGGTGGGGTGTGTGGTGGGGTGTGCATTGTGGTGTGTTATGTGTGTGGTGTGTAGTAGGGTGGGTGTGGTAAAGTGTGTGGTGTGGTATGTGGTGTGTATGAGTCAGTGGATAGCCCACCTGCTGGGACTCTTTTGCTGGCCATCAAAGTCGTGTTTGCGGTACAGGAAGCCTTCGTTATGGGCAGTGTGTGAGGGCGGCAAGAGTTGCGCTGGACTCTGGGCTGGAGCCGAGCGAGAGCGCCGCTTCTCCTCAGGCTCTTTGGGGCGGGGTCTCCTGCGGGGTTTGGGGCGGTCTCGGGCGCGCGGGCGCTCGTAGGTCACGGGTGCTGAGAGGCTGCTGGTGGGGCGGTATGTCTCCCCTCTGGCCTGGAACAGACAGGAGAGAGGTGTGTCATTCAGAAATCCGGCCTGTGTGGCTTAACAAACTGTATCTTCACTATACAAAAACTAAATATAAAATGTGCACCAGATAAATTTACCAAAATAGGAAATACTGTTAAATCCATGTGAAATAACTTACTTGTGCTGCCTCTCTCTCCTGGGCCTGCTCCACAATCTCAGCCATTGTGGTGGCTCTCTTCTCTCTGCAATGAGACAGTTTCTGCCATGAGTCACCCAAACAGGGAATATAATCAAAACCTTCCAAATCAAAGCTTTTGGATCACAGTGGACATTGCTGACAAGACACAACTGTTTTTGTAATGAGCATGTGAAATGAGTTGCCACAAAAACAGACAGCACAGGGAATCACTGCTAAGGCTATGACCAGGCAGTCCTGGACTCACGTTGAGCGTTTGTCAGAGCCTTCCTTGGCTGACTCCATGTCGCTGGAGTCGTCCTGCTTTGGTGTCCTCGCCTTCCCACTGCCCTCCTGCTCGCTGGACGACTGCCTCTCCAGGCGTCGCCTATAGCGCTCCTGACGCACGATCATTGGCAGCTCGTTGAGCCGCGCCTGGATCTCCTGTTCACTGGAGGTCTGGCGGCCCAGCTTGTACTCCCTCTCCCGCCGCAGGTGGTCCATCTGGGGGTCGGAGCGGCTGCCGCGGGGGTCCCTTTGAAGCCTGCCATGGAGGAGCTCCAGGCCGGACTCTGGCCCGATCATGTCTACCATGGGGATGTCCCCAAACTGTTCCCTCTGCGCCCTGCTGGCCTCCAGGAGGGGGTTGACAGCCTTGTGGATATGGTTGATCCTGGGCTGCATGCAGTCGGCTTTCAGATGCTGCCACGCATATGCCATTTTGGGGTCCATGACCCCACCGCTTTGAGGCAGATAGCTAGAACTACCCTTACCTCCACTACCTTGGATTTGCGCAAGGTACCCTGAACTACCCATACCCCCACTACTTAGATTTTGTGCAAGGTAGCCTGAGCTACCCATACCACCACTATTTTGATTTTGCGCAAGGTACCCTGAACTACCCATAATTCCACTACATTGGTTTTGCGCAAGGAAGCCTGAACTACCCATAACCCCACTACCTTGGTTTTGAGCCAGGTAGCCTGAACTACCCATACCACCACTGCTTTGATGGTTTTGAGCCAGGTAGCCTGAACTACCCATACTCCCACTACTTAGATTTTGTGCAAGGTAGCCTGAGCTACCCATACCACCACTGTGTTGATTTTGCGCAAGGTAGCCTGGACTAACTATACCCCCAATACTTTGATTTTGCGGCAGGTAGCCTGAACTACCCAAACCCCCACTACTTTGATTTTGCGTTAGGTAGCCTGGACTACCCGTACCCCCACTACTTTGATTTTGCGGCAGGTAGCCTAGACTACCCATACTCCCACTGCTTTGATTTTGCGGCAGGTAACCTGGACTACCCATACCCCCACTGCTTTGATTTTGCGGCAGGTAACCTGGACTACCCATACCACCACTACTTTGATTTTGAGGTAGGTAGCCTGGACTAACCATACCCCCACTGCTTTGATGGTTCAGTCCAAGGTAGCCAGAACTATCCACTGGCGGGAGGGCAGTCTGATGGTTCACTCCAAGGTAACTGGAGCTGCTGTCCACACCTCCACAGGCCTGATGGTTTAGCCCAGGGTAGTTAGAACTCTCCAACCCCCCGCTGCTGCTCTGATGGTCCAGTCCATGGTAACTGGAGCCATTCATGACAGGAGTGTAGCTGGCCATGGTAGAACCCAACCTCTGGGATGCAGTGGAGGCAGAGGCAGCCATCCCTAGACTAGTCTGCTTGGGCCTGGGCTCAATATGCAGCTGGACCGTCTGCCTCAGCAGAGTTGAGGTAGCAAGGGGAAAGGTCGGAGTGAGGCAGGACGATGGGAACATCCTCCGACTGGAGAGTGGCATTGGGGCAGGCTTGCTGCTCTGTTCTTCTCTCAGCTTCTCTGCCTGAAAGTCAAGATTGCAGTGAAGAGTAATGAAAAACATAACAGCAAAACAATTATCAGGTATAGAGTTGGCAAACTAGACTGGACAAACTGTACTTAAAATACCTTTTTTGTCTTGTAAGCTATTTAATCAAACGTCTGAACGAAACCCTTTGACTAAGAAAGAAAACAAAATCCTAACAGATACAGAACCAGTCAAAAGTTTGGACACACCTACTGATTCAAGGGTTTTTCTTTATTTTTTTTAAATGATTTTCTATATTGTAGAATAATAGTGAAGATATCAAAATTATGAAATAACATATATGGAATCATGTAGTAACCAAAAAAGTGTTAAACACATCAAAATATATTTTATATTTGAGATTCTTCGAAGTAGCCACCCTTTGACTTGATGACAGCTTTGTACACTCTTAGTATTCTCTCAAATAGCTTCATGAGGTAGTCACCTGGAATGCATTTCAATTAGCAGGTGTGCCTTGTTAAAGGTTAATTTGTGGAATTTCTTTCCTTTTTAATGTGTTTGAGCCAATCAGCTGTGTTGTGACAAGGTAGGGGTTGTATACAGAAGATTGCCCTATTTGGTAAAAGACCAAGTCCATATTATGGCAAGAACAGCTCAAATAAGCAGAGAAACGAAAGTCCATCATTACTTTAAGAAATGAAGGTCAGTCAATCCGGAAAATATCAAGAACTTTGGAAGTGCAGTCGCAAAAACCATCAAGCGCTGTGATGAAACTGGCTCTCATGAGGACACTCACAGGAAAGGAAGACACAGAGTTACCTCTCCTGCAAAGGATAAGTTCATTCATTTACCAGCCTCAGAAATTGCAGCCCAAATAAATGCTTCACAAAGTTCAAGTAACAGACACATCTCTGTTCAGAGGAGACTGTGTGAATCAGGCCTTCATGGTCGAATTGCTGCAAAGAAACCACTACTTAAGGACACCAATAAGAAGAAGAGACTTGCTTGGGCCAAGAAATACAATCAATGGACATTAGACCGGTGGAAATCTGTCCTTTGGTCTGATGACTCCAAATGTGAGATTTTTTGGTTCCAACCACCCTGTCTTTGTGAGACGCAGAATAGGTGAACGGATGATATCCGCATGTGTAGTTCCCACCGTGAAGCAGCGAGAAGGATGAGTTGGACCACAGAGTGAAAGAAAAGCCGCCAACAAGTGCTCAGCATATGTGGAAACTCCTTCAAGATTGTTGGAAAATAATTCCAGGTGAAGCTGGTTGAGAGAATAACAAGAGTGTGTAAAGATGTTATCAAGACAAAGGGTGTCTACCTTAAAGAATCTAAAATCTAAAATATATTTTGATTTGTGTAACACTTTTTTGGTTACTACATGATTCCATATGTGTTATTGCATAATTTTGATGTCTTCACTATTATTCTACAATGTCGAAAATAGTGAAAATAAAGAACAATGAGTAGGTGTGTCCAAACTTTTGACTGGTACTCTATGTTAGATAACAGACATAAGCAAAGACTTAAGTAAATCTGCTTTGTCACCAGACAGTGCCAACAATGATGAGCCAGTGGTACATTACAGTAGACTGTCTGTATCTATCTAAAGAAGAGCTTACATTGGAGAGCTGTCTCAGTGAGCTGAAGCGCTCCTTCCAGGTAGCTGCAGCCTTACGGAAGGCCTCGTGGCGGAGGATGAGCTGCTCCACCTCGTCAGTCTGAGCCTGGGCCTCTCCTACAGCACCCCCAGCCTGACTGGAGTTGGAGCTAGAGTTGATTAGCGGCTCCTTGGCCTTTAGCCAGGCCTCCGCCTTCACCGTCTCCTGGGCATACTGGAACTGATCCTTCTCTGTAGAAAAGAAGAAGAGATGGGCATGCGCAATTCAATAGTTCTTATTGTAACAAAGTCTTTTAAAATTAACCAAAGCTCATATACTGAACACATTTATGCTGAATGGGCATGAATTTGTCTCCCACTGACATCCATGAATGATTTACATGAAAGTTACAGGTGGTTATCTCAACTCTAATGCTAGGTCAGGGTTCCCCAACTGGTGGCCCAGCGGGCCAGTGGTTTTATTTGGCTCCCCAAGTTTGCTGAGCCAAAAGTAATTATATATATAAAAATATATATTATTTATTTTTTGGGGACATAAAAGACTGTAAAACAACAGGAAATCAGCTCCAAGTGATTTACATTTTGGATTTCTGATCCCAAGTATTCCCACACATTCTAGAGAGAGAAGTGATCATATACAAATTTAAGCAAGGTTTGAAATTATTATGTTTTAGTCAAATATTATATCTGTTTGGGATTATTGTGACCAATTTGCAGTGTAAATATTATTTGTAATTATGTTCCACTCAAGAAAAAAATGGCTGTACTGTTTTGTAACGTGTCGTCTAGTCTAGTCACGTTGAAATAATTGTTGAAGCACACACACACACACACACACACACACACACACACACACACACACACACACACACACACACACACACACACACACACACACACACACACACACACACACACACACACACACACACACACGCATAAATATTCATAGTGAAAGCCATTCGCTGAGGCACGATCTAAAACCAGTACTTCTCTTGAGCACGAGCCCTTCCTTCCTTCCATATAAAAAATTCTGCAGTGCTGCCTGAGAGCTCTTTGTGCTCCCTCCACAGTGCCTTACAGTGTAGTGAGTCACTCACTGCGCTGTAGCTTTTCCTGGTGTTTGTCCCATCTCTCAGAGAGATCCTTCTGCTTAGCCAGGAGTGTGTCCAACTTCTCCTTTATCTGTGGAGAGAGAGAGAGAGTGAGAAAGAGAGAGACGGGGTGCATTCAAGATTATAGGAAATGTAACGTTATGACAATTTATCAAAATATTTTAAGTCAGTCTTGACAGAGAATCTCATTCATCATCATATGAGGTTAATTGATACACCTCCTTACGCACATCATTGACGACACACTTATACAGTATCTATTGTTCTTTTTTAGTTACAATAACACTGCATGATTGAAATATGGTTTTGCTGCATTGTGTGTTGTGTACCCACTGGGCACAGATGTCAGTTCAACGTCTAGTATTGATTTACATTTGGTTGAGTTGTCAAATATTTCAACATGAAATCAACAAAAGATGTCACGCCATTGGATTTAGGTTAAAAGTTAGGTGACAAAAATACGAAATGCCCTTATGTTGATGACTTTTTACAAATCCAATGAGTTCTCCATGTCATCACATACATTATTGGGGTTGATATGATGTGGAAACAACGTTGATTCAACCTGTCTTTCTGCATACAGTGTGTTGTGTTGCATGTGAGGCTGTGTGGTTTTGCTGCATAGAGTGTTGTGTTGTTTTGCTGCATACAGAGTGTTGTGTTGTATGTGAGGCTGTGTGGTTTTGGTGCAAACAGTGTGTTGTGTGTGATGCTGACCTCCTCAGCTGCTGGGTTGCCTGCGGCCAACAGGATCTTTCCCAGCTCAACACACTGTTGTAGGGTCTTGCTGCGGCCGTCCATCTTGGCTTTCAGCTCACCATGTTGTTTCATCATCACCTCCGCAGAGGACGAATCCCTGGCAGATGCCACCCCATAGGACCAGGTCAGACAGGAGGGAAGCACACCATGCAAATGTCAGAAAAGAAGAGTCCAGTGAAGAGAGGGACCTATTACCATTGTAACACCATATCGTTCCGGATCGAACCATACTTTCTTGTGCTGGCTTGGATATTTTATTTTCAAGTCGTCCTTTCCAGCATGGTTCTAGTAACTATATGGTGGATACATATTGAAAACATGCCAGCGAAGTACAGGCTGGCCCGGCTTAGTTCAGTAGTATGTAAAGTGTATGTGTGAAATGTTAGCCAAGTGCCTGGTTAGTGTACTGAGAAACTAGCTGTAGAAAGTAGAGTAAATGAGCGATGTGAACATCCTGTCATACATAAATTAGAGGAAGAATCAGGACTACTTAAATACTGTAAACAAAAACTGAATGGCAGAAGACATTCAGGTCAAGGTGGCTAAGCGTTTTATTTTTAAACTAGGCAGTAAAGAGAGCGTTATTGCATAACATGAATGGGACCATACACCCTACAGTATGTGCAAGCCAAGAAGGAATTAGCTCAACTAGGGGTACTGAAATGGAATCTAAAATAGAACATTACATATACATTACAGATACAGTTATTTTTTACCCGTAAATTAAGCAGAGCCTATTTCTCAAGTCAAGTATCAGAGGTATGAGATTAACAAAATGGCTGACAATTAGACTTCAGTTCAGGTAAGGAGACCTTCAATTACTTACCTGGGGTCGTCCCCTCCAATCTGTCCCATGATGCCTTCCATCCACATGAGATGCTCACGCACCACTGAGAAGAACTGGACCTTGTCTGTCACCGAGGTGACCTGCACGCGACTGGCCTCACAGGAAACCAGCAACTCCTTCCATGCTGACATCACTTCCTGTTCCTTGCTCATGATGGCCTCTGCCTTTTCCCCGGCGTAGATGGCCCTCAGCTGGGCCGCGTTCTCCTGCAGCTGCCTTACCTGGAGTACCACACAGGACATGCCTCTGTCATCTCAAATCATTTGGTCGTCAGTTTAGTTTACAGCCAAGTTAATCAGGTGTGCTAGCTAAGGTTGAGGCAAAAGTATGACTCGAGTTCGTGCACAATATCTTTCATCTTTGCTACTGTGCGCATAATGCTATTCTGTTTACGGCTCCACTGTGTATCTTGGGGTTAACATCTGTAACATACTTATGCCCTCCAGGATAATTACTTATTTGACTGATGGGTGTTAGAGGAGATCCAGAGAGCATTGATGTTCCTCAAGGTCATAGAGGAATTTACACTCACCTGTGAGACAAGCAGCTGGAGGGCGTGCTCAAAAGAGCGCATGAGCCTCTGCAGCGTGGCCGGGTTGGCGATGCTGGCTTGGCACGCCCTCACCTCTGGTAGTTGCCTCATCTTCCCAGCAATCTGAACCAAGACCTACAGCACAGCACAGCACAGGACAGACAGCATCATCACCATCACAAGACCCTCAGAAATAGTACCTCACACATCAGGATAATGGCAAGACCACAGTGTCTACACTGTCTACGGTCTACCAGCAGCTCGAAACATTACGCTGTCTGATGTTATCTAATATATATCCAGCCGAGCCGTACTAGGGTTATTTCACAATTGTACAGGGAGGTCAGGCCTCTCTGCCTAGCTCTGTTTCCCTCTGCCTACATTTATTTGGATTCAATTGGTTTCACTTAAACATTTTGGTTAACGAGGACCTTGATGTTGATTTGGGGGCCTATGTGCCCCGCCTAGAAAATAATCTTGTGGAAACACTGAGCTATACCTCTTTGCAGTCGGTGAAGAACTTGTGCAGCTGGTATGATGCTGTTAGCATCTGCCCTCGGGTTTCCATGAGCTCCAGTAGGTCGGCCCATGACTCGTTCAGTCCATCCTTCCACTCAGCGATTGTGGCCGCGTCCGTGTGGCCGCAGTCTATCATCTCGTTCACCATCTTATTCACCTGCTCCATCCTCTGTTGGCCTATGCTGTTGGTCTCTGAGCAGAACTTGGTGAATTTTTCTTGTAGCATCTGTGTGAGAGAGAGACCAAAATAAGCTTGGGACCAAAGTTATAGAGGGCATCATATTTCACATTTTCATTTCATTGATGCTATTTTTATTGCATTTTGTTTTGTCTCACTCAGTTCTGTGTTTATGGTGCACTTGAAAACTCAAATACTCACATAAAATTATGTTTATTGAATAAACACATGACAATGCCATTTGCCAGGGACTGATTGTGAACATGAATCATCAATTGACTGATTGATTGCCTGACTGATTGATTGACAGACTGACCGTGACATCTTCCAGGTCTTGGCCCAGCTCAGTGGAGCTGGCAACGGCCTCCCGCTCAGTGATCCACTTCTCTAACTCCTCCACCTCTCTGTTGAGCTGGTACATCCAATACTGCTGCTCCAGTTTGGTCTTCCTGTGCTCCACCATGTCCTTCAGAGACACGTACAGACGGTCTATGTGGGACTGCTGCTTGGTGATCCCCTCACTGCCACAGAGAGAGGGGATATTGAGGGTGATGTTTACACAGTAGACAGTAAGAGAACTGATCATTCACTGACATTTTGTAGCCTATACAAACTGAGATCATTTTATTTGCTCCATGGTCTATGGTAAAATTCCACTAATAAATTAGCCGTTGTTTGTGGGTATCATTGAAGGATGTGTTTAGATCTAGTCTGAGCCTGAGAGTGACTGTCAGTGTGTCTCCTCGTGCCTGTCTGGGTGTGCCAGTTCCAGCTGCCTCTGACACTGCTGGGAGAGCATGCCCACTGTCTCAGCGTAGTTCTCCACCATCGCCTCCAAGGCCAGGTGCTCCTTCAGTAGCTGCAGGGTGCTTGCTTCGTCCTACACAAGAGGGACCTCATATTAGGGACCAAATCCGTGTTCACAGATACATACATTTTACAAACAAACCATCACTCAGATGTAAATTGTTTGTAAAAGAAAGGCACAGCAGACAAATGATGGTAAAAGTCCTCCTGGAGCACTGTGCACTAACCAATGGGCCAGTCTCTTGCCCACCCTCAGTTCAGTCTCATGATACAATGCCAGCAATACGTACCATACCCTTCTCCTCGCTGATGAGGTGCAGTTTCTGGCCTGCCAGCCAGGACTCGACTTTGGCCGCCTCGCTGTAATACTGCTGGGCCTGCAGCACCACATCCAGCATCACAGTCCTCCTCTCCGCCTCTAGCCTTAGCACCTCCCAAAGCTGACGCACGTGCCCTGCCCCCTCGCGCACAAAGTCCACCTCGGGGGTCCGCAGAGAGGCGATGATCCCCGCCCGGTCCAACACCTCCTCAACCCGCGCCCGGCGACCCTGCAGATCCCTCTGCAGCGTCTGACGGACCAATAAGAGACAGGGGTCATGTTCAGCTGGAAGAAAACGCCTCCAAACAGAGTGAAATGGGAGGTAGTATCTGGGAAGGTACTATCGTTTTCCTTCACCACAAATGTGTGGCGGTGTTCTCTACTGAACACAAAAATGGTTTAGTGTTGTGGGGAGTGTAAGGTCTGAGTTGAGCAAGGCTAGTGATTGAGTTGATACTGTGCTGTGAGCAGATAGTGTTGTGTGCTTGTATAGAGGTAATCTGTCTCTCACCTGGTTGATCTTGACATGCTGCTGAACACTCTGCAGGTTGTTGCCGTAATCCTTAGAGGAAGCCAGAGGAAGCCGCTCCTGGATCCACAGCTATAACATCAGCAAATTGTCATCAGTGACTGTCTGTACATACCTATCTCATTGATAGGAGAGCCTGGTGGTTTAATTGATCAAGGATGGGAGACATATTAAACCTTTGGCCACATAACATAAGAAACATTTAGAAAAACATATTAGAGACCTTATGAGGCTATAGGATAGAAACAAACTGAATATATGGATAGATTAAGTTATGCCAGGAAGAGAGGGATAGATAGAGAGTAAGAAAGGCTGGAGGCACAATGGAGTAATGAAGTGTGTCAGTCACTCACTATCTCTTCCTCCAGGTCCTGGGCGACCTGATGCATCTCCTTGGAGGCCAGCAGAATGCGACGTCTCTCCTTCAGGGGCTCGATGAGGCGCACGATGCGGGTCTCCACCACAGCTGGCTGCTCACCCCCTTCTCCTTCCCCGCCTTTCTCCAGGCTGCCTCGCTGGGGGAGGCACACCCCCTGGAAGGACCCTAGTTCCCCTACGTCCTTGTACAAGTCCCCCATCTGAGACTGAGGAAGGCCAGCCCGAGAGAAGGAAAGGTCATGTTAGAGCTAGATGATGAGAGACTGATGCCCCAAACACACAGCACATGGGCTTGAACAGCACTTTCAGCTATTTTCTTATGTGTGTGTTGTGTTTCAACGTTATGTAATGGGTTAGACGGCTTTAAGAACAAAGCATACGGTGCATTCTTTAATGTCAACCAACCTAGTGGCTGGTGGGCGGGAACTTGGCACAGAAAAATCACAACAACGGCTTCTATAGCATTAACAGACAGTAGAATGGATTGTAAAGATTACATAAACTCATTGAAAATGTAGTTGAAATCGTAAATGTAGTCTCCATGTTCTGATATAAGTTGTCCAAAGCACAAAGTCTTTGTCACAAAATATCTGCCTTTAAACAAAAAACATAAAAAACAACCTGTAACAGTAAACAGACACCACAGGAGGTTGGTGGCACCTTAATTGGGGAGGACAGGCTCGTGGTAATGACTGGAGCGGAGTCAGTGCAATGGTATCAAATACATCAAACACATGGTTTCCAGGTGTTTGATGTCATTCCATTTGCTGTGTTCCGGCCATTACTTTGAGCCGTTCTCCCCTCAGCAGCCTCCACAGATAGACACCTGGAATTTATGCAGCTGCTCATTGAAGGTGGGCAGATGGTGAGCCTGCTCCAGCTGAGGGGGCTGTTTCTCCAGGCCAGAGAGCTGGTGGTCCAGGTCTGAGTAGCTCTTCACCACCGGCTCTGGCTTGTTGTTCTCAAACAGAGCCCGGGCCTTGGCCTTGGTGGTGCTCTCCAGGTCCGTCCAGCACTCCCTGATCTCCTCCAGCTTCTGCTGCACCACCGAACGCAGCTCCGGCTTCTCATCGATCAGTTCCTGACCCTCCTGAAGGTACATAAAGGAGCGAGAGAGAACGGTGGTTACATACAGTCTCTGCACTACCAAAGTTATTTTCTTAGTTTTAGTTTATCCTAACTACTGTCATTTACATGGCCAACAATTCATTTCACTGTTTGTATGGTTAAATATAAGCTGAGGTAGTTCAGTTGATATGCCGTTTTTTAAAATCATATACCATTATAGTAACGGTAAAGGCACCCTGCTGGTACTGTGATAAAATCAAACTCAGATGTTAAATAAAGTAATGAACAGTCGGATTTCTCAACTGAGAGATTTCATGGTTCTCTCCAACATGTACACTAGTATAATGTCAGCTTTCCCTTGGAGGGATGTTACTCACTGGCTGTACTGATTGTTGCCTCATTTAGTACAGTATGCTGAAAATCTCTCAGATATAGGCTACAATCTCCATACAGTACTACTCTTTAGTGCATAATGGCAGAAAATATGAAATGATTAAACCCAAGCCTAATATGACCAGATCTGACTAACAAAGCATAGTGTGAAATGTGCAGGATGACTGCAGCAGATTGAAACATAGACAACGTTTCATGGCTCTCTATTGCTGTCTATGCGTAGGGGGATTGATCTTCCGTAATGTCATACTTATGTTCATCGTGGCCATTTAAAGATGCTTGGTTGTAGGGCAAGCTTTTCAATCAGGTTGATTTTAGGTTGATTTTACATGAATTCCAATGAAAATCATCCTGTGTCTGCACACAAGTCTACAGTGTCTCAATAAAAGGCTATGGCTCCCAGTCATTCAAAGCAGAATCCTTTGAAGTCACCACAGAAAAGCACAGCACTGTCTCTGTTTAAAGTAGTGCTGAGCAATTAATGCTTTTTGAGGTCGGTTCAGTTTCGGTTCGATTACTAAAAAACAATCGCGGTTTTTGCTTTCGCTTTCAATTATGTGGGTTGAATGCTTTAACAACACATAAATAAAACAATCAAGTCCCATGGTGGTAGTGACTGCCCATTACTGCTTATCACTTATTAACCATCATTTATTCACATTACTTTAATAAAATATTTCAGTTGTGTATTTTACATTTGTTTATTTGATTACTTTATTATTTAATTCCAAGTCATCCCATTTCTATAGAACTGCTGCCTACGCTGTCTGACAAAATCACAATTTTGTAGTTCTTCAAAGTAAAAAGGCATACTTTTATGACTGCTGAATGCCAACTATCAATCACTTAGATCATGTATTTTCAGGTGAGATCGTGAAGCAGCAGGTGCTCTCTATATCCCCTCACTATCCTGGATTCTTCTCTCTTCAGTAGCAGGCCTAAAAGAAATAGACTGGACAAGTAGACGAGCAATAGATTATGGTCATTGTAGTTAATTACCCATTATTTATTTATTTATTTATTTTATGCACTAAACTATGTAGAATATTGGCCTGTTGGAAACTACAACTCCCTACTACATCGCACAGTTCAGGCTGGATATGAGTTATCTCTAGAGAAACTGCAATGTGCGGATTGAGCTCACACAAAAAAACTGAAATAAATGGAATCCAAATAATTTAACCGACGTCAGTCAATTAGTTGTTTAAAAACAGAGAAATAACCCGATCACCACTAGTTTAAAGGTCATGACCCTAACTAAAAGGTTGTTTAGGAAAAAGAAGACAAATACCTTTTGAATGAACAACTGATGTTATGTCTGGTCAAAAACACCAAGACAACCCCAATTGTCACATCTTTTGTTCAAACTCTGGGCTATAACAAATGTGTGGTTAATTTATAATCTTGGTCCCTGAATCTAAGTCAACACATGAGCAAGGCTACAATGGCCCAAGAAATGTCAAAAGGCGTTTTTATTTGGACAGTGGAAGCTAGAACTTTAATTTTGCTCTTTGCTCCAGAATTTTAGATTTGAGATCAAATGTTTAGTATGAAGCGACAGTAAAGCATGTCACCTTTTATTTGAGGGTATTTCCATACATACACTATGTATACAAAAGTATGTGGAGATCACCGTGTAAAGCTCGCCACCATTGGACTCTGGTGCAATGGAAACGCTGTCTCTGGAGTGATGAATCACGCTTCACCATCTGGCAGTCCGATGGATGAATCTGGGTTTGGCGGATGCCAGGAGAACGCTACCTGCCCCAATGCATAGTGCCAACTGTAAAGTTCGGGCTAGGCCCCTTTGTTCCAATGAAGGGAAATCTTAATGCTACAGCATACAATGACATTCTAGATGATTCTGTGCTTCCAAACTGTGGTAACAGTTTGGGGAAGGTCCTTTCCTGTTTCAGCATGACAATTCCCCTGTGCACAAAGCGAGGTCCATACAGAAATGGTTTGTCAGTGTGAAAGAACTTGAACACTTTTGGCTGTTGAACCTTTGGGATAAATTGGAATGCAGACTGCGATCCAGGCCTGATCGCCCAACATCAGTGCCCGACTTCACTAACGCTCTTGTGGCTGAATGGAAGCAACTCCCCGCAGCAATGTTCCAACATCTAGTGGAAAGCCCATGATTTTGATGTTCACAGAACAGGCGTCCACATACTTTTGGTCATGTAGTGTATCTGTTTACTGTTTGGACACTTTATGTATCTAGTCACCCCATTTGAAGTTGCCATAATTATTTTGACAAATTCACTTATAGTGTATTACATTTAGTTAAAGTAACTGTAACTGTTTTAAAGTCGGTGAAATCCCTGAGCGGTGTCCTTCTGCTCCGGCAACTGAATTAGGAAGGACGCCTATATCTTTGTAGTGACTGGGTGTACTTCATCATGCTCAAAGGGACATTCAATGTCTGCTTCTTCTTTAAAAAATGATATACCAATAGGTGCCCTTCTTTGTGAGGTATTGGAAAACCTCCCTCTTCTTTGTGGTTGAATCTGTGTTTGAAATTAATTTCTCGACTGAGGGACCTTACAGATAATTGTATGTATGGGTCACAGAGATGTTAGTGTTTAAAATCATGTCAAAAACTATTATTGCACACAGAGTGAGTCTAACTTATTATGTGACTTGTTAAGCACATATTTACTCTTGAAATTGTTAAGACTTGCCATAACAAAGAGGTTGAATACTTATTGACTCAAGATATTTCAGCTTTTAATTTTTATTAATTTCTAAACATTTCTAAAAACATAATTAAAGTTTGACATTATTGGGTATTGTGTGTAGGCCAGTGACAAAACATCTCAATTGAATATATTTTAAATTCAGGCTTTAACACAACAAAATGTGAAAAAAGTCAAGGGGCGTGAATACTCCCTGAAGGCACTGTAACTTCAAATGGGGGGATTAGATACATAAAGCGCTTTCATTTCTAAATGGTATAACAGAGATATATTTGAAAATACCCTCAAATAAGGGGTGGCATTCTGTACTGTCGCCCCATATAAAACACTTGATTTTAAATCCACAATGGTGGTATAGAGCCATATTAAACATCTTAGCTTCACTTTCCAAATAAATACATAGGGGAGTGTAGATGTGGAGAGAGAGATCAAAGATTGTGGCGTTTTCCTTCTCTCTCTGTGTATGTATGTATGTATGTATGTATGTATGTATGTATGTATGTATGTATGTGTGTGTGTGTGTGTGTGTGTGTGTGTGTGTGTGTGTGTGTGTGTGTGTTTGTGTGTTTGTGTGTATGTTGATGGAGCTCTCTCTGTGGCTCCACTCCAAGTCTCCTGAAATAGAATCCGCATGCAAAGTCTCCTCCCATGCTCCGACTGAGAGGAACAGGAGGTGTTTCCTATGACAAGCGTTCATATCAGACGTTTCCTCGTCATCTCTATCAAGGACCACTGAATGTCAGTCAGCCATAAGGAAGCAAAGGGAAAATGTGCAGTGAAACTGACAAAGTCCTGTATTGTACACACGTAGCAGACCTTCAAAACCAAAAGTCTAATAAGAGACCTGCCTAGTGCAATGTTTGTTTTCAAGTCAACCCCGTTTGAAGAAAAGCTTGGATCAAATTGGTCCTTTGTTCTGAATACCTTACTAAATGATAATAACTGGTGTTGCTATCTACTGGACTATTGCAGGGAAATGCATAGTAACCCAGAATACAACATATTTCATCCTGTAAATCTCTCTCTCTCTCTCTCTCTCTCTCTCTCTCTCTCTCTCTCTCTCTCTCTCTCTCTCTCTCTCTCTCTCTCTCTCTCTCTCTCTCTCTCTCTCTCTCTCTCTCTCTCTCTCTCTCTCTCTCTCTCTCTCTCTCTCTCTCTCTCTCTCTCTCTCTCTCTCTCTCTCTCTCTCTCTCTCTCTCTCTCTCTCTCTCTCTCTCTCTCTCTCTCTCTCTCTCTCATAGGTTTCTCAGAGCAAGCTGGGCCTATCCTGTGGCTTTCATAATGCAGTGCTGCATTTCTCCTCTTGGCACAGTCTCTCTGCTTAACTGCTGTTAGCGCTCTCCCTCTCTCTTTTTCTCTCTCTCCCTCGCTCTCTCTCCCTCTCTCTTTTTCTCTGCCTCTCTCTCCTCCTCTCATAATGCAGAGCCGGCAGAAAGCAGGCTAGGTCTCTTTCTCTCCCCTCTCCCTCGTCTTCACGGACACACAGGGAGAGTGAAGGAAGAAGAGACATCAGTGTGAGGGGAGAGGAAATGGAGAGGAGAGAGAAATGAGAAAGACAGAAAGATAGAAAAAGGAGGAGAGGGAGATATGAGAGGAGAGTGAGGAAGAGCAAAGGAGAGGAGGATGTCAGGGCAATACATTAGACATGGGACCAATACATTCCTACAGTACATACACATATACACCATGTGTATATGGCACGATTGATAAAGATTAGCAAAAAATAATGTATAAAACAAATAACACAAATACTAAGCAATATTGTATGCAAAAAAAAAAATGTATATATTATTTTACACTAATACAATTGCTCATATAAAGACATTTTCTTTAATAAGTAATACTTTTGTTCTCAAAAAGAGAGGTGTCCAAATGATTGGCCACCCTAAACATTATTATAAATGAAATCAAACAAAATCAAATCTCTATTAACTTAAGACATTGAATTGTGGCTTTACATGGCTTCCTGTTTCACTTAAATCAATTTAAGAAGTGTAAACCAACTGGAACAGACATAAACGTTCCTGATAGAGGATGCATGTGTATCTTGTCCCCACGGTTCTGGAGGCAAAGAAAAATCCAAGGGCCAAAGTTGGAGAATTGCAATACTTGGTCCCATCTCGGGGTCACCAAATCCCTTAATTTACAATTCGATGCCACCTCCATGCCAATATGCTCTTTGTAAGGGTTGCCAGAATTTTTTATTTATTAAGAGTGACCAACAAATGTTCACACTGGGAGTTTGCTAAACAGCATTGGATTGGAAACAGGCGCTATGGTCATATTAGACGAATGTAGAGGTTTTAGCCACATAGCAGTGGCAGGTATGTATCAAACGAAGGATGCATATACAGAAAAGAACATCATACCTACTGTAAAATATGGTGGTGGATCTTTGATGTATGGGGCTGCTGGTCCTGGAGCCCTTGTTAAGGTCAACGGCATAATGAACTCGACCAAGTTAATAGTAACTAGGACATTTTAGCCAAAAACCTGGTTGGCTCTGCCAGGAGGCTGAAGCTTGTCCACAGGTGGATCTTCCAGCAAGACAAAGACAATAACCCCAAACACACATCAAAATCCACAAAGAAATTGATAATTGACCACAAAATCAACATTTTGCAATGACCATTTCAGTCTACGAACTTGAACCCCATTGAAAACCTGTGGTTTGAAATGAAGAGGGCAGTCCATAAGGGTAGACGAAGGATATCAAGGATCTGGAAAGATTCTGTATGGAGGAATGGTCTAAGATTTCTCCAAATGTGTTCTCCAATCTAATAAAACATTGTAGAAAAGGGCTCAGTGCTGTTATCCTTGCAAGGGGAGGGTGCACAAAATATTGAAAACAGGGGTGCCAATAATTGTAAAAAAATAACTTTTTGAAATGCAAATACTACTCATGGGAAAAAACTGGTTAAATCAATGCTGTTTCCACATAATTTCAACACCAAAAAACTATGTGATGACATTGAATCAACGTAAGAAATTAATTGGATTTGCAAAAAGTCATCAACACAAGGGTCATTTAGTCTTCTATTCACCCAACCTTCAACCTAAATCCAATGGCATGGTGACATTTTTTGTTGATTTCACATTAAATTCACATTAGTTGACAACTCAACCAAATGTAAATCCAAACTAGACATTGAACTGATGTCTGTGCCCAGTGGGATATGACACTAATGTTTGCTTTGTAGCACCTACAGATGAAACACTATAGAGTATTAAAGGAGGCCTGGGTAAGGCCAAAACATAATTAATATGGCAACTTTAATAAAGTATTTCTTAATTATGCTTTGAGATACAAATGTCAAATATTTGTCAACAATCCTTTGTTTAACGGACTATTCTATGGATTCCATTTTGTGAAAATCCCCAAAATCATGGTCTTCTTTTGTCTGGGTTTCGTGAGGAATCACTCTACATGGCTTCTCAAGTGGGTGTGTAGCAGTGGAGGCTGCTGAGGGGAGAACGGCTCATAATAATGGCTGGAATGGAGTAAATGGAATGGTATCAAAGACATAGTTTTCATGTGTTTGATACCATTCCATTCACTCCATTCCATCCATTATACTCCATTCCAGACATTTTTATGCACCATTCTCCCCTCAGCAGCCTCCACTGGTGTGTAGATAGATTCTAGCTACTACTCTGAGAAACCAAAACAACACCATGACTAAAATTCAGGCTCACAAACCAATATTTAAAAAATAGCTACACCAGACCAAATCAACGGACATGAGATCCTGTCGTCTGCTTATGTTAAACAGTGTAAAATGCTCGAGATGTATAGGTATTTTTGTGTTGTCTCTATGTTTACACAGTGTTTGACCCCTGAGCCATTGGCAAAGCATTGCCACAAGGTCAGCCTTAAGTAAAAACCCAGAGTCCTCTCTTTGCTACAGACAAGCGTCCCCAGGGGACTGAAGAGGCCTCCACAGAGAGAGCTCCAGTTCAGAGGTCCGAGCTCAGTCCTAAGCCTCAGATCAGAGCTCCGAGCTCATGCCCAGCCCCAGCTCAGAGCTCCAAGCTGGGGCTCAGGCCCATCTGCTGAGTAAGTACAGTGGGAGAGCAGAGGCATGGGGCCGGGGCGGTAACCCTTCCAAAAGGACACAGAGTTTTCTAATCGCACCAGGTCGCAGCATAATCTTTTCTCCCCAGTCTCCCAGGTAACGAGAGAGGGAGAGGAAGAAGGAGAGGTGGGGGCCGATTAAGTGATGTTAGCGAGAGTAGCGAGACATGAGGGTCTCTGTAACACTCTGTGTGGGGCTATCAGAGACAGAGCCCTTGAGAAACCCCGCTAGTCAGCCTTGTGGATGCATTCACCACAGACAGAGCAGCCATCTTCTGCACTCCATGTCCACTCATTCGATGTACTGTATCTATCTGGTGTCTGGCATGAGAGGTTAAACGAATAGCCTGACGATTCCGAAGCAGAGCTGGTATCCTTTTTCACTCCATTTTCACTTTGACCAGAGCTGTTGTTCTAGAGTTAGGGCCTCTCTGTGCCACTAGTAGACGTTTCACAGCCATTTGTAGATGTATGTAAATAATAAACAATGCATACTTAATTGTAAGATGCTTTCATCCAAGATAGTAAATCTTACACAGGTATGAAATGTATGTCACTAACATCCGATACTGAATATGAAAGGGCTTTTTTATGCATGTACATATTATAGCTACTCTACAAACCAGCACCGAGTACATCCTTACTCCCAAAAATCAACCATTTAAGAACCAGCTCCAATCCCTACTCTTCAAGACAGAGAGGCATGCCTGTTCAGTAGAACGTTATGTCCTAGTGAACATGGCCCTGGCCTTTCCAAAGATTCGTCAGTGTTGGACGGATGGAGATGAACTGTTTGGTACTACAGCTCCAACTAAGGACATCTCCTCTGACTACTTTTATTCCCTTTTGGATTGATCAGTTATTTCACTGCACCTATTATAACATAATCCAATTTAATTTTACAGCCACATCTAGAATAAACAAAGACGTGCTTATGAAAAGGGCGTCAAACCTGGATCCTCTACAAAGCCCTTTTGCCTTTGGCTGCAGGACAGAATCTTGAGCAGCATCAGGCTCATGAAGGGGGGCCGACTCTTGCATGGTACACTGCATGACACATTTCATGCATGGACAAGCAAGATGGCCATGTGAGCATTCTGATACGTATGGTATGGCGAGGGGCTCTCAGTCTCAATCATTCATTCACCACTTCACGTTTAACCTCTGCTATATCATATTAACATCTTAGTGGCAAATCATTTAGATTTAAATGAAATGTGTGATCAATAACTTCTGCATTTGGATATATAGCAACAGAATCATTTTAGTAAATTAGAGATGATCGAGTTTATCATGCCATAACATTCAATGTAATTTTGGAAGTGAAAAGATAAATACTCTGCTTATGAGCTTGATGAATAAATAATTTCTGTACACCTCTACAATAACAAAACAGATTTACCAGAATGCATTGCAATCCGTTAAATATCAATCTTAAAATGTACGCCAACTGAGGTTAAATCAAGTTCTTGCAAAAAAGCTCAGAACATTTAATGTTTAACGTCAAGACATCTAACTAACTCATAGAGCTTTTAAAATACTGTTATCCACAATAATTAGTTAGCTAGATCCTACATACCATGTTGATCA
The DNA here is from genome assembly GCF_057628025.1 of Oncorhynchus mykiss. Lineage (NCBI taxonomy): Eukaryota > Metazoa > Chordata > Actinopteri > Salmoniformes > Salmonidae > Oncorhynchus > Oncorhynchus mykiss. The sequence continues at coordinate 32,609,680 of NC_143033.1, read as the reverse complement.
AGTGCTGTTTTCACATCCAATCTATTGTATTTCTCTCTTGATGAGCCTCAATAAATTGACGCAACAGTGGTCAAGAAAGCATTCAAAAGGGTATGTGGGCTAGATAAGCTAATTCTCACAGTATTGCCTAGCCCTCAATCAAACAACTTGCACTAAAAACTTTTACAAACCACACAGACCATTTCCTGGAATGGGTACATTTATTCTAAATAGACTCTTAACCCTTGTAGATCTGAAAGGATTGGGTATGGCAATTGCTTCACCAGGCCTTCTGATTGGCTGTGTGGAATTTGTGTCATATTACTTACACCTATACCATCCTCCAGTTCCACAGGAGTGCCTTAGGTGTAGGGGCTAGGGGTCATTTTGGAATTCTGGGTTAAATCAACTGATTCAAACATGGATCACCCACATGAGCCTCCCACCAGGCCTCTCTGCAGCAGTGTGGTTCAAGTACGCTTGTTCTTATTGGACAAGTTCAGCTAGTACCTCCCAGTTTCTTCCTGTTTTGAAAAATGTTCTCTCTACTGAACACAACCCAGGTATGGGTTCTATTCACTGTTGACAGCAGTGGAGAACTGGGATGCTGGCATTGGGAATCCCATAGGGCGTTGCACAATTGGTCCAGCGTCATCTGGGTTAGGGTTTGGCCGGGGTAGGCCGTCATTGTGAATAAGAATTTGCTCTTAACTGACTTGCCTAGTTAAGTAAAGGTTAAATAAATGTTTTTGCTGTAGGCCTATCTAGTTACCATACAAACAATTTCCTATTGTACAGAACTACGCTATTAATAAAGACTGGGCGGTATATTCATAAAACAAGGCCATGAATGTTGGCAGTATCACACAGGTTTGAGAGATTGCCCACTTGCTGTTAAGTTGTTCACAGGTTTCATCCATTCTTAATAAGAAATATTTTGAGGAGGAAACACTGCGCAAATAGAATCCAATGTTAGGACGTAGCTGAAAAGGCAATGGAAAAATACCTTTCTTATGATTTACTGCACCATTCATGCAGAAAACAATACGGCTTTCACATTTCTAACCTTGAACTTGAAATTCTGGATGTCCTTAGTAGAAGCATATAAGAAAATGTGTTTACAGTTTACTCATGGCTAAGTAATCAAAATGGAGTAATGACAAAGCCCCCCCCCCCCCCCAACACCCCATCCACCGATGTGTCTTATCGCCCATCATCCCTTTTACACGCACATACACATACACACACACACACACACTGCTACCCCCCACGCACACACCCACTACCCTCTCTCAATCATGTGCTCACACTACCCTCCCCCAGCACCTTCCATTCACCTGCCCTCTCTGACCTCCTCCCACTATCCTCTCCCCTCCCTTCTCCACTCACCTGCTCTATCTTGGCCAGCCATTCTTTGTTGCGGGCCAGCTCGGTCATGAAGGCCTGGTGCTTCAGCCATTTCCGGTGAAGCTTCTGGGCCTCATCCCGCGCCGTGTCTCGTCCCGCACCCATAAGCATCTTTCCCTTTACCGGCTGTCCCCAATCACTCAGCTAGGGGAGATAAAAATAGCCACCATCAGGGGCCCGAGCCTGAGCCAGCCCTTCTTCTTCTCTTCTCTCCTCCTTTCCCACAGGACGTCCTGCCTCCCTGCCTGGCTCCTCTATGCCAGAGCCACCCACTCCGCTATGCAGGGTCCTGAGTACCTGCACTGTCACAACCCACCCCAACCAGCCGCCCTTTCTGGAGAAAAAAAATCAAGATAAGCACCTCAGCAGCAGCAGGGGCAGCAATGGTAGCTCAAGCCCTTCCGCTGGCTCGCCCCTGGGTCCTCATGCCCTACCCTTCACGGCTCCTGCAGTCCTTCCTGGTGCTGCAGTGCCTGCTAGCCAGTCTCAGAGAAGATAAAAACAATCAAGCAAATAGAAGAAACGAATCAACTACCCAACAGCGCCGACAAAGATCGTCACAAACATCTAAGACTCCTTTTTCGTTGTTTGGGGTGGTTTTTCTTCTCCTTGTCTCCTGAGCTAGAATAGAATCCGGTTGTTAATGGAGGTAATGATGATTTAGCATCTCCACCACGACTCCTTCAGAGAGGGCAAACCTGAGCATCCAGTGATTGCCGTTGGTGATCCCGGACGGTCTGTAGTCCTGCCTAATGATGCCGTTGTTGGGAGGATGAGGAAGAGGTGGAGTGGGAGGAACAGAGTGAATGGGATGGATGCAGAGGCAGTGCAGTCAGAGGGGGAAGATAACATAAGCTGTCCGCTCTTGAAATGCACCGTTGCCACTGCTGCAGAGCAGAGACGTAGCTACCGTACGCATGGGGGTTGGGTTGTGTAAGACGCTGCTACGCTATATCCTCTTCCCAGTTCTTCTTCCTCATGTCACCACACAGATCAGACACGGCTGGTGCATGCTGCTGCAGTCCCTGTCTCTCAGCTACACTCCGCTGTGTGAGAGCGTGTGTGTGTGTGGTGTGTGACGTGTGTGTGTGCGCGTGTGTGTGCAATCACAACCAGCACTGCAGTGCCGGGGAAGAGGGAGAGGGAGGAAGAGAGAGTGAGGAGAGAGAGCGAGTGAGAGAGCAAGGAGAAAGGGAGGAGTGAGAGAGGGAGAACAAGGAGGGAGATATAGAGCTATTGGGAAAGAAGGAGAGAGAGAAAGGAAAAAGAAAGAGAGAAAGAGAGAGAGAGAGAGCCTGCGTCATCCTTCAGTGTCACCAGGGACATGTCTCTGCACTAGAAATGACTGCACTCGGAGCAGAGCAGAGCAGAGCGGGAGCAGGAGCAGGGTTTAAGAGGGAGGGGGAGGTGTTGTCGTTTGGAAACAGCTGAATGAGAGGGGAGGAGGATGCAGGGACACATGGCCGACAGTGCAGCTGACTGATTCGGATCACTGTTCACTCTCACCCATTTAAAGGGACCAGCATGCATTTGGTTCACCATCAGCAAATTGAGCTATCTCATTGGCTAGCTACAGTAACACCATTTCAAGGGGTAGAAGTGTAGTTACTTTCAACACAGGCATAACCTGTAAGCAATTCTAGACCTCTGAAATAAATATAAACCGTGAATATTTGTTCCACATGAATCACAAACAGTGATATTTTCATGAGACAAACGTTCAATGACAGTTTATGTCATGTATATGGATTAGATTTGTGTAAATGTACCCAAATTATATTGTAACATCTTTCTGTCGTACAGTATGATAAAGACTATATACAATGAAAGATCAAATGTTACACTTTACTATAAGAACATAAGAACAGGATAAGCAATTTGAGTAACTTTACCCCGAGCACTTCAGGGTATATTTTTTTCAGAATGAAATATATTCATAGCTCCCATGAATTAAAGTGCAGTCTAAAGAACATTATGGACCTGTATAAAGTTATAACTACATCACAGCTAACATTTTTGCTTTATTATGATGTTCCCTGATGCTGGCAGCATCTACAGTATTAGGTGCCATATCTTGGCCACATTGTAACGATCTATACGTACGTCATAAACATGACATTATGGCTACATAGAGCATTATTAAAGCTTAATTCATCTTGTTATGTCAAGGCCAGTTAGCCCTGAAATATGTGATTGCATTATAATATATGATATACTATAGGCCAGGCTCCAGTCCGTCATTGCCGTCACCCTCGTCTGTCTCTGTCTCCCCTGCTGCTAAGCAGTTTTATTGACAGAGGGACAAACAAATGTTTATATCTGTCCAGATTGCATAAAGGCAGTGGCACCATATAATGCCTCCTCGATGGCACCAGCTGGAACTCTGTGTTCAGTGCATGTGATGGGTTCGATACGACCTGTCTGGCCTGTCTGATGATGGTCTCCTCGAAAATGTCATGGACAAGAGGAAGAAAGTGTCATGCATATAATCTTCCCTGCTGTCTTGGTCAGTGTCAATATGTGGGCTTATCAAAACAATGCTGACACAGGAAGTGCAAGAGCAGTTGGATGCGTGAGCACACATTCTCCATATGGGTGCGCCAGCACAGCCCACTGTCAATGTGGACCCCCAAGGTATTTGTGTGAGTTCACCTGTTCAATGTTCTCTCCTTGTACCTCTATGGGGCTGTGGTCCCCAATGGACTTAGGGTCAAGGATCATCTCCTTTGTTTTTTTCTCCAGATTCAGTTGTAGGTGATGTTCATCAAACCATCTGTCTAATCCTTCAATCTCTGCCCTGTAGCCGTTGGTGTAAGAGCCTTTGTTCAAGAGCCCGAGGAAACCAATGTCGTCCGTAACTATAATGCCATGTTGCCATGTTTTTTATGTGTTTATAGTTGTGCAATGTAACCTATGCGTTATAATGTAGCCTAAAATACAATACAGTGTGTTATAGAAATCCTTATTCAAGGCTCAGAAACAAGCCTCAATCAGCATTACCACATTTTGCATTCCTGGTGCCACTAGAGGGCATTCTTTCTAAAGGTTTTAGTAAATTACTAGTAGACAATCCATATTTTGTTATCATTTGTGAAAAATAATAACAATTTGTCCATTGTCAATTTTTTTGGGGGTGTTGAATAAAAAGTTTAAAGTACATTCTAAATGTAGACTCAAGTTGAGTAGATCTTTGGGTTAACTAAATCATTTAACCTTGGCTTCTATTTACTGAACTCAAAAGTAGCAGGCCACTTAGCCACAATCATGGTTAATGTGTTTCCCCCATATAACTGAAAAACATAAATAAAGAGTCACTTTCTCATCTAGAAATCTCTTCACTGAATGGGAACTTCAACACTTTTAAGTAATGTCACACCGATGTCAACAGCCAAAGGCAACAAAAGGTCATGACCTCCACAGGAGTGACCTGGAAAGTAAAGCTGCAATTATCAATAACTGCCATGGTTAGTCAGCTAAATACATGCCTTGGTGTGCTAAAGATATACAAACAAGTTCCTAATACTTCTTCTGGTGTGTGTGAAGAGGCTGATGACTGCATGAACTGAACAACTTGCAGCAATAGCAGAATGTGTTCTGTGGTGCTTCTTTTCAAATTATGTTATACAGTTTTATACCATTTGTATATTGGGTGCAGTGGTTTGTGTGGGAACAGAGAACTGGGAACTAGCCTACAGACACTTAACCTTGACCAGTGGTTCTAACACTCCAAATGGACCACTTAATGATAACCCAGCATAATTACTGAGTAGTCCTCACAAGGAATGCACCATGAGAGCATGCTACCTCTGCCTTTGGAGTTTGTCTTCAGCTAAAATCCTCTCTTCATAAGCTGACAGACATACAGACAATGGGAGTGTTTTATAGGAGCTGTCTATGTATCATAAAGCTTATCATTGACATGACATGATACATGGATAAACTGAAAAAACAATATACTTTTTTTGTCCAAGCAATCAATCAGTAATTCACAGCACATTATTATGTTTGGAAGATCCTAGTAAATGACTTATCACATGATTTCTCATTAAGCTCATGTCGAGCTTAAATTTCACACGTGAAACCATATTTTCACATGTATTACATGTTAACTCTAGTTTTTCACAAGTGGGGAGAATAACATGTTTTCACCTCAGATGTTGCGGTTTCACATCTTCAAATCTCACTTTCACATGTGGAATTGCAAGTGCACACGTGAAATTCAAATGTGCAGGTTCACATGGAAGAGAACACTACATGTGAAAATCTCACTTTCAGATGTGGGATTGTATTTTCACATGTGAAAAACAATCATATGTGAATATCACATATGAAGTTTCATATGTGAAAAACTTCCACGGGATTGTTTTTCACACGTGAACTTGCAATTCCAAATGTGAAAATGAGATTTTTGCATGTGAAACTTTTTCACATGTGAAAATACAATTTGCAGTTTCACATGTTGAAAATCTCATTTCACACGTGGAATTGCAAGTTCACAAAAAAAAAAAATTGAAAAAATGATGTTAACATGTTGCAGAAGCAATGTTTCCACTGGTGGAATTAGGTTGAACCACATCTAAAAAGCCCAAATGCAGGGGAATGATTTTGCAGGACATTTGCGGAACAGTGGACAGAATACATTTCTGGGGGGTTTAGCGGGTTAATGGATCATGTTCAAATGGCGACATAGCTTTACTGTTTGAAGGCCTGTTAAAGTGACAATCCTTAGTTGCTTCATCCATTTTCGACTTATAAATGAATGGTATGTACCCATTGATTCTTGAAGAATATAACGTATAAATGCCTCATGAGCTCAGTTCAACTGTTGTACGCCATCAGAACCCATACTATAAGCTTGTTTTACTCCCATGTTTGGAAACAAATTAAATGTAAACATGGTTAAAACTATAATTTTGATATCATGGATGGTCAGTCCTTGCATCCATAGCGTAAACTATGGATTTGAGAGTAGTTGCATTTCACCAGCCCCTTCCCTCAGCTTTTTACTGAAATTGTGGTGAGGATGATGTTATAATTAATTAAGAATTGCCGCTTTAAACACCTTTAATAGAGTACTAGTGTTATTATATGGTGCATTAAGCTAGTGAGTAAGTAACATTTGTGCCATTAATATCAAGCAAAACTTATATATTTAAATTTGTATATCTCCTCATACAAAACATTTGATCTCAAATCCAAAATTCTGGAGTATAGAGCCAAATTGAAAGTTTTAGCTTCACTGTCCAAATAAATACGCAGGGGAGTATACATGCTGTTCCAACGATCATAAAGACACCAGTCACACAACCAGGGGACTCTGCTCTTGCAATGCAACAATAAGCAGGTAGACAAAAATGTTGGGCATCTTTAGTATTGAAAGATGTATTGAAAATTATTAGATTTTTTTTATGTAGAAGACTAATTAATTAGGCCTACCTGCTACCTGCCCAACCCTAAAGGTTTTCTTTAATACACAATGTGACCACAAATACTTATGAGATAACACTTATCATTGAGGACTCCAGCACTGTTTTCTGCCATGCCAGAAAAATCTGGTTACCATGGAGAAAAAAAAACATTGAACACAGCAGTGATATTCAAGTACAGTATTCTTAAAAATAACTCTATGATCAATAGTCAACATTTTGACAAACATCCTGAGTATGACACTTTCAGTGTTGAGTTGTGTGTGCTGAAGAAGCCACCATCTTTATTTCCACTCAACATTTCAGTTTTTATGGCCGGTGCGCTATCTGAAAGAGATTACAGCAGCTGAACTTGAGTAATTGCCAGTAATTTCAGACAGAATGATTCACAATGTTGCACATCAGTAACCTTCCAAGTTTTCACGTGTTGTTTAGAATATATTTGGAGGGACCTTTGATGTACTCACACTGTATGTATGGTATGGGGCCCTGAGCTCTGTCTTGGGAGACAAGTATATCCCTCAAGTTTGGTAGGTTCTCTCAACACGCAACTACTGCACACACAACCCCACCTCAACACTAAACTTGACAAAACTACATGATATTGAACTGATCTTTCTGAGTGTGTATACTGTATGTATGTCTCATATGCAATGTGGCTCACTCTCTCCGTTCACTAGGGAGGAAAAAGTGACACAGTAGACTGGAGGCCTGCCTGAGTCAGAAAGGGAGGGGGATCCTCCTCCCCTTCAACAACACATCTCTGATCTGGTTCAAGAAATGACACCATTGCCTGTGACAGACAGCATTCGTCAGTGTCAGCAGACATCAAGAGAGAGAGATGGGCCCAGATATGAAGGGAGATGTGGCCTGAGAAGTTATAACTCATTGCCTTACTAACGGCACTCCACTCCACAGAGCACTACAGATGAATGTTGAGTGGCTGCCATCTGAATTCTATAGTGCCAGAGGCATCAGTGGACTCTGAAGTAAATTTATGGTGTATTCAATAATCAATACTAATTTCTGCATGTGCACACATCTCTTAATTCAGAGACACGATCCAAAAGTAACTAAACGTCAATGCATATATTATACGCACATCACAGATATGGATAGGCCTATGTGCCAATTCCTTGAGCAGTGCTACAATATAATAAACAGAATAGCAACTATTAGGCTTACTAAGAAACTATCATAAAAATGACAAAAATATTGTTGAGTCTACAGGTGAAAACATCCATCATCTTTTAAGACATTAACAATTCCTCAGAAATTGTGGTGTGAGAAAAAGGAAGTGCCTAGAATAATGGGAGCCCTCTTTTTTGACTGCAGGCTTTTTATTGAGGTGAGAAAATTCCAGTGGATGCCAAAAACATGCATTAACATACCACTGCAAAGCCAAGGTTAGCGAACCCGGACCTTACTCACTTATTACCCCTTTAACTACCCCTTTGGAAATATACATCTATAACGTTTGGCACACAGACCTCTAATAACGAGCAGGTAACAACCAGTCATTATGGGGGTTTGTAGCAGGAGATTTACAAATCTCAGGTTCAGTGGCGTTGGGCAGGTTCCCGTCGCTTGAAAGTGTATATTTAGTCAAGGGCATTGTGAGGTAGGGGAGGCAGGGGCTAAAAGTAACACGGAGTCAGCTGTCACAGCTAAAAAATATATAATTTAGAAACCACTTAGAACGTTGTTATTCAATGTGATACTTCTTGATTATTGTCTCTAAACACATAGATCTTTTTTGTATTGACAAATATTGTTTTTGAGGCCTAAAGTAAATATTCTTGCCTCCTCTCTTTCTCAATTACTGACCTGTGGAACATTCCCCATGTACAGTTGCGGCCAAATATATTGGCACCCCTTGCACTTTTCTTAAATAATTCCCTGTTTCTTCTCAAATAAGTTTAATTTGAAAAAAAATGTTGTCTCCACTCCTTGTAATTGGATTTTCAACATTGCAGAACCAATTTTATTATTGTAAATTTATTTTACCAATTTAATTTAGAAAATAAAGACAAATGGCATGGACAAAATTTACAAAATTATTGTCACCCCAGACCTAATACTTGGTTGCACAGTTAGCCAATATACAGTTGAAGTCGGAAGTTTACATACACCTTAGCCAAATACATTTAAACTCAGTTTTCCTGACATTTAATCCTAGTAAAAAATCCCGGTGTTAGGTCAGTTAGGATCACCACTTTATTTTAAGAATGTGAAATGTCAGAATAATAGTACAGAGAATGATTTATTTCAGCTTTTATTTATTTCATCACATTCCCAGTGGGTCAGACGTTTACATACACTCAATTATTATTTGGTAGCATTGCCTTTAAATAGTTTTACTTGGGTCAAATGTTTCGGGTAGCCATCCACAAGCTTCCCACAATAAGTTGGGGGAATGTTGCCCCATTCCTCCTGACAGAACTGGTGTACCTGAGTCAGGTTTGTAGGCCTCCTTGCTCTCATATGCTTTTTCAGTTCTGCACACAAATTTTCTATGGGATTGAGGTCAGGGCTTTGTGATGGCCACTACAATACCTTGACTTTGATGTCCTTAAGCCATTTTGCCACAATTTTGGAAGTATGCTTGGGGTCAATGTCCATTTGGAAGAGCCATTTTCGACCAAGCTTTAACTTTTTTTAACCCCTTTTTCCTACAAACATAATGATGGTCATTATGGCCAAACAGTTCTATTTTTGCTTCATCAGACCAGAGGACAAAAAGTACAATATTTGTCCCCATGTGCAGTTGCAAACCGTAGTCTGGCATTTTTATGGCGGTTTTGGAGCAGTGGCTTCGTCCTTGCTAAGCGGCCTTTCAGGTTATGTCGATATAGGACTCTTATATAGATAGGACTTTTACTGTGGATATAAATTATTTTGTACCTGTTTCCTCCAGCATCTTCACAAGGTCATTTGCTGTTGTTCTGTGATTGATTCGCACTTTTCGCACCAAAGTACGTTCATCTCTAGGAGACAGAACGCATCTCCTTCCTGAGCGGTATGACGGCTGCGTGGTCCCTTGGTGTTCATACTTGCGTACTATTGTTTGTACAGATGAACGTGGTACCTTCAGGCGTTTGGAAATTGCTCCCAAGGATGAACCAGACTTGTGGAGGTCTACAATTTTTTTGCTGAGGTCTTGGCTGATTTATTTTGATTTTCCCATGATGTCAAGCAAAGAGACACTGAGTTTGAAGGTAGACCTTGAAATACATCCACATGTACACTGGCAATTGACTCAAATGATGTCAATGAGCCTATCAGAAACTTCTAAAGTCATGACATCTTTTTTCGGACATTTTCCAAGCTGTTTAAAGGCACAGTCAACTTAGTGTATGTAAACCTCTGACCCACTGAAATTGTGACAAAGTGAATTATAAGTGAAACAATCTGTCTGTAAACAATTGTTGGAAAAATTACTTGTGTCATGCACAAAGTAGATGTCCTAACCGACTTGGCGAAACCATAGTTTGTTAACAAGAAATTTGTGGAGTGGTTGCAAAACGATGATTAATGATTCCAACCTAAGTGTATGTAAACTTCCGACTTCAACTGTAGACAAGGGCACTCAACACTGCACTGACACAAATGACTGATGATTGGTTGAAAATTATAATAAGAAGATTATGAGAGCTGTACTGTTAGATTTCAGCGCAGCCTTTAATATTATTGACCATAACATGTTGTTGAAAAAACATATGTGTTATGTGTCTTCAACCTCTGCAATAAAGCAGTATCAGAGCTACGCTATATATACAAAAGTATGTGGACACCCCTTCAAGTTTTTGGATTTGGCAATTTCAGCCACACTCATTGCTGACATGTGTACAAAATCGAGCACACAGCCATGCAATCTCCGTAGACAAATATTGTCAATAGAATGGCCTTACGGAAGAGCTCAGTGACTTTCAAAGTGGCACTGTCGTAGGATGCCACCATTCCAAAAAGTCAGTTAGTCAGATTTCTGCCTTTCTAGAGCTGCCCCAGTCAATTGCAAGTGCTGTTATTGTGAAGTGGAAATGTCCAGGAGCAACAACGGCTCAGCCGCGAAGTGGTAGGCAACACAAGCTCATAGAACGTGACCGCTGTGTGCTGAAGTGCGTAGTGTGTAAAAATCGTATGACCCCGGTTGCAACACTCACTACCGAGTTCAAAACTGCCTCTGGAAGCAATGTCAGCACAATAACTGTTCGTCAGGAGCTTCATGAAATAGGTTTCCATGGCCGAGCAGCCGCACACAAACCTAAGATCGCCATGCGCAATGCCAAACGTCAGCTGGAGTGGTGTAAAGCTCACCGCCATTGGACTCTGGAGCAGTGGAAACGTGTTCTCTGGAGTGATGAATCTGGGTTTGGCGGATGCCAGGAGAATGCTACCTGTCCCAATGCATAGTGTCAACTGTAAAGTTTGGTGGAGGAGGAATAATGGTATAGGTGTCACGTCCTGACCTTAGTTCCTTTTTTATGTCTCTATTTTGGTTTGGTCAGGGTGTGAGTTGGGGTGGGCATTCTATGTTTTTCATTTCTATGTTTTGTTCTGTGTGTTGTATTTCTATGTGTTTGGCCTGGTATGGTTCCCAATCAGAGGCAGCTGTCAATCGTTGTCTCTGATTGAGAACCATACTTAGGTAGCCTGTTCCCACCTGTGTTTGTGGGTAGTTGTTTTCTGTTTTTGTATTCTGTACAGACAGAACTGTTTCGTTCATTCTCTTTTGTTGTTTTTTCATTCAGTGTTCAATTCATAAATAAAGATGAACACGTACCACACTGCACCTTGGTCCTCACCTTCTTCAACCCACGGCAGCCATTACAGAACTACCCACCACCAAAGGACCAAGCAGCGTGAAAGGGACCCTGGGCACAGCAGAAAGAGTATCGCCGTCCGAAAGAGGAGCTGTAGGCAGCTAGAATGGAGCGGCCACACTACGAGGAATTGGCTCGAGGTGACGTGCACGAGAGGTATCCCCAGAATTTTTGGGGGGGATCACACGGGGAGATTGGTGGAGTCAGGTAGGAGACCTGAGCCAACTCCCCGCGCTTACCATGGCAAGAGAGTGACCGGGCAGGCACCGTGTTATGCGGTGAAGTGCAAGGTGTCCCCAGTGCGCACGCATAGCCCGGTGCCCTACATCGCAGCTCCTCGAAACGGCCCGGCTAGAGTGGGCATCGAGCCAGGAGTAATGATGCCTCCTCAGCGCATCTTGTCTCCAGTGCGTCTCCTCGGCCCGGGTTATACGGCACCAACCCTACGCACGGTGTCCCCGGTTCACCAGCACAGCCCAGTGCGGCCTGTTCCAACTCTCCACACTTGCCGGGCTACAGGGGGTATCCAGCCAGGATAGGTTGTGCAGGCTCATTGCTCGAGACTTCACTCCGGAGCCGCCAGAGTCGCCCTTCACTCCGGAGCCGCCAGAGTCGCCCTTCACTCCGGAGCCGCCAGAGTCGCCCTTCACTCCGGAGCCGGCAGAGTCGCCCTTCACTCCGGCGTCGCCAGAGTCTCCCGCCTGTCCGGCGTCGCCAGAGTCTCCCGCCTGTCTGGCGCCGCCAGAGTCTCCCGTCTGTTCGGGGCCCGCTGTAAGGGTCCCCAGTTCGGGGTCAGTGGCGAGGGTCGCCACTGAGTGGGGTCTACGTCCCGCACCACAGCCGCCACAGCGATGAAATGCCCACCCAGACCCTCCCCTATAGGTTCAGGTTTTGCGGCCGGAGTCCGCACCGTTGGGGTACTGTGACATCCTGACCTTAGTTCCTTTTTTATGTCTCTATTTTGGTTTGGTCAGGGTGTGAGTTGGGGTGGGCATTCTGTGTTTTTAATTTCTATGTTTTGTTCTGTGTGTTGTATTTCTATGTGTTTGGCCTGGTATGGTTCCTAATCAGGGTCAGCTCTCAATCGTCTGATTGAGAACCATACTTAGGTAGCCTGTTCCCACCTGTGTTTGTGGGTAGGTGTTTTCTGTTTTTGTATTCTGTACCAGACAGAACTATTTTGGTTTCGTTCATTCTCTTTTGTTGTTTTTTCATTCAGTGTTCAATTCAGAAATAAAGATGAACACATACCACGCTGCACCTTGGTCCTCACCTTCTTCAACCCACGACAGCCGTTGCAATACGGCTGTTTTTCATGGTTCGGGCTAGGCCCCTTAGTTCCAGTGAAGGGAAATCTTAATGCTACAGCATTCAATGACATTCTAGACAATTCTGTGCTTCCATCTTTGTGGCAACAGTTTGGGGAAGGCCCTTTCCTGTTTCAGCATGACAATGCCCCTGTGCACAAAGTGAGGTTCATACGGAGATGGTATGTCGAGATCGGTGTGGAAGAACTTGACTGGCCTGCACAGACCCCTGACCTTAACCCCATCGAACACCTTTGGGATGAATCGGAACGCTGACTAAAAGCCAGGACTAATCGCCCAACATCAGTTCCTGGACCTCACTAATGCTCGTGGCTGAATGGAAGCAAGTCCCTGCATCAATGTTCCAACATCTAGTGGAAAGACTTCCCAGAAGAGTGGAGGCTGTTTGTGCAGAGAAGGGGGGACCAACTCTATATTAATGCCCATGATTTGAGAATAAGATGTTCAACGAGCAGGTGTCCACATACACTACATGACCAAAAGTATCTCTCTAATAGAACACAAAGGATTTTCTTTAATGGAAGCTTCTCTAATATTAAACATGTTAAGTGTGGTGTATTGCAGGGAAGCTCTCTTGGGCATCTACTATTTTCCATTTTTAACAAAGCCTGTGTGTCCATATATGCGATGAATCAACCGTATATGCATCTGCAACCACAGCTAGTGAAGTCACTACAACCCTAAACAGAGAGTTGCAGTCAGTTGTAGAATGGGTATCCAGTAATAAACTGGTCCTGAACATCTCTAAAACTAAGAGCCTTGTGTTTGATACAAATCAATCTAGACCTCAATTCTAGACCTCAGCTGAATCTGGTAATGAATGGTGTGGTTTTTGAGCAAGTTTAGGAGACTAAATTACTAGGTGTTACAGTACCTTAAATTGTCAACTGTCATGGTGAAGAAAAATATTGATTAAATGTTTGTAAAGATGGGGAGGGGTCTGTCCGTGATTAAGATATGCTCTGCTTTTTTGACACCACACTCCACAATAGGGTTAAATGGAGGGAACACAGTTACCAAGATTTACTGGGATTTACCACCCAAATCAACTGCCTTTGCCCGGGATAAATAACTGCGAGAAACAGGTAAATTATAAATAAATTATTTATATGAATAGCATGGTGTGAAATGGAACTGTTAAATTATGTCTAAATCTAGCTTCACTACGGCCTCTGCATGATGAATCTACGCTCAGGGTGGGGACAGACAGCCCATCTCAGTATGGAGTGCAGTTTACAATGCATATAAACCTATTATCTCATCATGGTGACGTTTTCCTTGTGACAGGTAGGCCTACATTTGCTGCAGCATAAATCAGTACACTCGCGAGAACTCTCTTGCAGTCTTTCTCTCTCACCATCAACTCAATTGATCAGATCCTCTTATCCAGAGTGACTTACAGTGGTATACAAATAGGCCCTATTATAATTCAAATATGTAAATATGCTAGCCTTGTAAACCGCATGTGCTGCACCAGAATTGCATGTTCTCTTCTGCTTTATCAGGGATTGAATGATGTGCGTAATTCCAGTCCATATAATACTGTATAATACAATACAGAACAGTAATACAGTTCACACTAAAAAATATTAGCCTAATGGAGCTAGTTTCATTTATTTACACAAGAGAGCATATAGCTAACTACATCTATGGGCTTTTATGTTTTTCGGTCGTAATTAATGTGCATTAACCTATATCACATATGTATTGGATAATGGCACAATCATTTGGGCTTTTTTAGGCTTGGGATCATTAAATATTGTTAATGTAGGGCTCATAAAATGTATTTAATATATGGCTCATCAGGCTTAGGTAGCATCAGGTTTGAATTTTCATTCTGATCAAAGCTATAATCAAATCCAGAAATATTGATATACTTTAAAATACTTTTGAATGACACTTCCTGTTTTGGCGGGAAATACTGGGTTACCTGGTAGAAAGTGATTTATTCTCAGGATGGAACATTTGTAAAATACCGGGAAAATATTCAACCTTACTCCACAAAGCAAGTCCTGCAGGCTCTAGTTTTATCTTATCTTGATTATTGTAATTATTGACACAATCATATGGTCAAATGTTGCAAAGAAGGACCTAGTTAAGCGGCAGCTGGCCCAGAACAGAGTGACACGTTTTTCTCTTCATTGTAATCAGAGGGCCAATATCAAATATGCCAGTCTCTCTTGGCTAAGAGTTGGAGAAAGACTGACTGCATCGCTTTTTGTTTTTATAAGAAACATTAATGTGTTGGAAATTCCAAATCGTTTGCATTGTCAACTTACACACAGCACTGACACACACTTACCCCACCAGACATGCCACCAGGGGTCTTTTCACACTCCCCAGGTCCAAAATTACTGAGGATAATAGCGAACAATATTGTCACTCCTATTTGCCATATCTTCAATCTAAGCAAAGTGTGTGCCTTTAGGCCTGGAGGAAAGCAAAAGTAATTCTGTTACCCAAGAATAGTAAAGCCCCTTTTACAGGCTCAAATAGCTGACAAATCAGCCTTTTATCAACCCTTACTAAACTTTTTCAAAAAATTGTGTTTGACCAGATACAATGCTATTCTACTGTAAACAAATTGACAACAGACTTTCAGCAAGCTTATAGGGAAGGACATTCAATAAGCACGGCACTTCAAATCAAATTGTTTGATTGGTTGAAACTTTGAAAATTGCTATACTAGAGACATAATAGATCAGAAGTAATACTATAGTATCTGAGGGGTGATAGAGAATGCTTGTAACATCAGAAGTTAATGGTTATCTGTAGGAGACAGGTGGCTTTGGAATGTGTAGGGGAGACGGGTGGAGATCTTAGAATCTAACAATGTTACTGAGGGAGAGAGGGTTGCAACTGTAGAACCTTTTGAGGATCTCAGGACCCATGCCAAATCTTTTTAGTTTCCTGGGGTGGGAATAGGCTTTTCCGTGCCCTCTTCGTGACTGTCTTGGTGTGTTTGGACCATGATCATTTGTTGGTGATGTGGACACCAAGGAACTTGAAGCTCTCAACCTGCTCCACAAAAGCCGCGTCGATGAGAATGGGGGTGTGCTCGGTTCTCCTTTTCCTGTAGTCCACAATCATCTCCTTTGTCTTGATTACGTTGAGGAATAGGTTGTTATTCTGGCACCACCCGGCTAGGTCTCTGACCTCCTCCCTATAGACTGTCTCGTCATTGTCAGTGATCAGGCCTACCACTGTTGTGTCGTCTGCAAACTTAATGATGGTGTTGGAGTTGTGCCTGGCCATGCAGTAGTGGGTGAACATGGAGTACAAGGGGGACTGAGCACACACGCCTCAGGGGATCCAGGGTTGAGTATCAGCATGGCAGATGTGTTGTTACCTACCCTTACCACCTGGGGGTGGCCCGTCAGGTGGTTGGCTGAGAGAAAGTGACGATAAAAAGATTGTGGGAGCTGTTTTGTTGGACTTCAGTGCTCCTTTTGACATTATCGATCATAGTCTGCTATATTGTAGATAAAGAGTTGCCTGTCTAACAGAACATAGAGGCTGTTCTTTAGTAGAAGCCTCTCCAACACACTCAAGGTACAGTAGAATCAGGAATTCCCCAGGGATGCTGTCAAGGCTCCTTACTTTTTTCAAACTTTACTAATGACATGCCCCTGGCTTTGAGTAAAGCCAAAGTGTGTCTATGTATGTGGATGACTCAACACTATACTCGTCAGCTACTACAGTGAGTGAAATTACTGCAACACTTAACAAATAGCTGCAGATAGTTTCAGAATGGGTGGCAAGGAATAAGTAGTCCTAAATATTTCAAAAACTTAAAGCATTGTATTTGGGACAAATCATTTATTAACCCTGAATCTCAATAAAATCTTATAATAGATAATGTGGAAATTGAGCCAGTTGAGGTGACTAAACTGCTTGGAGTAACCCTGTATTGTAAATTGTCATGGTTAAAACATGTTGATACAAGAATAGCTAAGATGGGGGAGAAGTATGTTAATAATAAAGCACTGTTCTGCCTTTTTAAAAACACTATCAACAAGGCAGGTCCTACCAGCCCTAGTTTTGCCGCACCTGGACTACTGTTTAGTAGGGGCCTCGGAAAATTACAATTGGCTCAGAACAGAGCAGCATGGCTGGCCCTTAAATGTGCATGGAGAGCTAACATTAATAATATGTATGTAAATCTCTCATGGCTCAAAATGGAAGAGAGATTGACTTCATCACTACTTGTTTTCACAGTTGTAAGTTAGCCTAGTGGTTAGAGTGTGGTGCCAGTAACCAAAAGGTTGCTGAATCGAATCCCTGAGCTGACAAGCTAGAAATCTGCTGTTCTGCCCCTGAGCAAGGCAGTTAACCAACTGATCCCCGGGCGCTGAAGACATGGATGTCGATTCTGGCAGCCCCCCGCACCTCTCTGACTCAGAAGGGTTGGGTTAAATGTGGAAGACACATTTCAGTTGTACAACTGACTAGGTATCCCTTCCCAAACAAGCATGTAATGATGCATTTGGCTGCTCTACGAGTGGTCTGGATCACTCTTAGATGTGCAAAGGTTTTTAAGAGTCATGTTACTAACAAAGGTTCTGGAAAACACCTCAACGTCTGAAGATACATCGTAAGAAGATTTTAACGCACAAAGGCTTTGGGGAATGAGAACCAGATCTAAATCACATCCAAAACCTATGAAAAACAACAGTTGCTACAGGGCACCCCTTAAACATAGCAGAATTAGAGCAGTTTTTTGCTGAAGAGTGGGCCAAATTACCAGTGGAAAGGTGCAGAAAGCTCATTGATGACTACAAGAAGTGTTTGTCAGCAGTTATCTTGACCAAAACCTGTGTAAGCAAGTTTTGGAAGCCATGAAGCCCAAAACAAAATAATCTAAAATAGTTAAGACTCTTGGAAGTATCTCATTTGAATGACTTAAACATAAGGGAAGAAATAATCTCAAACTGCAGGGGTCAAATGATTTGCAAGTACCAACCAGCTTCACATGTGCACTGAGCGTGGGAAATGCGCTGTACAAATGAAATATTATTATATAGACAGAAAAATACACATGAAAATCTTAATTACATAAAGAAATATTGGTGGGTATATGGCCATAATATAAACAAGAGAAATATACTGAGATTAAGCCGTCTACGTGTGTTGATGCTATTATTTTTTTTTTGTATATTTATTGCAGTGTCTATTGTGCTATTTTCTATTTTATTTTATTGGAGAAATAAAACTAGGCTGCCAGTATTGTGCAATAAACTTTACTGAGCTATTCCACATTTTGTTGTGTTACTGTTACGTTCGTCGTTTCAATGAGGAGACCAAGGTGCAGCGTGCTAGGCGATCATCTTACTTTTATTAAAATGAACACTGAAAAAACATCAAAATACAACACAAACGTAAAGTTCTGCAGGCTACACAGCAACTAAACAAAATCAAGATCCCACAAACTGAAGTGGGAAAAAGGCTGCCTAAGTATGATCCCCAATCAGAGACAACGATAGACAGCTGCCTCTGATTGGGAACCATACCAGGCCAAACAAAGAAATAGGAAAACTAGTTGCCCACCCTAGTCACACCCTGACCTAACCAAAATAGAGAATTAAAAGGATCTAAGGTCAGGGAGTGACAGTTACAGCCTGAATTCAAAATGTATTAATTTATTATTTTTCTCACCCATCTACACACAATAACCCATAATGATGAAGTGAAAATATTATTATTTCTTTTTTTTAAGCAAATTTATTGAAAATTAAATACAGAAACATCTTATTTACATACAGTAGATATTCACACCCCTGAGTCAATACATTAGAATCACTTAGGGCAGCGATTATAGCTGTGAGTCTTTCTGGGTAAGGCTCTAATCGTCCTCATGGTGAAATCCCTGAGTGGTTTCCTTCCTCTCTGGCAATTGAGTTAGGAAGGACACCTGTATCTTTGTAGTGACTGGGTGTATGCGTTGGAAAACCTCCCTGGTCTTTGTAGTTGAATCTGTGTTTGAAATTCACTGCTTGACTGAGGGACCTTACAGATAATTGTATGTGGGGGGTACAGAGATGAGACAGTCATTCAAAAATCATTGTAAACACTATTGTTGTACACAGTGTCCATGCAACTTATTACAAGTTATGACTTGTTAAGCATATTTTTACTCTTGAACAATTACAGTGGGGAGAACAAGTATTTGATACACTGCCGATTTTGCAGGTTTTCCTACTTACAAAGCATGTAGAGGTCTGTAATTCTTATCATAGGTACACTTCAACTGTGAGAGACGGAATCTAAAACAAAAATCCTGAAAATCACATTGTATGATTTTTAAGTAATTAATTTGCATTTTATTGCATGACATAAGTATTTGATCACCTACCAACCAGTAAGAATTCCGGCTCTCACAGACATGTTTGTTTTTCTTTAAGAAGCCCTCATGTTCTCCACTCATTAACTGCACCTGTTTGAACTCGTTACACACTCAATCAAACAGACTCCAACCTCTCCACAATGACCAAGACCAGAGAGCTGTGTAAGGACATCAGGGCTAAAATTGTAGACCTGCACAAGGCTGGGATGGGCTACATGACAATAGGCAAGCAGCTTGGTGAGAAGGCAACAACTGTTGGCGCAATTATTAGAAAATGGAAGAAGTTCAAGATGACAGTCAATCACCCTCGGTCTGGGGCTCCATGCAAGATCTCACCTCGTGGGGCATCAATGATCATGAGGAAGGTGAGGGATCAGCCCAGAACTACACGGCAGGACCTGGTCAATGACCCGAAGAGAGCTGGGACCACAGTCTCAAAGAAAACCATTAGTAACACACTACGCCGTCATGGATTAAAATCCTGCAGCGCAAGCAATGTCCCCCTACTCAAGCCAGCGCATGTCCAGGCCCATCTGAAGTTTGCCAATGACCATCTGGATTATCCAGAGGAGGAATGGGAGAAGGTCATGTGGTCTGATGAGAAAAAAATAGAGCTTTTTGGTCTAAACTCCACTCGCCATGTTTGGAGGAAGAAGAAGGATGAGTACAACCAAGAACACCATCCCAACCGTGAAGCATGGAGGTGGAAACATTATTCTTTGGGGATGCTTTTCTGCAAAGGGGACAGGACGACTGCACCGTATTGAGGGGAGGATGGATGGGGCCATGTATCGCAAGATCTTGGCCAACAACCTCCTTCCCTCAGTAAGAGCATTGAAGATGGGTCGTGGCTGGGTCTTCCAGCATTACAAAGACCCGAAACACACAAGGAGTGGCTCCGTAAGAAGCATCTCAAGGTCCTGGAGTGGCCTAGCCAGTCTCCAGACCTGAACCCAATAGAACATTTTTGGAGGCAGCTGAAAGTCGATATTGCCCAGCGACAGCCCCGAAACCTGAAGGATCTGGAGAAGGTCTGCATGGAGGAGTGGGCCAAAATCCCTGCTGCAGTGTGTGCAAACCTGGTCAAGAACTACAGGAAACGTATGATCTCTGTAATTGCAAACAAAGGTTTCTGTACCAAATATTAAGTTCTGCTTTTCTGATGTATCAAATACTTATGTCATGCAATAAAATGCAAATTAATTACTTAAAAAGCATACATGATTTTTTGGATTTTTGTTTTAGATTCCGTCTCTCACAGTTGACGTCTACCTATGATAAAAATTACAGTTGAAGTGTACCTATGATAAAAATGACAGACCTCTACATGCTTTGTAAGTAGGAAAACCTGCAAAACTGGCAGTGTATCAAATACTTGTTCTCCCCACTGTAAGTCATTCTACTTCTACTCATTCTACTCAAACTACTTACGAAAATAAAATTGGTTTTGCATTGTTGAAAATCCAATAACAAGGTGTGGAGACCAAAATTATTCCAATTTCAATGTATTTAAGAAGAAAGAAACAGTTTGTCCACAACTGTATCTAATCTTATATCATTTTTTTAAGCAAGAAGAGGTCTTTTGATTGGTATAGTTAATGACAACAGTTATTGTTGTATTTCTTACAAGTCTCAGATTAGTAATGGGGGTTAGTTGTAAGGGGGTTGGTTTTAATGCAGTGTACCTATAATTGTATGGTATTTGATATGGTATTTAAACACTTGATGTCACTTCTTCACATCAAGTATCCATCCCAGGTCAAACAAAAACAGAAAAAAGTAAAGTTCATACTTTTGAATGCTATTATAAAACATTCATTTTAGTTACTCCATTTTGGTCAATATGGCATGACTGAAAGATCAAATGAAAATAGATTTTGTACATTTTGTGTATTTTCATAAAAAAATCTGTTTCAAATCATGTATGTCCTAGAAACGTAGTTGCAGTGTGTAATGGCAACTGAGAAATGTATGTTGTTTGTAAAAAATAAATAAAAATTCATCAAACTACATAACTACAGTACATCATACATAAGCAAAACATGTTACATTTAGACCCGGTCTCCCTTACACAGTAAAGGCCTGTGATTTACTCCCAGCGGCCAATAATTACTGCTGTCTTGTCACCTGTCAAATTGAATGGACTGGGAGAGTCAGAGGCTCAAGTCTCTCCATGCTCTCTCTATAACCGCAGCAGCAAATCTGATGTGCTCTTAAAGACATAAATCACATACAACTTGTGAAGAGAGGCCTAGCTTGCTGCTCACTACTTCGAGCTGCATGAGTTATGACTCCATGTTGCAAGTAGGCAGTTGGACACTTCAAACACTTTCAATTACAAATGTATGTAAAGGAGTATTGTGGTGTATCACCAGGGTAATTGTAGGTGTGTGGTGTTACTGTGTGGACAATATGGTTGCCTTAAACAGACAATTGGATCAGCAGTGGTCTATAGAATCAGCCAATCACAGGGAGAGCAGGACACATACAGTAGGCTGGGAACTATTGGCGGCTTAAATCAAAGTAAGTAATATTGCATGGCAAAGTCTGCATTCAGCTTTCTACAATCTTTAGTGAAAGTTTACACACCCCTTGCACTGTCTTCACTTTTTGTTGCCTTCAAATTGTATCTAAAAAGGGATTACTTTGGATGTGTTTCCTTCCGATCTACACAACCTACTCAATATTTTCGAAGTGAAAGAAAAATTATCAAAGATTTTCCAAACGAATAAACATTTTAACGTGAAGTTTTATTGATTGCGTATGTCTTCACACCCCAGAGTTATTACTTGGTGGATACACAGTTGGCAGCGTTTACACCTGTGAATAATTTTAAATAAGATTCTACCAACTTTGCACAACTCTTAGGGCAACATATATTACCGCTTTTTATCCACAATTTCGTAGTATCCAATTGGTAGTTACAGTTTTATCTCATCGCTGCAACTCCCGTATGGACTCTGGAGAGAAGATCGAGAGCCGTGCATCCTCCGAAACACAACCCAACCAAGCCGCACTGCTTCTTAACACAATGCCCATTTAACCCAGCCGCACCAATGTGCCGGAGGAAACACCATACACCTGGCAACTGTGTCAGTGTGCACTGCGCCTGGCCCACCACAGGAGTCTCTAGTGCGTGATGAGACAAGGACATCCCTGCCGGCCAAACACATAAATGTAGGTCGCTCTTGTGCAAAGCTCTCCTCCTATCCAAGTATATGCGCAAAGCGTACTGGACACAAACGGTGTAGCCCCTCCTCTTCAATAGAAGGGAAAGGCGGTGGGTTGAAAGCCACAAGCTCCAAGTCAAGACAATTCTAATTGCCGCTAACCTTAGGCATAAAGGTGGGGTTGGGCAACAAGGTATCCTTGGAAAAGCCCCAGGCAAACTGTAGACCCGAACGAACAGTGCATGTAGCTCACTCACTCGATTTATGAATGTAAGGGTGACCAGTAAAGCATGTAAGGGTGACCAGTAAAGCGACCTTAAAGGAGAGATATTATATCTCCAAACTTTCCAGCAGCTCAAAAGGCTGCTGTGAAATAGCCTCACGCACAATAGACAAATCCCATGATGGAAATTAAGGCTTAAGAACTGGACATAAGCGATGTGCCCCCTTCATGAAACATACATAAAAGTGGAGTTTTCCCATCGTGCTCGTGTTGGAGCCTATATTACAGGCCAAGATAGCAGCTAGATAGACCTTAACAGTGGAGAAAGCCTTCCCTCTGTTCAAAAAGTCCTGCAGGAAGCATACAACCTTGAATACAGAGCATTGGTAAGGAATTATTTGTTTTTGGTCACATCGCTTCTCAAAAACCCACCACTTATTTCCATTCAGTGATCCTGTAGAAGGGGCCCTAGCACTCTATATAGTAACAATGACTCCGAGAGGCAGGCCTGTCGCATCCAGATTTAACCTCTCACGGGCCAGGCCCAGAAGGAAAATCTATAAGTTCACTTCGGTCAGCAGATCACTGCCTAGCAGCAAGGCTTGTTGTATAGTCTTGAACGTGACAGAGTGCCCCCTGTTTACAGGGAGAGGCACTGTCGGAACGACGCGATGCGGTCTTCTGAGAGTGTTACCTTATAAGAGAGAGAATCTAGCCTTATGCCTAGGTATTCTATTGGCACCAAACAGTTATTTTTCTGATTGATCTTGAACCTTAGCTCAGAGAAGTGGGTTACAAGGGAAGTTGTGTCTGGTACCACTTGTTCTCGGGATGGGGAGCAAAGTGTCTATGTAGGCGGAGACCTCGAACCCACCTGCTGAACAGGTGAATCAGTCGCCTCCACGAATAGAGCGAGACGGCACATTGAACATAAGCATATGGAACGTGAACTTCGTCAGATAATGTTGAAGACCCTTAAGAGATGAAGGAAGAAAAGCGGTGATGCTAATTCATACCTGAAGCAGGTGAAGTGGTGAACTTAACTCTTACCTGAACCTTATGGTAAAGTCACCCAACACAAAAGACGAGAACTGATAACCCTGCGCATGAACAGTAAACAGGAAAACAGATCAAGTCATGCTGAAGAAAGCGAAGTAGAACTCTTCTGTGAGGAAGGGAAGTGAGAATGATCAAAAGCCAACTGGCATTTACTCCTGAGGTGTTGAACTGTTACACCCTCTATAACCACTGTTGTTATTATTTGACCGTGTTGGTCATCTATGAACGTTTGAATGTCTGTAACGACTTTCCTTAGAAGAAGGTGAAGACCAAGGGGCAGCGTGGTACATGTTTACATTATTTATTCTGACTGAATACAAAATAACAAAAATAATAGCCGAAACAGTTCTGACAGGTGCAACAAACATTTAACAGAAAATAACTACCCACAACTAACAGTGGGAAAACAGGCTACCTAAGTATGGTTCTCAATCAGAGACAACGAAAGACAGCTGTCCCTGATTGAGAACCATACCCGGCCAATACATAGAAATACACAACCTAGACATACAAACATAGAATGCCCACCCACATCACACCCTGACCAAACAAAAAAATAGAAACATACAAAGCAATCTACGGTCAGGGCGTGACAATGTCTTGAAGAACAATTTGACCTTATTGGCCATGTACTCTTATAATCTCCACCCGGCACAGCTAGAAGATGACTGGTCACCCCTTGGAGCCTGGCTCCTCTCTAGGGATTTTTTCCTAGACACTGTGCTTCTGCATCTGCATGGCCCTGCTCTTTGGAGTTTTAGGCTGGGTATTTGTATAGAACTCTGTGACATCTGCTGATGTAAGAAGGGCTTTATTGAAATAAATGAAATGTTGTGTCATTTTCTCACTGAAAAATAAAACTCTGTCTCAGGGTTAGATTTTCAGAAGATAATGGCAGGTTTTCCTTTAACTTTTAACCTGGGCTTTGCTCATGGATTGTGGAGTTCGTCAGGATCAAAATAAATATGAAATGAGTAAAGCCCAGGTAAATAGTTAGAGCAAAGAAAACCTGCATCAGTCTTCTGAAAACCTCATTCTTGGATAGTTGTATTTTTCAGTGGAACAATTACGCACATTTTAATGACAAAGATACACAAGAATCAAACAAATGTATTTTTAATCAATCAAATTCATTTAAAAAAGCCCTTTTCATATATATTTTTGTGATATCAAATTGGTAGTTACAGTCTAGCCCCATCGCTGCAACTCCAGTACAGGACTCAGGAGAGGCGAAGGTCGAGAGCCACCTGTCCTCCGAAACATGACCTCGCCAAGCTGCACTGCTTTTTGACACACTCCTCGCTTAACCCGAAAGCCAGCTGCACCAATGTGTCAGAGGAAACACCACACAGCTGGCACCCGGCCCGCCACAGGAGTCTCTAGTGCACGATGGGACAAGGAGATCCCTGCCGGCCAAGCTCTCCTCTAACCCGGACGACGCTGGGCCAATTGTGCACTGCCTCATGGGTCTCCCGGTTGTGGCCAACTGTGACACAGCCTGGGATCGAACCCAGGTCTGTAGTGACACCTCTACCACTGTGATGCAGTGCCTTAGACCGCTGCACCAAGCCTTATAAAGTCCTTTTTACCAAACAAGTATGTTACCATGCACCACTGATCCACAGTTGTGATTGGAAAGGACTTTGTAATTGTGCTAATGGTTGACTTCTCTCAGCTGCGACATATACCTCAAAACGAAGAGGGCAGGAAGAAAGCAATGTTTATCACCGACCTCCAGTTCTCCGTGTGAGGGCCTATCCTTAAGTTACCCAACACACACATTTGGCCAGGAGCCTTTGAAGCCTTAAAAGGTCAGGCCAATCACCTTTCACTGTGTCCACCAAAGCAACCAACACAAAGGTCAATCCTGTATATGCAGGGCTTTCCCCAACTCTAAAACATTCACCCCACACGGTTTAAACTACTGGGGGACATAATTATGTGCTCAGCTGGTCATATTCAGATAATAGTAGCTTATTGTGCCAGGTTGACCTATGAGAAAAGCTAGCAGCTAGCCATTTTAGACCACAGGTCTAAACCTCAGGTATAAGCAAAAGTTTGTGAGTATGGCCCCCTGTTGTTTTCTCTGATGAAGTGAATTAAGCACTTTTACAATTTGCTCTTTTCAATCTGTTCAATTGACATCTGATGCAGATAATCTAAATCCTTCAGAATATCGTCATCTGTATCTGTACCTGATTTGACGCATGATCAACTCCATCTTGACACAAAACACAAACTGAAACTTCCATCCAACCAGTTTGGACTAGGCCTGTCTATATACTAAAATAACAAACAAACAAAATTATTACCATAGAGAAGTCGAGTCGATGGCCCCAACCCAGCCCAGTCAGCCAAGTCTGCCCTAATTTTCCTTTGCTTTGATGTCCAGGCCGTGCTGTGTTCCTGTCCTCAGGTGCTGCCCAAGCCTGATTTATGAGGATAGGGTTCCACAGGAGCCCCCCTAAATTACATGTCTCTTAAACATAGAGCAGATAGAGAGAAGGAGAGAGAGGGGGATTGCCACTTTGGATAGCTAATTGTATGGACAATTCTAACCCAAAGTAGATAAGAGAATTCCTCTTTCCTCCTTCCCTCCCTCCTTCTCCCACATTGGTAAGACGAGGGGAAACTAGCACAACGCAGATTAGGCTGCTATCTGATAAACACAGTTTGTCACGGTCGTCCAGTGACTGATATTCATGGGACTCTCCAATTAAGATAAATATCAGAAAAATTTGCACCAGAATAAATAGCACCAGTAGAAGCAACGTGACTAGTAGGCTGCAAAATAATAGGTATTTGAGAGGAAATAAATGAGTTGTGGATTTACATTGAAGCAAGCTTCATACATTGGAGCACCCGCTCAGAGCCGAAGTGATCTATCAATGGCATAGATACGGTATGATCCAAAAATAATGAATAGGCAGAAGTCAAGAAAAAGTCAATTGTCTTGCCAAAAAGGCTGTGGAAGTGTTGAAACACTTAGAGATCCTCTAAGGGGTGAGAGGGAGTGTCTGTGGAGGAGGAGGAGGTGACAGCCCATTTGCCTTGAGGGCGCCCATAAACCAGGTAGAGAGAGAGAGCGCACCATTCCTCATAGGTGACTGAACCATGTGACTGGAGGAGAAGGGCTGGCTTTAAAATTCAGGCATTGGCCATCCCGCAGAGGCAGAGGTAATCACAGGGCGCCAGAGGAGTCGGAGACCAGGGCTGTCGGGACACAATACCCAACAACGTCCCAACTGACTGCCCCGTGAAAGACACAGCGGGACACAGCACCCAACACCAACCCAGCCGGCAGCTCCGTGAAAGACGGCGCGGGTCACAACACCCAAAACCAACCCGACCGGTAGCCCCGTGGAACAAGCCACGGATCTACAGCAGAGGAGGTCCTGGCATAGCGACGGCAGCTATAGGAACACACCAGGTACAAGGCATCTAATCTACCTCATAGCCTCCTCTACACAAGAAGAACTACACAAAGCTACAGACAGCGGCTACAGAGAAACAACTAAGTAGACAGCGGCTACAGAACAACTACAACAACAGCCAGTGGTGATGAGCTGCAGCAGTCTGGCAAGGTTAGAGGAATTTTCAGAGGAGGAGCTGGAGCTGAGCATGCTAGGTCAGGGAGAGAATGATGAGGTGAGCGACGACAGCCCCGTGGGCCCCTTGCAGGACAGCGAGGGCTCGGCCAGCAGCCCTCCCAGCGATGACACTGAGGGGGGCCAGTCCAAGAAGCGTAGCCGCCCGGTCCGCTCCAAGGCCCGCCGTGTGGCCGCCAACGTACGTGAACGCAAACGCATCCTGGACTACAACCAGGCCTTCAACGCTCTGCGTGTGGCACTCAACCACGACCTCAGCGGCAAGCGGCTCTCCAAGATTTCCACCCTGCAGAGGGCCATCAACCGCATCTCAGCCCTCTCTGTCTTCCTCAGCTCCAACCCCCTCAGTAAGCCTTGCTCCCACCGGGAGTGCCACAGGCCAGCTGGGAGGTCATTGGCGGTGGGAACGGTGGGGACGTCACGGCTGGACCCGCCCAGGGTGACAGTTGCTCATCGCCTGGAGTCCCAGAACTACGTCTCCTGTAACCACACATCACTCCCCCATCAGATCCAGCCTCAGCAGGGAACCCACCCTCACAGGCTGCCAACAGAGACACACCTCTACATTGACAGCTTGGGCTCCTCATGCCCCCCCTCGCCAGACTACCCCTGCTATCCTGCCAAGGGCCAGTTGTACCCCTCACGCGGACACTGTGGGACAGGGAACCCCTTGGAGCAGCCACCAAGCCCTATTAGGTACACCCAGGTGGGCGAAGGGCTGGGGTACCAGACTAGGGGGTGGGCCTCCTGCGCCCAGGGCTACATTGATGCCTTTATGGAGTCGTCTCCAGCCCTGGGCCTCCCCTGGCAGGTGAGCCACATCCAGGAGACAGCAGGCCCCCAGCACAGCCTGCCCCTACTCTGACACTAGGACCAGAGAAGTTATAGCCTAGGTATCCACCACAGTGGCCCCTGGAGTCTAGGGAATAGACCAGCCAACTGTCCTAATGATCTCAGGGAAAAATATGAAAAAGTGAGCTTCGTGTGCTCTCACTGTTGCAATGGATTCAGTATTACGGTGCAACTCTCTAAAGACACTGAATTAGTTTCAAGTTTTAATGTCAAAGTGAAATGCCTTTCTAAACCCAACAATGCAGTAATCAATAACAATGTAAAACTAAAAATAACATAAGGTAGAACAAAAGCACAAGAGAAATAAAAATAAGAAGAACATGAGAAAGTAAGTAAGCACACTATATACAGGGTCAGTCAGTTCCAGTACCATATTTACAATGTGCAGGGATACTGGATGTGTTATCTAACAATGTAAATATGATTGTCATATCCTGAATAGAATGGCAATGTATATTTCTGGATGTTTTAAACATGACCATTCAAGCCAATTCATGTTATTCTTATAGAGTAAAACTTTCAATTGCTCAAAACACACACCTCACTTGTCCAAAGTGTTGAGAGTCTGAATGTATTGCAGCAATCCTCTTTACAAACCCAACGAACAAACTTCTTGTAGTTTTTATATTGCATTATTGTATTAATGTATGTGAATGCTACAGTTTGTATTCTCATTTTTAAAAATGTAATAATAAAACCTTTAAAAAAATGACTCACGAGTTTGTGCAGTTTATATGAAAGCTTGCATGTGTGTGTGTGTGTGTGTGTGTGTGTGTGTGTGTGTGTGTGTGTGTGTGAGTGTGTGCATGTGTTCATTTTTGCCTTGAGGTCTGTACTATTTAGCCTCTATCTTCCAGGGTCTCAGTTGACAAGGGTCCCTATCCTAGCTGAGGAATGGGTTTGCTTGCCCATTCTTGTCATATTTCTAAGAAAAGAGAAGCCAAGGTTCTTTTTACATGCAAAATAAAAGGCAATAATGGACCAATAGCCAGTGGTGCAACATCACCTCTTCTGTTCCCAGTGTGGAATCATTGAGGAATGTTGGGACTAAAGAATGTGTTTGTTGAATTATTTGGTGTGTGCATGTGCGTATGTACTGTATATGTTCATGTGCGTATGTCTACGAGTGATGCCTATGTTCTTTCTACACTTCCAAATAAACTTAACCAAATACAACAACTATGCAATATTACAGTGGTCCACATTACTTACTTTATTTAACTTGGCAAATCAGTTAAGAACATATGCTTATTTACAATGATGGCCTAGGAACAGTGGGTTAACTGCCTTGTTCAGGGGCAGAACGACAGATTTTTACTTTGTCAGCTCGGGGATTTGATCTAGCAACATTTTAGTTACTGGTCCAATGCTCTAACCACTAGGCTACCTGCCGCCCACTATTACTAACCCTCCCTATCCTACCATCCAACCTGCACCTGCACACACAAGAGCTTCCCACTCCCCTCTCCTGCTACAGTATGTCATGGAAACAGCTTTAATATTAGACTATAGGACTGAGGCCACAGACAGATTTATGAAGGCTCAGGAAGGAAGCCCATGCCCCGTCATCAGAGCGGTGAAATCCCCTGGCTGAGGGGCTGCTCTGGCCCGCGGGTGTGATAGTGAGTGTGTGTGTGTGTGTGTGTGTGTGTGTGTGTGTGTGTGTGTGTGTGTGTGTGTGTGTGTGTGTGTGTGTGTGTGTGAAGGGGTGTGTTAGAACACTGTTTGAACACCATGGAGGTCTGCCAGGATGGGCCTTGGTCTGCCACTGAAAGGAACTGGCCTGAGGACAGCTACTGTACAATAGACTTATTGGAGAGCCTGTAAGTAAGTGTGTGTGTGTGTGTGTGTGTGTGTGTGTGTGTGTGTGTGTGTGTGTGTGTGTGTGTGTGTGTGTGTGTGTGTGTGTGTGTGTGTGTGTGTGTGTGTGTGTGTGTGTGTGTATGTGTGTGTGTGTGTGTGTGTGTGTGTGTGTGTGTGTCTTTAAAAGGGTGTCGAGTGGATAGAGGTGCTCCTTCATTCACAGACGTGAATCACTGTAAAACTTTGACTCACCAGTTCAATCTCATCATAGACACATTTGAGTGACAGATGCGGTGACGGCATGTCTTCCCGCTTACTGTGGCAAAAAGCCAAGCCAACCCTGGCTACCTGTTTACATGCTGTTCTATGTAAGTCCCTGTATATCATTGGGTGAAAGTGTCTCCACTGTCCACCATGTACTGCACCATAACACCCATACATGTATTCATTTCTCTCTATTGCAAAATACTCAATCCCAACCTAATATCATGTAGGGTATTATGGTGCAGTTCATGGTGGACAGTAGATCAACTTTCACCCAAATATATACTGTACCAATTTGTGATCTTCATGAAATTAGATTAATAAGACAGTATAACATATATCAATAGTGTTTCATATCATTGTCTAAGATGACATACAGTACACTGAGTATAACAAACATTAGGAACACTTTCCTAATATTGAGTTGTACCCCCCCCGGATGGAATCCCCGAGCTGCCCCTGAACAAGGCAGCTCCCACTGTTCTCTGGTAGGCCGTCATTGTAAATAAGAATTTGTTCTTAACTCACTTGCCTAGTTAAATAAAGGTTAAATAAAAAAACAGAACAGCCTCAATCATTGGGGCATGGTGTTGAAAGTGTTCAACAGGGATGCTGGCCCATGTTGACTCCACTGCTTCCCACAGTTATGTCAAGTTGGCTGGATGTCCTTTGGATGGTGGACCATTCTTGATACACACGGGAAACTTTTGAGTGTGAAAAACCCAGCAGCGTTGCAGTTCTTCACTCAAACTGGTGCGCCTGGCACCTACTACCATACCCTGTTCAAAGGCACTTATATATGTTGTCTTGCCCATTCACTCTCTTGAATGGAACACATACAGTACACAATCCATTTCTCAATTGTCTCAAGGCGTAACAATCCTTCTTTAACCTGTCTCCTCCCCTGCATCTACACTGATTGAAGTGGGGTTAACAAATTACATCAATAAGGGATCATAGCTTTCGCCTGGATTCACCTGATCAGTATATGTCATGGAAAGAGCAGGTGTTCTTAATGTTTTGTATACTCTGTGTATATCTCTGTATTATGCATGGGAATACCTGTGAACAGATTTCTAAAATATTAATTTGCTTTTTTTTTACAGTATTTTATGCAAACAATTAAAATATATAATTAATTTTGCTCAGAAAACCAAATAAAATCACCAACTGGCCACATTTGGGCTGTCAGCTGGGGAACCCTGCCCTAAGGTAATAGGCACACTGATTGAGGAGTCTGTATGGGTTGTTTGTGCTGGCATGGTCACTAGAGGGCAGCCTCCATTCAGTTTATGTTCAACAGAGATTTGTTGAGTTAAGGCATTTGTCTCCATCTTCTTTTCAATCTAAATCCCCACAAATGGAAGCTGAAGTTTCAAGCTATTGTAGTGAATTTCTGGAGTAGTCCGTCCGATTGGGACTCGAAACCTGCAACTTTCAGTCCAACAACTTAGCCATTACAGCAAGAGATCTAAACCTCTTCAAAAGCCCACTAGGTCACTGCAGTCTAGAATTTTCTCAGACTTCACGCAGGGAGAGCATAATTTCCAGGCCAGGCTTCTATGTTGTGACTCACCAGAGAGTTTACCTCTGTACCTGAACACGTCAACCCGTCAGCGATGATTCTCTGTCAGACAACTCCTCCTCCATGACGTCCACCGCTACCGTCCAGACGGTATAGAAAACAAGGTAAACGTGTTAGAGAAACAATGCCGGTGTGTACCCTGAGCAGTGTTAGTCACCTGCCTGGCTGCATTTTCACCAAGGAGACAGCCGGAACAACCTTACGCCCTAAACTCACCCCCACAACTAGGGCACTTCAGTTCAGGTACACACACACACATGGCTCACAAACACACACACACACACGCCACACACTGGCCTTCATATTTACAGTAGTGCAGACACCCATGTCACTACGACAGGGTGTCAGGGTAAGGTAGCTTCAGGGCATCTGACATCCTTAGCTTGTTCCCATAACATGTATAAACAACTGATAGCAGCTTACTTTCCCAGGCACAATCACATAAATAAGGCAGTAAATCAAATAAAACTGTAAATGAAATTACATGTCAGGAACACCTCTGCATAGTTTCAACATCTGAGCTCTACCAGAATAATAAACCATGATACTGAATTCCAACTATATATATATCAATGCTTAAGGTTGCTGATTAAGATGGAGAGCTTACTTGACTGTCAATGTGTTCATATAATAATTACAAAATCATATTGTCAGGATTTTTATAACAAAACATGAATATAACTTCTAGATAGTAGTGTAACTGACATGTTACATTAGCTAATGTTTCATCCCCTCTTGACTGAAGTGAATGAACTACAGTACTAGCAGCTAGTTAGCTAGCTAGTAGCTACCACATCCAGTTCATCTCTAACTAGCTATCTGTCAGATAGCAGTATTTAACAGCTGTTTGTGTATGGAAATGTTTTGTAGCCTTTGTGTTGTCTTGTTTCAACAGAAGTACATCTGTGACTCACCACCTGGATTTGGTTTTATGTAGCAAAATTTGATTTTTTTTTATTTTTACATTGTATAAAAGTAGAGACTCAGAGTTACAAAATGGTATATCATAAACATCATTTTTGAGGGAAAATGGGAAAGTAATTCTGCTTTTGAGAAAAGTGCCTTTGAATCATTTTGGTACCTACTGGAGAGCTCTCCTTTGTCTACACCCTCTCTCTCACAACCTCTTAAGCCAGCCCCACCCATCTCTTTAGGGATTCACATGAGGTCATGTGCTTAACAGTGAGTAGTGTAGTAAAGATTAAGACAAAAAGTGGTAGTAGCCTACAGGTAATGTGAAAGAAATGCTATAACCCCCAGCCACATCCAGTGATGTAAAAAGTATTCAATTGTATGAATCATATCAAATTCTTTATATTAAACCAGTCGGCACAAATTCGTTCTCTTTTTTTTTTATTGACGGATAGCAAGGAGCACACTCCAACATTCAGACATAATTTACAAACAAAGCATTTGTGTTAAGTGAGTCTGCCAGATCAGATGCAGTAGGGATGTTCTCTTGACAAGTGTGTGAATTGGAAAAATGTTCTGTCAAAATGTAACGAGTACTTTTGGATGTCAGGGAAAGTGTATGGAGTAAAAAGTACATTATTTATTTCGGAATGTAGTGAAGTAAAAGTAAAAGTTGCCAAAAATATAAATAGTAAAGTAATGTACAGATACCCCGAAAAAATATTTAGGTAAAAATTATTTTAAGTACTACTTAAGTACTTTTGACCACTGCCCAAATGCCTTCACACAAGTATCATACTTTATATACTGTTACACATGCACTTATCACATACGGTAGTATTCCATACATAAGTTAAGTCCATGCAACCTGAGTTTAAACCTGAGTGAGGTGCACATGTACGAAACAGATGCATGCACCATATATTTAGGTGGTGGACACTTGATACGGTCACATGGTATTGTTGTGGTATGTTCCAAAATCATGTTACGACCACACATATCAATATTCATTTTATATATCAATATTTTCATATTGTCTTGCTAAGTGGATGGGTTTCTACAGAAGGTGTAAACGGTACAGCCAAATGGTTACTTGCATAGTAGCAATATCAGAAATAGACTGTCAATATAAAATATTATACAGTATGTACATGAACAATATCAATAGCGATATCAGTGATAGACGAGGTAGTTATAGGCATACAACCAGGGGTAAAGTGACTGAGCAGCAGGAAAAAAGAAATAATAATAGTAACAGCAACGTATGACGTGTGTGTGTTAGGAGAGAGTCATTTGAATAGAGGCATTGCAGATAGTGCTGATGACTGGTCCGTCCGAACCACGCATGAACAAGGAATCTCTATTCGGATAGCCTGTTTCTGTCCTGCCCTTGACTTTGGTGCAGGGCATGTGATGTCCATAGCCTCTTCATCACAAAACTCCCTGATCTTCTCAAAAAGATAAGTTTGTCTAGCTGTGTCCAGTCCAGGTGGTGCTTGTACAGGCAGACCATCTATGGGAGGAAGGATGTCAGCGTTGCGCAGCAGCTGAAACCTGGTCCCGACAGTCCGAACGCTCCTTGGCGACAACACCACCAGGCCACAGAGCATCGAAGCAAAACAGGGAATAACATCACTAACATTGCAATACAAACCTATTGTCATAGCTAAACTTAACCAAAATAGTTAGGTTCAATGTTAACGTTAGCTAGCAAGCCAGCCATCGAACTCGAGCTGGCTAGCTAACAGCAAGCCTTAACTTGCAATGAAAACAAATTTCTGACAAAATTAGATACATATAATATCTGAAACTGTAGCGGGATTCTTACCCGTATACTGTACATGGATGAAAACTTCACTGCAGACTGCATCTCCTTTCATAAAATAAGATGTCCTGTCATTTTGGTTTAGTTTGCACAGCTTGTTTGGCCCGTTGTGTTGATTTCACTGATTTCAAACCTCGGTCAACTTCTTTTGTGATGACAACACTCTTGATATCAATTTCTTCCCCATCACTGTCATCAGAAGAATCCACAATGTCTTCTTCAATTAAAATGTTTTTACCTAAATCAGAAATTTCCTCATCGTCTGATTAATTTTCAGAGTCAGAGAGAGCCAGCATGGCACGATTGTCCTCCAGAATGTAGTCTATCACAACCTTTTCCCACTGACTTTTGTCGATAGCGCCTGATAAATTCAGGGCAGCAATGTTATTGAGAGCAGTAGCAACATATTTGCAATTCTCCATGGCTAATGTTATATCTTTAGAAAAAAACTGCAGTAGAAAGGATTAACTACGCATAACGAGCAGCTCATTTTATGGCTAGCGGGAAGGTTCCCAACTTTTTCTTTGGCTAAACAACTAGGCAACTTTATTCGTGTTTACGAATGGCATAAAAGTTATTAAGGTTAGATGATAGTGCACGTGTTCGAGAAGGCATTTCTGCCCCAAAAAACGCATTTTGATTTAAAAAAAAATAGTTTCACGTTGAAACGGCTCTCCTGTGAAGTCGTGACTTGCGGCATGCGCCTAGTTTCCTGAATTGGGTCACATTTGAAGATGTACCATTGTACCATTAGATTGAGCTAGCCAAAAGTTGGCTAACATTAGCTGTCTAGCTAGTTCACTAACTTATGGTACTATTTTTGCATCAATCACACTAGACCTGAATCAAACGATGAAACCAGTGGGCAAATGATTGAAGGCTGATATTCTGACTTTTTTATTTGTCAGTATAGCAATGTAACGTTATTGATCTGTCAGTTTCCCTAGGTAATTCCCTACTTTTCACACTGACATGGAATAAACAGCTCCACAGGCTTCACTGTCATGGTGCAGTCAATACTCAACACTATGCTCATCATGTCTCAGCAGGATCAGATGATGAAAGGTGTCCCTGCAGGGCCAGACAGCCAGGGAAAGCCAGTCCACATAGCTCAGGTGAATTTGGCAGTGTATTAGCTTTACCAATCAGTGAATGGATACAAAGTTCCATCTTGAGTTGATGGGTAGGCTACAGTCTTGGATCTGGGTATAATGGTCATTTCAATTACTGAACCATTGATTCTGTTCTTGGATAATGTAATGTATAAATGTACACCAAGGTAATTCTTTGCCATGCCTCATCTGAGCAGGATCAGATGGTGACAGGGGTCTCATCAGGGCCAGGCAGTCAGGGAAGACCAGTCTGTGACAGCACAGAGGTGAAGTTTTGCAGTTACAACACTTTATTATCTATGTGCAGCGAACACTGAACAAAGCAAGAAGTATGTCTACAGATTCTCGCTGTTTTTGTTTGCTAGGAAATGTTGATACTGGAGACTGTTATCAAGTTATCAAAAGAGCTCTACAGTACTATTAGGCCTATGATATGAATTATATGGAGGATGTACAGTTTCTGTGTGTTAACATGTAGGTGTGTTTTTATTAAGATTTTGTTTTCCAAACCTTTCCCTGAGACATGAAAACATATGGGAAGGAAGTTGTGTTGGGGAGAGAGTTGAGTTATTTGTGTTGGGCCTCCCGAGTGCTAGGGGTGTCACTACAGAGCCTGGTTAGTTCCCAGGTTGTGTCCCAAGTGACAGTCCCATAGGGTGGAGCACAACTGGCCCAGCATTTTTTGGGTTAGGGTTGGGTTTGGCCGGTGGGGTAGGCTGTCATTGTAAATGAGAATTTGATCTTAACTGACTTGCCTAGTTAAATAAATGTAAAAAATAACACATTTACTAGACTGGTGGGGGTCGGGCATGCAGGGAGCTCGGGCTGGCTGGACAGTCTGGCTGAAATTTGATATCGAGGATGTCTTAACAAAGCCAATCAAAAGTTACGTATTTGTACTTAATTTGTAAGAGTTGTTCATTTCTTAGGCTATTGGTTACAGTTGCAACACAATATTGATTATTGAATTATCAATGATCTAGTTTAGTCACTTAAACATATTTAATAATGATCTCTTACCTAGCTTGATGACTGTGGGCATTGTTGCCCTCTTTTTGTTAGATTGTGTAGAAATGCAGGAAATGAGCTTTAGAAGTCTCCGAAAATGGGAGGAAGCACAGAAGCCCCCCCCCCCCCCCCCCGCCACACACATCGAAAACCAAAGTTGCGCCCCTGATTTCCACCACCAACTTGAAAGAAAAGAGTACAATATGTTGATGCCAAAATGCTGAGGAGTATGTTTTTAGCGTGTTGTTCACAGCAAATGTGTAAAATGCTAAAGTTACTTTATTTCCTACCCTCTCACTCACAGGACACCTTACTACCAGTAACTATGAGAGTTAAATTACATGACAACACTGTATGCTTCCGATTATTTTGTCACATTCACATGAGGATTCCAATGGGCAGTTTCCCTGAGGACCACTAGGTGGTGCAATAGGGCAGTAGAGTTCAATGGAATACGGCTGCAGAAGTGTTCTCAGGTAGAGAATGAGTACATTTCTCAGGTGATTACATGTGGTAACCAACTGATGGCAGCACCACACTAAGTTTGTATTTCCTTTTATTCACACATTTAAATCATGTGATTGATGGGATATAATTTAAGGGGTCTAGTTGTTCTAACAGTGTCAGTTATAATATCTATGGAAAAGGTGAAGTGGGGGGCATGGATTTGATTGAATGCCGGTGGTGAACTTTGTGTATTCTGCCATGGGGCCTGTTTCTAACCACATCTCAATGGAGCAGATTCACTCGTGGGCAACTACATAAGCATGCCTCTGTCTTGGCCTATACTCCCACATATTAGTTGCGTTCCACTTGAGACTGCACATCTCAGAAGATTTCTATATCATATTAACATGGTTCCTGACATGTTTAAACACTTTCCTGGACGTTGTGTGATCTGAGCATCTGTGCAGAGTGACTGCAATAAAGATGTTCTGCAACATCCCCATTGTCTTAGACCTTTCATCATTTTCCTCTGACCCCATCTTCACCAGTCTTTAATACATCATCACCCCTCTGGATGAGACAGTAGTGTGTGGCACTACTCTGGAGGGAGGAGGAAGGGAAAAAATAAGTATACTGTAACAGAGAACTCTTTCCGCCTTCTCTTTCCCTGTCTGTCTCTCAGACTGTGACCTCTGCCTCACTCCTGAACTCTAACAGGCAGCTGACAGACAGAAGATAAATACTTTTTCAGTGAACCCTTCAGCTCAGACATCAAGAGGACAGAACCAAGGCTATCAACTCCACTATTACTCCAGGCACAAGAATCCACATAGGGATGGGGAGCTTACCTTGCTCTCTTACTGTACCCCCACACAGAGAGTATTTACCTATACATACTGTATATCTGTGTGTGTGTGTGTGCGCGTGCGTGTGCTCGCGTTTTGGACTGTTTCGTTCCAAAACCCATTTGAACCCACTAGAATAAGTGACTTTCTATGATCTCTCTTTGCTCTGACAGACATGAGCCTGCAACTCATCTCTCCAGCGTTTCACTTCATCATGTATTTCCTTGTAGAATCATAGCCACAGGAAGGGTGCTGGAGGTAAGGCTGTCATGTACTGTCATGTTGTCTTGTCTCTGTCCTTTCCCTTCACCCTGTCTCCCTCTGCTGGTCGTGTTAGGTTACCTTTTCTCCCCCGCTTTCCCCCAGCTGTCCCTTGTCTCCTCTAACTACCCATTCACCCCGTTCCCCACCTGTTCCCTTTTTCCCTCTGATTAGGTCCCTATATCTCTCTCTGTTTCTGCTCCTGTCCTTGTCGGATTCTTGTTTGTTTGTGTCATTCATGCCTGAACCAGACTGTCGTCATGTTTGCTGTAACCTTGTCCTGTCCTGTCGGAATCTGCCGGTCCATCTGAGCCTACCTATGTTTGGTAATTAAAGAAGCTCTGTTTAAGTTGATTCGCTTTTGGGTCCTCATTCACGCACCGTAACAGAAGAATCCGACCAAGAATGGACCCAGCGACTTCGGATCCTCTCCACTCAGCCGTCGAGATCCAGGGAGCGATGCTAGGCAGACACAAGCAGGAATTGTCTGCTGCTCGACATGCCGTTGAGACCCTGGCCACCCAAGTCTCCAACCTCACAGAACAGGTTCACCATCTCCGCCTCGATCCACCGGCCACTTCCAGGGCTTTCGAATCTCCGGAGCCCAGAATCAATAACCCGCCGTGTTACTCTGGGGAGCCCACTGAATGCCGCTCGTTCCTCACCCAGTGTGATATTGTGTTTTCTCTCCAGCCCAACACTTACTCCAGGAGCACTGCTCGTGTCGCCTACGTCATATCTCTCCTTATTGGACGGGCTCGTGAGTGGGGCACGGCAATCTGGGAGGCAAGGGCTGAGTGTACTAACCAGTATCAAGACTTTAAGGAGGAGATGATACAGGTTTTTGATCGATCTGTTTTTGGGGAGGAGGCTTCCAGGGCCCTGTCTTCCCTATGTCAAGGCAATCGATCCATAACAGACTACTCTATTGAGTTTCGCACTCTTGCTGTCTCCAGTGGCTGGAACGAGCCGGCCTTGCTCGCTCGTCTTCTGGAGGGTTTCCGCGCAGAGGTAAAGGATGAGATTCTCTCCCGGGAGGTTCCTTCCAGCGTGGATTCCTTGATTGAACTCGCTATTCGCATTGAGCGACGGGTTGATCTTCGTCACCGAGCTCGTGGAAAGGAGCTCGCGCTCTCCGTCGCCTCCCTCTCCGCATCACTACCATCTTCCTCTGCCGGCTCGGGTGCTGAGTCCATGCAGCTGGGAGGTATCCGCATCTCGACTGAGGAGAGGGAACGGAGAATCACCAACCGCCTCTGTCTCTATTGCGGTTCCGCTGGTCATTTTGTCACTTCATGTCCAGTAAAAGGCCAGAGCTCGTCAGTAAGCGGAGGGCTACTGGTGAGCGCTACTACTCCTGTCTCTCCTTCAAGATCCTGCACTACCTTGTCGGTCCATCTACGCTGGACCGGTTCGTCAGCTTCCTGCAGTGCCTTAATAGACTCTGGGGCGGAGGGCTGTTTTATGGACGAGACCTGGGCTCGGGAACATGACATTCCTCTCAGACAGTTAAAGGAGCCCACGGCCTTGTTCGCCCTGGATGGTAGTCCTCTCCCCAGGATTCAGCGTGAGACGCTACCTTTAACCCTCACTGTTTCTGGTAATCATAGTGAAACCATTTCTTTTTAAATTTTTCGTTCACCTTTTACACCTGTTGTTTTGGGCCATCCCTGGCTAGTTTGTCATAATCCTTCCATTAATTGGTCTAGTAATTCTATCCTCTCCTGGAACGTCTCTTGTCATGTGAAATGTTTAATGTCTGCTATCCCTCCTGTTTCCTCTGTCTCTTCTTCACAGGAGGAGCCTGGTGATTTGACAGGGGTGCCGGAGGAATATCACGATCTGCGCACGGTGTTCAGTCGGTCCAGGGCCACCTCTCTTCCTCCACACCGGTCGTATGATTGTAGTATTGATCTCCTTCCGGGAACCACCCCCCCCCGGGGTAGACTATACTCTCTGTCGGCTCCCGAACGTAAGGCTCTCGAAGATTATTTGTCTGTAGCTCTTGACGCCGGTACCATAGTCCCCTCCTCCTCTCCCGCCGGAGCGGGGTTTTTTTTTGTCAAGAAGAAGGACGGGTCTCTGCGCCCCTGCATAGATTATCGAGGGCTGAATGACATAACAGTGAAGAATCGTTATCCGCTTCCTCTTATGTCTTCAGCCTTCGAGATCCTGCAGGGAGCCAGGTTTTTCACTAAGTTGGACCTTCGTAACGCTTACCATCTCGTGCGCATCAGGGAGGGGGACGAGTGGAAGACGGCGTTTAACACTCCGTTAGGGCACTTTGAATACCGGGTTCTTCCTTTCGGCCTCGCTAACGCTCCAGCTGTCTTTCAGGCATTAGTCAATGATGTCCTGAGAGACATGCTGAACATCTTTGTTTTCGTTTACCTTGACGATATCCTGATTTTTTCACCGTCACTCCAGATTCATGTTCAGCACGTTCGACGTGTCCTCCAGCGCCTTTTAGAGAATTGTCTTTTTGTGAAGGCTGAGAAGTGCACTTTTCATGCCTCCTCCGTCACATTTCTCGGTTCTGTTATTTCCGCTGAAGGCATTAAGATGGATCCCGCTAAGGTCCAAGCTGTCATTGATTGGCCCGTCCCTAAGTCACGCGTCGAGCTGCAGCGCTTTCTCGGCTTCGCGAACTTCTATCGTCGTTTCATCCGTAATTTCGGTCAGGTGGCAGCTCCTCTCACAGCCCTTACTTCTGTCAAGACGTGCTTTAAGTGGTCCGTTTCCGCCCAGGGAGCTTTTGATCTCCTCAAGAATCGTTTTACATCCGCTCCTATCCTTGTTACACCTGACGTCTCTAGACAGTTCGTTGTCGAGGTTGACGCGTCAGAGGTGGGAGTGGGAGCCATCCTTTCTCAGCGCTCCCTCTCTGACGACAAGGTCCACCCATGCGCGTATTTTTCTCATCGCCTGTCGCCGTCGGAACGTAACTATGATGTGGGTAACCGCGAACTGCTCGCCATCCGGTTAGCCCTAGGCGAATGGCGACAGTGGTTGGAGGGGGCGACCGTTCCTTTTGTCGTTTGGACTGACCATAGGAACCTTGAGTACATCCGTTCTGCCAAACGACTTAATGCGCGTCAGGCGCGTTGGGCGCTGTTTTTCGCTCGTTTCGAGTTCGTGATTTCTTATCGTCCGGGCTCTAAGAACACCAAGCCTGATGCTTTGTCTCGTCTCTTCAGTTCTTCAGTAGCCTCCACTGACCCCGAGGGGATTCTCCCTGAGGGGCGTGTTGTCGGGTTGACTGTCTGGGGAATTGAGAGGCAGGTAAAGCAAGCACTCACTCAAACTCCGTCGCCGCGCGCTTGTCCTAGGAACCTTCTTTTCGTTCCCGTTCCTACTCGTCTGGCCGTTCTTCAGTGGGCTCACTCTGCCAAGTTAGCCGGCCACCCTGGCGTTCGGGGTACGCTTGCTTCCATTCGCCAGCGTTTCTGGTGGCCCACCCGGGAGCATGACACGCGTCGTTTCGTGGCTGCTTGTTCGGTCTGCGCGCAGACTAAGTCCGGTAACTCTCCTCCTGCCGGCCGTCTCAGGCCGCTTCCTATTCCCTCTCGACCGTGGTCTCACACCGCCTTAGATTTTGTCACCGGACTGCCTTCGTCAGCGGGGAAGACTGTTATTCTTACGGTTGTCGATAGGTTCTCTAAGGCGGCTCATTTCATTCCCCTTGCTAAGCTTCCTTCTGCTAAAGAGACGGCACAAATCATCATCGAGAATGTTTTCAGAATTCATGGCCTTCCGTCAGACGTCGTTTCGGACAGAGGTCCGCAATTCACGTCTCAATTTTGGAGGGAGTTTTGCCGTTTGATTGGGGCTTCCGTCAGTCTCTCTTCCGGCTTTCACCCCCAGTCTAACGGTCAAGCAGAACGGGCCAATCAGACTATTGGTCGCATCTTACGCAGTCTTTCTTTTCGCAACCCTGCGTCTTGGTCAGAACAGCTCCCCTGGGCAGAATACGCCCACAACTCGCTTCCTTCGTCTGCGACCGGGCTATCTCCTTTTCAGAGTAGCCTCGGGTACCAGCCTCCGTTGTTCTCATCTCAGTTCGCTGAGTCCAGCGTCCCCTCCGCTCAGGCTTTTGTCCAACGTTGCGAGCGCACCTGGAAGAGGGTCAGGTCTGCACTTTGCCGTTATAGGGCGCAGACTGTGAGAGCTGCTAATAAGCGTAGAACTAAGAGCCCTAGATATTGTCGCGGTCAGAGAGTTTGGCTCTCCACTCAGAACCTTCCCCTTAAGACGGCTTCTCGCAAGTTGACCCCGCGGTTCATTGGTCCATTCCGTATCTCTCAGGTCATTAATCCTGTCGCAGTGCGACTTCTTCTTCCGCGATATCTTCGTCGCGTCCACCCGGTCTTCCATGTCTCCTGTGTTAAGCCCGTTCTTCGCGCCCCCGCTCGTCTTCCCCCCCCCCCCCCATCCTTGTCGAGGGCGCACCTATCTACAGGGTCCGTAAAATCTTGGACATGCGTCCTCGGGGCCGTGGTCATCAGTACCTAGTTGACTGGGAGGGGTACGGTCCTGAGGAGAGGAGTTGGGTTCCCTCTCGGGACGTGCTGGACCGTGCGCTGATTGATGATTTCCTCCGTTGCCGCCAGGTTTCCTCCTCGAGTGCGCCAGGAGGCGCTCGGTGAGTGGGGGGGTACTGTCATGTACTGTCATGTTGTCTTGTCTCTGTCCTTTCCCTTCACCCTGTCTCCCTCTGCTGGTCGTGTTAGGTTACCTTTTCTCCCCCGCTTTCCCCCAGCTGTCCCTTGTCTCCTCTAACTACCCATTCACCCCGTTCCCCACCTGTTCCCTTTTTCCCTCTGATTAGGTCCCTATATCTCTCTCTGTTTCTGCTCCTGTCCTTGTCGGATTCTTGTTTGTTTGTGTCATTCATGCCTGAACCAGACTGTCGTCATGTTTGCTGTAACCTTGTCCTGTCCTGTCGGAATCTGCCGGTCCATCTGAGCCTACCTATGTTTGGTAATTAAAGAAGCTCTGTTTAAGTTGATTCGCTTTTGGGTCCTCATTCACGCACCGTAACAAAGGCAGCACCCCTGATAAATTTAAATTAATTTGCCAAAGTTATAGAATTACTGCTGTCCAGAAAGACATTAAATAATTCAGAATACTACACCAGGATTAGGCCTATAATTTAGCCACAGAGGATCAATGACTTTTCTTTTATTTTTTGACTAGCTGCGGATTGTGTGTAGCCCAATCACAAGGCATGCCTACATTCGGGAATGTGCAGCAAATCTGTCAGTCAAACGCATGCAGCCAAAACAGGCCTTTCGCAATATTTTGAAATACAATTGTGGAAAAACACAGGTTGGAAAGCAAATGGCACCTGCTGAAAAGAGAAGACTAATCTGTCGTGTAGTATATCAAATATGTTATCAACTTCCAAATAGGCCTATTGAGTGAAGAGCATTGTTTAAGAAAGTAAAACGAGAGAGAGAGAGAGAGAGAGAGAGAGAGAGGCTTTTGACGCAAGCACACTGACAATCGCTGGTGAGTGAGCTCCACGTCATTCGGTGAGTTCAGTGAAACTGGAAAGCTTTATTAGGACTATAATTATATCCTCACACTGTACAATATGTGTGTCTCCACACACACACACACACACACACACACACACACACACACACACACACACACACACACACACACACACACACACACACAGGCGTAGGCTTTTGATGTATTCAAGACAAAGTCGTTGTTATTGTCAATGTAGCCTGTAATTTTGATAATTTGTAAAGTATTAAAAAATATTCTGCTGATGTAGAATTGCATGAAATGCGTTTATAAAAGGCCAACATTTTCAAGGACCCTAGGCCAGGAATGGTTCCGTATGTGTGCAACTTCTGCAAGCGCCTCTACTCTCCTGCTCTATGCCAGCATGCAAAAGCGATGATAATACATGCAATGCAGTGGTGGTCAGTGCAGTTTAAGATGAGGGAGGACAATTTTTTCATGAGCATGGCCTTATTTCTATTAACGCATATTGGACGACTCTCATTCATATTCCATTAACCCAGTTCAATGTAACAGCGATAGGTTTAGGCATGATACTCTAATTTTCCCTATACCCATCATGAGGTTGCTTCAACCTAGCCTATTTTCATAAGGTTGCTTCCAACCTAGCAAGTTTACAATGGACAGTGACATTCAATACCACCTTGTGCACTCTTGCCTGCAT
The DNA here is from genome assembly GCF_057628025.1 of Oncorhynchus mykiss. Classification (NCBI taxonomy): domain Eukaryota; kingdom Metazoa; phylum Chordata; class Actinopteri; order Salmoniformes; family Salmonidae; genus Oncorhynchus; species Oncorhynchus mykiss. The sequence continues at coordinate 32,565,198 of NC_143033.1, read as the reverse complement.
CTAGCTGATATAGGGTGTAATCATTAGTCCAAATGTTGCAAAGGATAGTTTCTATTGGACAAATTCAAATTCAGGTATGTTAATCCCGGTTTTGTTCTGTTTGAGAAACGTTTAACTTTATCGGCGGAACGAATACACCCCTGATCACTCGGAAACAGAGTTCACTCTCATAACAGCCACATTGTATTCCTTCTCTTCCCTTCGCTTGTGGACTTCAATGCACAACAAATCAGCTGTGTAACCAGGTGAAAAAACCTTTCCAAGCCAAACCTCTACCAACAGCCCTCATCGTTGTCACCATATTAGCTAAAGTAACATCATAGTCAGCATAGCTAATAGAACTAAAGCATTACTAAACCCACTACAATCATGCAGTAACATTAGTGTACAGTCAGTAAGTAGTTACAACCGCAGGCCCCGGTGGCAATAAATTTGTAATACCAAAAACTTACCTTGACTTGGAAGAGTTCCAGTGTTGTGTTGGAAAGTCATAGCCAGCTAGCTAACATAGCATCCCTCTGTTTAAGCAGGGTGTTTCAGTAGGCTAAACTAGCTACCGGCATTTGCTAGCTAAGTAAGTGAAACTGAAAGTTTTTTTAAAATTCTGAAATCTCTCTCTTCTATCTCTCTCTTGCTTCTCCTTCATTTTGGAAGATATCAAGTTGTTCAAAACTGTTCAACAATTGTCTCCCTCTTTGATTCAACTACTCACCACATTTTATGCACTGCAGCGCTAGCTAGCTGTATCTTATACTTTCAGTACTAGATCAATTCTCTGATCTTTTGATTGGGTGGACAACATGTCAGTTCATGCTGCAAGAGATCTGATAGGCTGGAGGACGACCTCCGGAAGTTGTCATAATTACTGTGTAAATCTATGGAAGGGGGTGAGAACCATGAGCCTCCTAGGTTTTTTGTATTGAAGTCAATGTACCCAGAGGAGGATGGAAGCTAGCTGTCCCCCGGCTACACCACGGTGCTACCTTACAGAGTGCAGTTGAGGCTACTGTAGACCTTCTTTGTTAAATAATGTTTTTTATTCAGTTATTTGGTGATAATTTCATCTATTTTTTTGTGATAATTTTATCTAAAAATGATAACTTTTTAAATGTTTTACAATTTACATTTTTTGAAATTCACTGAGGAGGATGGTCCTCCCCTTCCTCCTCTGAGGAGCCTCCACTGATGCAATGCTTTATTCTAAAAGTTTTTTTTCATGCGTTCTAGTACATCAGAGCAACATGTAAAGTGTTGGTCCCATGTTTCATGACCTGAAATAAAAGATCATAGAAATGTTCCACTTACACAAAAAGCTTCTTTCACTCAAATATTGTGCACAAAGTTGTTTACATCCCTGTTAGTGAGCATTTATCCCTTTCCAAGATAATCCATCCACCTGACAGGTGTGGCATATCAAGAGGCTGATTAAACAGCATGATCATTACACAGGTGCACCTTGTGCTGGGAACAATAAAAGGACACTCTAGAAATGTGCAGTTTTGTCACACAACACAATGCCACAGATGTCTCAAGTTTTGAGGGAGCGTGCAATTGACATGCTGACTGCAGGGCTGTTGCCAGTGAATTGAATATTAATTTCTTGACCATAATCCGCCTCCAGTGTCGTTTTAGAGAATTTGGCAGTATGCCCAACTGCCCTCACAACCACAGACCAGTATGGCGTTGTGTTGGCGAGCAGTTTGCTGATGTCAACGTTGTGAACATAGTGCCCCATGGTGGTGGGTGGGTTATGGTATTGGCAGGCATAAGCTACGGACAATGAACACAGTTGCATTTTATCAATTTCAATGCACAGACATACCCATTGTCGTGCCATTCACCCGCCGCCATCACCTCATGTTTCAGCATGATAATGCACGGCCCCATGTCGCAAGGATCTGTACACAATTCCTGGAAGCCGAAAATGTCCTAGTTCTTCCATTGCCTGCATACTCACCAGACATGTCACCCATTGAGCATGTTTAGGAGGCTCTGGATTGACGTGTACGGCAAAGTGTTCCTGTTCCCGCCATTATCAAGCAACTTCGTACAGCCATGGAAGAGGAGTGGGACACCATTCCACAGGCCACAATCAACATCTTGATCAACTCTATGCAAAGGAGATGTGTCGCGCTGCGTGAGGCAAATGGTGGTCACACTAGATACCGATTGGTTATTTTCTTTTTTCAAGGTATCTATGACCAACAGATGCTTTCATGTGAAATGCATAGATTAGGGCATAATTAATTTATATCAAATGACTAATTTTCTATATGAACTCAGTAAAATCTTTGAAATTGTTGCATTTTGAGTTATTATTTTTGTTCAGCATATATATTTTTAACGGTTATGACGGTTGTTTTATTTTCATGACAGTCTTCATCCATAATCATCTGTTACACGATTATACGGTAATTGTGCCAGCCCTATGTGTGTTTGTGTTACACTAAATAGGGGTAGGGCATTCTCCAAAGACATGCCAACCTTTCCTAACCATCTTTAAATCTGTGTGTTCTCCTCCTCTGGACACTCCCCTCATGTCGTGCGCATGCAGTACATCACTATATACAGCCAGTCAATAGCATGATACTCACTCATTTCAATGCCGTACTGTGTTGGGGATGTCCTTACAATACATGGCTGGGCTGAGGATGTGTGGACAAACCTCTGTTTTCAAATGGAACAAGGAGCAGTTATAGAGAGAGTTTTGTGCTTTAACAGGGGTCGTGTCCTTTAACTAGAGGGCGAGATACCAGTTTGCTTCAGCTTGAAGGGCAACAATAGAACATGGCATTTTTAGGTCATGATCTGACTGCAACATCAACAGGTCCTAAACCAGATGAGACAGGTACGGAGACCTGGAAGAAGGTGACACATGACATCTCCCAAGGCACCATGGTTAGACTGCTTGGCTGGTAGAACAAAGACAGAGACAGCCATATAGCTGCCCGCAGTGTGCTGTGTGAAGGTGATACCTTTGGCTTGCCTCTCTCTGTGAGTGTTCTGATTGTGTGGTTGGTCACAGCAGGGCCCCTGCTAGCAGTGTTGAATATACCAAAGCATATAACAATACTACAGCATGCTGGGCCAGTGTGCGTCGCCTCAGCAGACCAGGATCCAAACAATATGTTTTCTTTCAAATACTTTAGCTGCGCTTGATTGAACATTGCCTGGTGCAATAGAACCAATGGAATAGTCCCAAAAGTGCTAACCCTGCATATCTGGCACTCCAGGTAAGCTCAATCACATGCTGAAATGTATTTGAAAGACAGCAAATACTATTTGAACCCAGCTCTGCATCTCAGCCCTGATCCGTTTTTAACATGGTCGCTAATAATTCCCTGCTGTTTTTCTCTCATCTCGATCACTTGATATTTACTTTGATTAGGAGTCATGATTATCAAGTGACTTAGTCCAATGACTCAGTTCTATTTTGACTGCATTTGAAAACCCCTCATTGGCAGTTGGTGTTGTTGATGTTGTGGAAGAAAACAATAAGGAAATGGCAAAATGCACAAACAGAAAATGCTCCACTAGTCATTTGTTACAATTAGCAGTGTCTCTAAATCAAGGTATTGGTGGATAATAATCATGTGGGTGCTTATATTTGTCAGATTTCAGACATGTACAAGTGTGTATTAATGTGCACATTTTTCACCTTGTTGTCTCAGGCATTCAAACTTGGGACCTTTCAGTTACTGGCACAACGCTCTAACCACCAGGCTACCTGCCACACTGACGGATCAGGCCTTGCGGATGTCTTAATGGCTATGTATTTTTACCATTGGTGGTGGGGTGCTGTTTTATTACGTCCTCATTCTTCTCTTCCCCTTTTTTTCCTCTCTTTCTTGGAATTGGAAGCCTTGAGCTCACCTATTGACCGCTCATCAAAACTGATGTGAGGACAGTCTGTTCCAATTAAACACACATCACAAGTGTTGTGGAAAGAATCTGATAAAAACACTGTCTAGAAAAACATCTAGGGCATCCTTAAAAATAACTCTGTTACTGAAAGATACCAACATTACCTTGGCTAAAACCAAACACAAATACTAAGCATATTTTTTTTTAAATAGTGGTGCTACTGTACATTTAAAAGAGAGACATTTTAGTACAGCTATTTGTAAATATATTACTATATATATATATATATATTTTTTTTTTCAAGAAGGAAATGTACAATATGTAGATGAACACCGGTAGGTGTCTTATCTTCCATTAGATGAGGACAAACGGCTCTATCGCTAACAGATGAAATTACATAAATCTATACTTTTTCTCTGCCACAGTATTATCCTGAAAACAAGATGCCTTCCTACGCCACTGCCTACCACTCTGAGGAAGAGGAACCTCTGAGAGCTTCAAGTTGAGCCAAAGACAGACACTGCTGGGTATTTTTCACATAAATACTAGATGTGGTGCAGTTAATAATTTCATAACCTAGTAGTACATTTCTTCTGAAGACACCAAACCAAAGCAGTAACATGCAGTTAACCACACAGGACTTCAATTGAACTACAACATACATGTCCACATGCATGCACTGATGCACACACTCACAGTTTCGTTACACTTATGATTCACACACCCGCCTCTTCCAAGAAGGCAGACCTCTGAATGCATCAACAGAAATCTGTGATGTCTGTATAAAGCCAATCAAATTGGGTTGGACCCCAGGAGGATTAGCTAACGTTACGGCGTTAGCTAATGGGAATCCTAATAAAAATTCACAAATTCACCCTAATCACTGACTACACCAGTGGTGTAGTGGTGGGTATACACAGGTATACACTGTATACCCACTTACTTTTCAGTGGGCATTGCATATACTCACTACTTAATACCCACAATGATTATCAAAGTAGTGTAGTGGAGGTATACGTCATATCAATTAATAAGGCTGATGGAACAGATCAGAATGTTTAGCTTAAAATGTTGATAAACTATTATTTCTTCACATTTTAGGTGCAGCAATGTGCACAAGGTGGTAGGCATATGAGTAAATGTTGCAATTTGCGGGAAAACTGCGTTCAAAAATGTGCACTGCACATGCGAGCGATTTTATTGATAGAGAAGGAAATATCCATTAGAATATAGAAAGAGGGGAGATCTAAACAACTATCATGGGTTGCTAATATGACTAGGATTATGCTGCTAGACAATGGAAGAAAGTTGAAAGAAAAGCAATAGAACAGGAAAACAAATATGAGGGAGTCTTAATGAAAGAATTGCCTCCATTTTTCCATGGTAGGATTTTGTCTATAGGCTACTTTGAAGCAAGATAAGACATGTCTCATAGTATGACGTAAAATGCCCATGTTTCAAGGAATTAAGGAACAGGAAAAATGTAGCAATGCTAATAATATGCCTAACCGACTGGATAGACGCAATTTCAACGTCTTGTTTTGATTTACATTTGGTTGAGTTGTCAACTAATGTGAATTTTTTGCTAAATCACCATGTCATTGGATTTAGGTTAAAAGTTGGGTGAGAACATACAGTTCCCTAAAGTTGATTACTTTTTGCAAATCCATTCAACAATGTACACTGAAAGTCAGGAAGCAATTTCAGGAAGTAAATACATTTAATAAATTAAAGCACAAAACAAGAACCACGAACAGCGCACCGACAGTACAGGAACAATGACAACTGGGGAAGAACATATATAGGACATATATAGGGAAGGTAATCAAGAAGGTGATGGAGTCCAGGTGAGTGTCATTTTGCGCCAAACAGGTGTGCACCCTAACGAGCAGCCTGGTGACCTAGAGGCCGGAGAGGGAGCACACGTGACAATCCAATAATTTTCCAATGTTGATTCAATGTCATCTCATTACATTTTTTTGTGGAAATTACGTGGAAACCATGTTGATCCAAATACTTTTTGCACAGTGGGAACCTTCTTTTGGTAGAGGGAAAGGTTTTCCAAAAACCTTCTCAATTAAATGTCAACTGGCTACAAAGAAGCATATGCCTACCTGGCAGAATGATATCATGATTATTTGCATCAATCATGTAGCCATTTGTTTTGAAAACTCAATCTATTGTGTTACAGAAACACTGCTAACCAAAAAACAGTGGTAGGTGCATGCAATCTTGAAGTAAAGGGTAACTACACTGAAAAATCTAAATGTCTTATATTCTTCCCAGACCTCAAAAGTGGTCTCCATTGTTATGGACTTAGAAACATCCAATGTGGTTGTTTGTCTATTAAAAAGTGTGACTTTCAGAGTGAAAACCTGAAAAATAATGCATTTCTGACTCAGTTGATGGACTTATTTATCTGTTTCAATAGTAGGCCTATCATTAGCCTACAGTACTTGGACAGTAGGATTTATAATTTTAGGTCATGTCACGGTTTCTCATGTAATTTCTCACACAGGGTGCTTTCCCTACGACAGACAGGCCATTTGGGAAATGTTTGGTAAAATAAGAGTATAACCACTTTTCCAGGCACCACTACACCACTGGACTACACATAGTTCACACTCTACAGACATACTCACTGCAGCATGGTGAGCATGTACCTGCTCCCCCTACTCTTGTCCGTTGTCCTTGAAAGAGTGCTGTGGCACTCACAATCAGGGCCTTAACCAGGGTTTGAGTTTTAGTGAGGCCCCCCCCCCACTGCCTCAGTAGCCTACTCTCTGTAAAGCAAAGTTATTATTATGAGAACGTAGTTGTATATGTTCTGCTCCTGCTGTGGTAGGCTCTGTTCAACATTAGCTATAGCTTCTTACTTCATCCTTCTAGTTATCTAGAGCCATCTGACTGACTAACATGCTGTATCTACATCTTCAAACTCAGTGCTTCTTTGCTTGACATCATGGGAAAATCAAAGGAAATCAGCCAAGACCTCAATTTTTGTAGAGCTCCACAAGTCTAGTTCATCCTTGGGAGCAATTTCCAAACACCTGAAGTTACCACTTTCATCTGTACAAACAATAGTACGCAAGTATAAACACCATGGGACCACGCAGCCGTCATACCTCTCAGGAAGGAGACGCGTTCTGTCTCCTAGAGATGAATGTACTTTGGTGCAAAAAGTACAAATCAATCACAGAACAACATCAAATGACATTGTAAAGATGCTGGAGGAAACAGGTACAAAAGTATCTATATCCACAGTAAAACGAGTCCTATATCGACATAACCTGAAAGGCCGCTCAGCAAAGAAGAATCCACTGCTCCAAAACCGCCATAAAAAAGCCAGACTACGGTTTGCAACTGCACGTGGAGACAAAGATCGTACTTTTTGGAGAAATATCCTCTGGTCTGATGAAACAAAAATAGAACTGTTTAGCCATAATGACCATTGTTATGTTTGGAGGAAAAAGGGGGATGCTTGCAGGCCGAAGAACACCATCCCAACCGTGAAGCACGGGGTTGGCAGCATCATGTTGTGGGGGTGCTTTGCTGCAGGAGGGACTGGTGCACAAATAGATGGCATCATGAGGAAGGAAAAGTATGTGGATATATTGAAACAACATTACAAGACATCAGTTAGGAAGTTAAAGCTTGGTCGCAAATGGGTCTTCCAAATGGACAACAAAGTCAAGGTATTGGAGTGGCCATCACAAAGCCCTGACCTCAATCCTATAGACAATTTGTGGGCAGAACTGAAAAAACGTGTGCGAGCAAGGAGGCCTACAAACGTGACTCAGTTACACCAGCTCTGTCAGGAGGAATGGGCCAAAATTCACCCAACTTATTGTGGGAAGCTTGTCGAAGGCTATCTGAAACGTTTGACCCAAGTTTCAACAATTTCAAGGCAATGCTACCAAATAATAATTGAGTGTATGTACACTTCTGACCCACTGGGAATGTGATGAAAGAAAGCTTAAATAAATAATTCTCTCTGCTATTATTCTGACATTTCACATTCTTAAAATAAAGTGGTGATCCTAACTAACCTAAGACAGGTAATTTTTACTCTGATTAAATGTCAAGAATTGTGAAAAACTGAGTTTAAATGTATTTGGCTAAGGTGTATGTAAACTTCCTACTTCAATTGTATAAGTGACTATTTACCAGTTGTGCACTCATTGTCAGAGTCAGTTTTTGTTGGTTTGGGGATGTCTGTAGACACAGCAGGAATCGAGGGACGGTTTAAAAATGCCTCCTTGAGCCAACTGCGAGCTGGGGTAGTTCAAGAGGGCGTAGTTAGCCGTTTGAGAGAGTGGTGAATGTGATTCTAAAAAGGCAAAACTAGGGGACGAAGGCAAACATAATGAACAGACCACTTTTCATAATTCCTCACAGTCCCAAAGAGGCAGGCACGATTAGAACTCATTCAGATCAATAATATATAATATATAATATATTTCTGAACTTTAATCAACGCTGAGAGCGAAATATTTAGATGTTGACCCGTAATAGATGTTCTTTATTGTGTAAATATTTATTGTGTAAATACGTGTTTAATTAACACTACATGGTAACTACATGATTCCATGTGTTTTTTAATAGTTTTGATGTCTTCATTATTATTCAACAATGTAGGAAATAGTCAAAATAAAGAAAAACCCTTGACTGCGTAGATGTGTCCAAACTTTTGACTTATACTGTATATATAGATATAGATAGATAGGATATTATTATTATTCATTTATCTTTCAAATTAGAAAAAGCTACTGAGGTCCGAACCTTGGTGTCCTCATAGGTAGTTACGGCCATGCTCATAATTCAATCTGCTCCTTGTGTCTGCAGCTGGACAGAGAAATGAATGCCCACATTGACCCTGAAGGCAATCAAAAAAGCAACATACAGTAAGGCTGTGACCTCACTGCCCCACATCCCCCTTATAGAGCTGTTTTGGACTTAGACTTTTACAGAACAGCTTTAAAGTAACACACATATAAACAAAACTGTACCAACAGTATGTACAGAGACCCATACAGTGCTACAATTAGTAAAGCCATCAGTGAGACTAATAATATTTATTTTGCTTTCCTTGATAATACCCAATGAAAAGGGAAGAAAACACAGTACTGTTGCTTTATCGCAGAGAAATCATGGCTTTGTATGTGGGCCTAGGCTTGGGATAAATGTCTTGCAGGTTGGAGGAGTAATATTCAAATTAAAAGCCATAGGTGAAGAATTTGAGAGGAATTATGTTATTTATTGGATGATTTATTCCTTCTACCGTCTTCAGAAATGAATGTGACTGTGAATTTGTACCACGTTTCAGTGGCAGTCTCTCTTTTCTGGGAGCGATGGCATTCTTATCTGGTCATCCCCATATCACACACGCTGTCATGCATTTCAGATTCCCCACGAGAGCCATGCATCCAATCAATGTGTGACATATCATTGTAGACATTTGGCTACTGTGGCAATACTGTATTCTATAACTAATAAATTAATCACTATGGGTAAGCTAACCAGCAATATAGACCTGCGCACACATTTGATAGTCAATTGTGACATACAGGTTCATTTTGGTGTTTATAAGTTATGAGACTAGGATTTGTTAGGCTAGACAAGACAGCTACCAAAGACTGTAGCCTACAAAAACATAGGCCTGCTAAGAAATAGTCATAGCACTATAATTATTATGCAAGCTAGCAAGGTGTGTGTGTGTTTGCCTACATGTACATTGGGGAGAAACCAGCTGCAAACTGTAGCTTCTGAACCAGACTACAGACTGCTCTCCAATTGGCCGCTGCTCTTTAATTAGCCGACGTAGCTAGGGGCTATGTTTCCCAATGTTGTGATATGACAAATCCATAGGACTATACTCCAAATTATTGTTCAGAATGGACATTGGTTATTTATATGGAAAGACTAACGGTTAAAACAAGGAAGCCAGGTACACCGGAAATCCTACTGCATGTGATTTGCCAGTGAACAGTCGCAGGAAATGTAAAACAAGGCTTTCCTACCTGGCCTAGGCTTGGAGCCCACAATATTATTATTCACCCGCTGTAAAATATGAACTAAATCATAATATTTTGCAAATAGAGGAGTATTACTACCACTGTAGAGAAGATAATTTAAAAAGGCAGACATAAACAACACATTCTGTTTAGGCCTAATTCTATGTTTTATTTCTCAATTTTCATTAAAGAAAATAAGCTTAGGCTAATTCAATAAACTATTTTAATTGACAAAAATATTTCATGGTAGAAAAATGAAACCAGACAACTGGAGCTCAGCCCAGAGTGAATTGAACTGGTCAGTGTTGTGGTGGTCCAGTCTCATGTGAGTCTATCAATTTAGTACGCCAAGTGTAGCACAGGACTTATTTCTCTTCCATTCTTTATGGAAGAAGTCCCGGACTCCTTTCTTATTTTTCAAATCAAATCAAATCAAAGTTTATTTGTCACGTGCACCGAATACAACAGGTGTAGACCTCACAGTGAAATGCTTACTTACCGGCTCTAACCAATAGTGCAAAAAAAAGGTGTTAGGTGAACAATAGGTAAGTAAAGAAATAAAACAACAGTAAAAAGACAGGCTATATATAGTAGCGAGGCTATAAAAGTAGACACCGGTTAGTCAGGCTGATTGAGGTAAAACGTACATGTCGAAATGATTAAAGTGACTGTGCATGTATGATGAACAGAGAGTAGCAGTAGCGTAAAAAGAGGAGTTGGCGGGTGGCGGGACACAATGCAGATAGCCCGGTTAGCCAATGTGCGGGAGCACTGGTTGGTCGGCCCAATTGAAGTAGTATGTACATGAATGTAAAGTTAAAGTGACTATGCATATATGATAAACAGAGAGTAGCAGCAGTGTATAAAGAGGTTTTTTTTTGGGGGGGGGGGGGGGGGGGGGGGGGGCGACCCACACACACACAGTGCAAATAGTCCGGGTAGCCATTTGATTACCTGTTCAGGAGTCTTATGGCTTGGGGGTAAAAACTGTTGAGAAGCCTTTTTGTCCTAGACTTGGCACTCCGGTACCGCTTGCCATGTAGTAGTAGAGAGAACAGTCTGTGGCTGGGGTCTTTGATAATTTTTAGGGCCTTCCTCTGACACCGCCTGGTGTAGAGGTCCTGGATGGCAGGCAGCTTTTCCCCAGTGATGTACTGGGACGTACGCACTACCCTCTGTAGTGTCTTGCGGTCAGAGGCCGAGCAATTGCCGTACCAGGCAGTGATGCAACCAGTCAGGATGCTCTCGATGTTGCAGCTGTAGAACCTTTTGAGGATCTCAGGACCCATGCCAAATCTTTTTAGTTTCCTGAGGGAGAATAGGCTTTGTCGTGCCCTCTTCACGACTGTTTTGGTGTGTTTGGACCATTCTAGTTTGTTGTTGATGTAGACACCGAGGAACTTGAAGCTCTCAACCTGGTCCACTCCAGGCCCGTCGATGAGAATGGGGGCGTGCTCAGTCCTCCTTTTCCTATAGTCCACAATCATCTTCTTAGTCTTGGCTACGTTGAGGGATAGGTTGTTATTCTGGCACCACACGGCCAGGTCTCTGACCTCATCCCTATAGGCTGTCTTGTCGTTGTCTGTGATCAGGCCTACCACTGTTGTGTTGTCTGCAAACTTCATGATGGTGTTGGAGTCGTGCCTGGCCATGCAGTCGTGGGTGAACAAGGAGTACAGCAGTGGACTGAGCACGCACCCCTGTGGAGCTCCAGTGTTGAGGATCAGCGTGACAGATGTGTTGCTACCTACCCTCACCACCTGGGGGCAGCCCATCAGGAAGTCCAGGATCCAGTTGCAGAGGGAGGTGTTTAGTCCCAGGATCCTTAGCTTAGTGATGAGCTTTGAGGGTACTATGGTGCTGAACGCTGAGCTGTAGTCAATGAATAGCATTCTCACATAGGTGTTCTGCTTTTGTCCAGGTGGGAAAGGGCAGTGTGGAGTGCAATAGAGATGTTTGGGTGGTATGCAAATTGGAGTGGGTCTAGGGTTTCTGGTATGATGGTGTTGATGTAAACCATTACCAACCTTTCTAAGCACTTCATGGCTACGGACGTGAGTGCTACAGGTCTGTAGTCATTTAGGCAGGTTGCCTTTGTGATCTTGGGCACAGGGACTATGGTGGTCTGCTTGAAACATGTTGGTATTACAGACTCAATCTAGAAGAAAAGAAACACACCTATTTAGGCTAGGTGCTGGCTAGCGGAGTAGAAAACTTGAAAATAAAGGAGAGCCGCACACTCTAGGAGCTCAGATGCAAAATGTAATATCCAACGTTTCGACAGCTAAGCTGTCTTCATCAGGGTATAATCACAAACACTGCGGGATGACTCGTTTATATAGTGTCAAAAGACACACAGGTGTCTGTAATCATGGTCAAGAGTGGCCTAATATCATTGGTTATTTCTCAAATACTAAAATGGCATACAAAGAACAACATACAAAAAACAAATGGATAGCATACGATCATAGATTAATTTTAGACTACACAAGCTTTCAAACAATTACAATGGCAAAGTCACAATAATCACAGAATGGCTTGTGATCTACGTTGAGACCGAAGGGAGCAAGGGTCTTTAAGTTAAAGATCCAGGTAGCCTCTCGTTTTAACAATAAATTATCAAGGTCACCCCCTCTCCTAGGGAGGGTGACATGTTCGATGCCAATATAACGCAGAGACGATATCGAGTGGCCTGCCTCCAAAAAGTGGGCCGCAACTGGCTAAGTCAAGTTTTTGCACCTGATGGTGCTACGATGCTCTGAGATACGTACTTTTAATTTGCGCTTTGTTTTACCCACATCATTTTTACCACAAGGACAAGTTATAATTTAAATAACTGCCTTAGTGGAGCACGTAATAACACATTTGATTGGGATCGATTTCCCTGTTTGTGGGTGTTTGAAGGATCTACATTTGTAAGTGCCATTGCATTGAGCACAGCCATTACACTTGTAATTTCCATCCAGTAGGGGCGCAAATAGACGTTGTTCAGAAATATCTTGGGGTGGTAAATCAGAGTGTACCAATTGGTCTCTGAGATTTCTGCCCCGCAAGAATATGACCAAGGAAAGGTCCGAAAACACATTACAGAGACTATCATCGGATTTTAGAATGTGCCAATGTTTGTGAACGATTCCCTTAATTTGTTCAGAGTGCTTAGAATAGCCGGTAGTTAGAACGCAAGAATGCGTCTTTTTGCGAGACTGACCTTGAAAAAGGTCATGTCTCGTTTTGTTTTGAATTTTCTCAATGGCAATATTAATCTGATTATTTTTGTACCCCGATCATTTTTGTATTACAGACTCAATCAGGGACATTTTTTACGCATCTCTGTGTGTGGAGTACAGATGATCTAGAATTTTTTCCCCCTCTGGCGATCAGAGGGAAATCTGTGATTTATTGCTACTTGTCAAAACAACAGGATTTTTGGTGCTTGTGCAATTTATAAGGTGCTTGTTTAAAAAATACAAGTAATATGATTATTTGCTACTTTGCTACTTTAGCATGTTGATAGAAATTTGGTAGAACTGATTTAAGTTTCCCTGCATTAAAGTCTCCGGCCACTAGGAGCGCCACCTCTGGGTGAGTGGTTTCCTATTTGCTTATTTCCTTATACAGCTGACTGTGTGCGGTCTTAGTGCCAGCATCTGTCTGTGGTGGTAAATAAACAGCCACGAAAAGTATAGCTGAAAACTCTCTAGGCAAGTAGTGTGGCCTGCAATTTATCACAATGTACTCTGCTTCAGGCGAGCAAAATCTAGAGACTTCCTTAGATCTCGTGCACCAGCTGTTGTTTACAAATATGCACAGATCCCCCCCCCCCCCCCCTCGTCTTACCGGTGTGCTGTTCTATCTTTCTGGTGCAGTGTATATCCCGCTAGCTGAATATCCATGTCGTCATTCAGCCACGATTCCGTGAAACATAGGATGTTACAGTTTTTGATGTCCCGTTGGTAGGATATTCGTGATTGTACCTCGTCTAATTTATTGTCCAATGATTGCACGTTGGTGAGTATTATTGACTGTAATGGCAGCTTTCCCAGTTGCCTTCACCGGGTCCTGACCAGGCATCCGGCTCTTTGTCCTCTGTACCTGCGTCGCTTCCTCTTGCAAATAACGGGGATGTCGGCCTGTGGTGTGTTTGGAGAATGTCTTGTGCGTCGTCTTTGTTGTAGAAAAATCTTTGTCTAATCTGAGGTGAGTGATCACTGTCCTGATATCCAGAATATATTTTTTTGCCGTAAGATATGGTAGCAGAAACATTATGTACAAAATAATGTACAAATAACGTGAAAAAAACACATAATATCACAATTGGTTGGGCACCCATAAAACTGCTACCATTTCTTCTGGTGCCATCTTCTTCTCCTTTCCATCAGCCTCCGGAGAGAAAGAATTGCAGAGAAGTTAGCCCCTTGATTCCCAGCAGTTCACAGTTAGACATTAATATTTCAACCCCAGGGCTGCATTAGGTGTATATTTGCAGTGCATTCTGGGAAACAAACCCTTTGAGAGCTTCAGCTCTTAATCATTTTCATCAGCAGACTAGAAACAACAAGAAGTACAAGTCAGATGAAATGGTTAGATTTAATAATGTTCAATAATAAGGCTACGTCAAACATATATTTCTGAAATACTGTTTCAGAGTGGATGTGGTTTTCATTCTCAATTCTGACCTCGCTGAAAGTATCCGTTGAAGACTCGGGGAGAGTAAGATCAGAAAGGCTCCCACAGTCAGTCATCTGGAGCTGAGGTCTGAGGCTGATCTCCCTGATGTCACAGAGGATTTCTCTGAATTTCACCATGGGGGTACAGTGGTGCAGCACCACCCTGCTCACCATACCAGACACATCAAAGAGCTGCTGGCTCCAAATCAAATCAAATGTTATTGGTCACATACACGTGGTTAGCAGATGTTATTGCGAGTGTAGCAAAATGCTTGGGGGCTGTTGTGAAGGGAACTCCTCCTCATAGTTGCTAAAGCGCAGGTCTCTCAGCTGGAGCTCCAGCAGGCTATGGTCTTGGTTGGGCTCAGTGAGCTTCTTCAGTTTTCGCCACAGGGCTTTGGCTTTGGAGGCTTTGGCCATCGCCTCCTGGACCAGGTTCAAGAGCTGCTGTGTCAGCACCACACATTATTTTATGTCCTGGCCTGTCTCTGGAGAGAAGTCATCCAGGGGGTAGACCCCGTACACAAACCTGCCCAGGGTGTAGAGCAGAAGAATCTTTTGAGCAGTGGTCAAAGCGACATTCCGACGCAGCCTGGCTCTCGGCCTCCTCCAGAGCTTCTGGCGTTGTCGGCATGGCTTGGGCTGTCCACGGTTGGTCTCATCGCTGGGGATGGGATTCAGCTAGGTCAGGTTGGAGCTGACCAATGGTGCCGTTACAGTGGTGAGGATGAGGTTGTTGTAGCCTAGGGTTAATATGAAAGTTTTGCCCAGGATGAAGATCTTGACACTCATCATGTCACCGAAGTGAAGGTTTGGCATGCCTGCAGCTCACAGAGCGACTTCAGACCCCGTGGTGCTGGAACCCCTCCCTGGGCAATCATCAAGTCATCAGGGTGGTGGCACACCAGCTTCCTGAGGCAGTCGAGAGCTGCCCTCTGACTTGCAGGACAAAGCAGAATTACCTGAAGCTGGGTCATCCCCTCTCGACCCTCTGTGTCTCCCAGCCATGACACAGCCTGCAGCCAATCCCCCAATGCTCTCAGTGTCAACCTGAAACACACCATCACCATCTCAACACAAGAATGAGACCACATGAACAATAAAATGGAACAAAAAAAGCACTAACTTAAAAGGAACCTTAACTTCAAACACACAAGTTCAGCTGAGCCTTTAACCATCAGGGACTAGAACGTATGGGTTAGGCAGGCGGAAGGGCATTGGGCTCAATGTCCTCAGCATGGTCAACCCACAGGCCTGAGGGGAGCTGGAAGAGAGGGAGAAAGAGAGGGACATGAAGCTGGGCCATCTTTGGGATTGCAGGTCATCTCGCTATGTTCCCCATGGTCGCAGGGGGCTTTCCTCCTGAAGAAATATGTAAATCTCAGTGTCAACTCTATATCCAACATATAGTCTGCCTTGCCCTGACAATGGAATCAATTGACAATTCAAGTGTATATTCCCTGACATTTGAGAAGGAGTGAGAAGGAGTGTTTTGATGAGAGTAGAATACATTTTAATTGTTCATGTGTGAGATGGGCCTGATGTAGGCTTTTATATGCAGTGATGTGACATAATGGCCTACTCTACTGTAATGTCTTTTGTCCAAACTGTCTTTGAGAAGGGACAGTTGATGCATCATTAAATGCAACTCTTACATAAAGATGGATCACATTCGGAAATTCAAAACCTCACTTTGCTTTAAAAAAAATGAATTAAATGACAGATCATAGACTTGTTTTAATGCGCCATAGTGGATCTAACGACATTCATGAGGGGCTACGGTCATTAAGGAAATGCAATTGTAGAGGAATCACTGTTTACCATTTAAGAGGATCAATTTAGTTGTTAAAGGAGTAGGCTATAAAAACAAGTGACTTACCTTACTGATATCTGAAATAATTGTCACCATGATCGACTCCAAATGAAAGCAATTTACTGTATTGGAGATCATTCATGACCGGAGAAAACTTTCGCTGGATTGTGTTACCTTAAGTGTACATTAATTAACATATAACTAAATAGTAATAATGTATTTATAACATAGTAGTTACCTGTAATTAGTATGTAAATACTACAGAAATACACTGTAATAAGGGGTTAGCGGTATAGGTTATTACACAGAACAAGGTTTTGTCTTTACAAATCAGCTTGGCGGAGGTTATTCCACATGTGTAATTACTCATGATTGATGTATATGTAATTACAAGCTGTGTAGTTTCAAATGTATCTTGTTCTGTAATTACACTGTTGCAGTCTCCTGTGTAGCACCATGTTAAAACTTCTTAGGGATCAAATCCCATTAACGGGATCGATTTGACAACAGAGAGCCAAATTCAAATTAAATGATTAGAAATATTTAACTTTCATACAATCACAAGTGCAATACCTCAAATTAAAGCTTTACTTCTTGTTAATCCAGCCACCATGTCAGATTTCAAAAAGGCTTTACGGCGAAAGTAAACCTTGCTATTATCTGAGGACAGCACCCCATCAAACAAACACAGACAATCATATTTCATCCCTCCAGGCGCGACACAAAACTCAGAAATAACTATATAATTCATGCCTTACCTTTGAAGAGCTTCTTCTGTTGGCACTCCAATATGCCCCATAAACATCACAAATGGTCCTTTTGTTCGATAAATCCTGTCGTTAGATCTCCAAAATGTCAATTTATTTGGCACGTTTGATCCAGCCACAACAGTACACTAGACTCGACCCTCGTTCTGAACAGCCCTACTTCTTCATTACACAAAGGAAAAACATCAACCGATTTCTAAAGACTGTTGACATCCAGTGGAAGAGATAGGAACTGCAAGCAAGTGCCTTAGAAATCTAGATCCACATAGAAACCTCATTGAAAACTCTGTCACCTCAAAAAAAAATCCTGGATGATTTGTCATTGGGTTTTCGCCTGCCAAATAAGTTATGTTATACTCACAGACATTATTCAAACAGTTTTAGAAACTTCAGAGTGTTTTCTATCCAGATCGATCTACAAATAATATGCATATCCTAGCTTCAGGGCCTGAGTAGCAGGCAGTTTACTTTGGGCACTCTTTTCATCCGGACTGAAAATACCACCCCCTAGCCTAGAGAGGTTTAACAATGCATCCTATCATGTAACTTTGTTACATGTAACTAAATAAGTCACTACCACCAAAATAAGCTAGGCTAGGACTCCGTCAGCTGTTGTAACAATGCACACCCTATCATTAACTACAGCTTCAGTTACCTTATTTTAATATTATTTGGCTTAAAGGATGTACTGAATTAAATGTAAGAGCAATGCATTTACAATGGATATGTATGTCACTGTAATGTACCTACCCAGGAGCAAGCAACTCAATGTAAAGTGAAACACATAATGGTACAACCTTTGTAAATACTATGTACCTGCCTTTGAAAAGGGATTTAAGGGTTTATTTCTCTGGCTTCAAAGGTGTAATGTAAGAAAATTGTTGTTCAAAATAATACAATGTTAATGTAAGTACTCATGAGCAAGCAGCTTCAAGTAAATGATGAACAGTAGGGTAAACCTTTTTATTAGAAAATACACTTCAATGTAGAATAACTGTTGATAAAGCACCTATAAGTGTAATTACAATGTACTTTCAATACAATTACATATTTCACAGGATAGATCAAAATGTCAGTTATTACAATGTCGTTATAAAGAAAAGTATTGTAACTACAATATTTCTACACAGGAACAAGCAACTTAATGTAAAGTGAAACACAATGAATTACTCATGTAATTACTATATAGTTACTATGTGACAACGATGGCAGACACCCAGTACAGTAGTTGTAGTGGTGATCAATGGGAATCCATCTCAAATCTAGGAAAAACGTTGTTACAGCACCTTTCAGTGTAATTACTATGTACTTTCAATATTTTTTAAATATTCTGCAGGGTATATCACATATTCAGTTATTACAATGTTGTTATAAAGAAAAGTTTCACCACAGGAACAAGCAACAAAGTCAATGCTGTGATTATCTTTCGTGGAACGTATACAGACTGCTCTCTCCACTGCACATCTGGAACAAGCATCAACCACTCACAACATTTTGTTTATTTTTTATTTGAATTTACAGCGAGAACATACTGTATCCTAAACAGTTAAACATAAATGTGTGTATCTTACTGTTACTTTCTCTCCCATTATCTCTACCTAGTGTGTGTGTGTGTGTGTGTGTGTGTGTGTGTGTGTGTGTGTGTGTGTGTGTGTGTGTGTGTGTGTGTGTGTGTATAATCAGTGTTTATTTGAACTTAAGTTATAGGGTGCAGTTCATTACGCCTCTTATCTTTTATAGTGTTGCTCATCTAAGCTGTTGCATTTTTGGTGATCCTTCTTGCATATGGGTTGAGCATCTCTTTTTTTTCAACACTTTGTTTGTTAATAACTGTCACCCACAGAAAAAAGTTTTTGACCCTTTGCCTGCACACGACCATTCTCTTGCCTACCCCTTTTTGGATTAATAAACATTGTAAGACTCCAACCATCTGCCTCCTGTGTCTGCATCTGGGTCTCGCCTTGTGCCTTGATAATTACATGTTAATTAGTGTTCCGTGGGATAGGTTAGTACAGAAGTGGAGCAAGGTATGGCAAGCACGTCTCTCCAGGCTGAAGAGAATGTGGTTTAAGGGCAAGTTAAGGTTGTGTTACGGTGAAGGAAATGTTCTGTCTGTGTGTATCAGATCGTACACAGATTGTATAACCGACTCGGTTGGGTTCATGCAAGTGACTGATTGATTGCGCATGGGAGGAATCCTCACTATCACAGTATAAGCAATTTGGCAGAATGCCCCGAACATTGCTCTGGGAACCAAAATGGGTATCTCAGTTTCAAGGTCTCAGCTTAGAGAGAAGAATCCTTGTGAGGTATTGGTCAGTCACATGCAGGAACCAACGTTAATGGTGAGTAATGAATAATGTAAATCATGCAAATATAACTTGTCTGTGTAGCAGTATATAAGAGAACTGAAGGGACTGCCCTGGGGGAGCTTCTGATCGACCTGTACTGAGTGTGCAGAGTTTGTTGTAACCTCTCCAGTTAATTGATAATAATAAAGAGTGATTCATTTAATATTGACTTCAGGTGTCCCTGGTGTTGAATTTCCACCACATTCCGAAAATCTTGGGTTGAGTCTGGGGCCTATCATAGGTTTAATTTCTGAAAATAATATTTGGATTTCTATTGTCATATACTATTGATCTGATTTGTTCATTTCTATGTTGCAATATTGCAGATTTGCACAGGGGCTACACTTGAGGCAAGTTGATATTATAGAGGATGATATTGCACGAAGATCAAAGACCCTGACAAGAATGACAAAAAGCCTGAAATTGTTATAATTGCTGATTAATGCAGAATTATGAGGAATATTGACTCTGAAAAAGCCACCAGCTTTGTTTACCTATATTCACTCTGAGGAAATTTTTGCTAATTTACAAACTGTATGTAAAAGGATATTTTTAACAATCAGGCTTTTGGGATATCTCATGCATTATTATCTGGACAGTTTAAAGGGGCTCTCCAAGATTTTCAACATTTAGCTTGTTTTGCCACCCACCCCAACCAGTGTTTCCCACAGGTATTTAGGTTACTTGTCATGGTGGCAGGCCAGGAACTGGGCTGTGACTGGGGAGGCTTGCGCCACATCTTGTGAGCCTACACTATTCAGGCAAATTAAGTAAAAGCTGTTTTGAGTAACATTTGTAGAGCTACAACTAACAACTATTTTGATAATCAATCTGTCAGTTATTACTTTGATTACTCAATGTGTTTTGCTGACAGAATATAGGCTGAATGTTTTATCTAATATTAAAATGTTTACAGTGAATTGCAGTGCATATAGCAACAACAGACAAACTCAAACTCAGTTATTTTGTGAACACTTTCATTAAAGTGGAATTCCACAAGAGACAGGAGCAGTGTCTGCTCAAGAAAATTGAGATTTGAGTGCCCCTCCTATAGAAGTTGATGGTCATGCTTCCCTGGGACACTCAAGTCTTCTCGTATCACTAACATTTGTCTTACCTGTCATTATTGAAGGTCTGCAACAAAGCCCTGATGAAGTTCAAGAGGAGGAAGGATTTCCAAATTGGGTCAAGTTCTCTATGGAGATTGGTGGTGATGGATGAATCCAAGTTCTCGTATAAGAGGAAGGTATAGCATTATCCACTTTGATGTAGTAACATTCATTATCTAGACTTGGGAACTGAGAGATAATTAGTTGATATATTTCACGCATGGTAATCAGTTGCCTTTTTAGTACTCCCCAGTAGATATACTGACATGGATTTTAAAAAACAGAGGACGTGCCCATTTCATATACGGAATTATTTGATAAATACATCTCTGTGCTCTTGGACAAATCATCAGCGTTGTTTCCTAGGATAGTGTTTTGGGTCTTTCAACATTATACAACTTCACCCATCAGACCTTAAGTGACATTATGCTAGTTCCCATGGATTTACTGATCCTCCGCCATTCCAAGGTGTGACGAACCATTGGCCAACTGTCACAAAATAACGATATGCACTTATTCCTATCTTTCAGTACAATCGTGGAAGGATGTGGCCAACGTGGAGAAGACAGGGTTGGGTGTTTGGAATGATGGAGATCAAACACAACAGATGGCACTCAGTCCTTAAAATGGTGGAAAACCGTTCACAGGAAACCTTAATCCCTATCATTAGACAACATGTGTGAAGAGGTTCCACCATTCTGGGTGAGTGCTGGAGAGCGTATGTCAGGTCTTTGAATAGGCAGGGTTGCAATCCCCAGACAGTCAACCACACAAACAACTTTGTGGATCCTCGATCAGCATGTCACACACAAGACATTGAACGAGGGTGCCAGACAATAAAGGGGAAGGTCTGGAGGCTAAGGGGCAATCGGACCCCAAAACGTTGAAAGAAGATTCTTCATTTTATTGAGTGGAAGAGCTGGTTGGGTAAATAAAATCAGAAAGGAGTACTCTCTGAACTCTACAAAGACATCCGATTAGTATATCAGCTGTAAAATATTCACTCTTAGCTTTCCCAGAGGAAATGGAGCCGGGAGTACCCGGCAACAAAATCTCAACTTAATTTATATCAACCAATACAATGTCTTTGGAACTACGATCCTACAGCAAATGATTGTGTTTCATTCTTTTGACAGGGTTATAAGGATGTTTTGTTGCTATCAGTGTTTTTTGGGTCACTCCACGTACACTTTTTTGATATCACATGAAACGGGAAACTCTGGATTCCATTTCCTCAAACATTGAAGTCAGAAGTTTACATGCAATTAGGTTGGAGTCATTAAAACTTGTTTTTCAACCACTCCACAAATAGTACGCAAGTATAAACACCATGGGACCACACAGCCGTCATATCGCTCAGGAAGGAGACGCGTTCTGTCTCCTAGAGATGAACGTACTTTGGTGCAAAAAGTGCAAATCAATTCCAGAACAACAGCAAAGGACATTGTGAAGATGCTGGAGGAAACTGGTACAAAAGTATCTATATCCACAGTAAAACGAGTCCTATATCGACATAACCTGAAAGGCAACTCAACAAGGAAGAATTCACTGCTCCAAAACCGCCATAAAAAAGCCACACTACGGTTTGCAACTGCACATGGGGACAAAGATCATACTTTTTGGAGAAATATCCTCTGGTCTAATGAAACAAAAATAGAACTAATTGGCCATAATGACCATCATTATGTTCGGAGGAAAAAGGAGAGACTTGCAAGCCGAAGAACACCATCCCAACCGTGAAGCACGGGGGTGGCAGCATGATGTTGTGGGGGTGCTTTGCTGCAGGAGGGACTGGTGCACTTCACAAAATAGATGGCATAATGAGGCAGGAAAATTATGTGGATATATTGAAGCACCATCTCAAGACATCAGTCAGGAAGTTATTAAAGCTTGGTCACAAATGGGTCTTCCAAATGGACAATGACCCCAAGCATACTTCCAAAGTTGTGGCAAAATGGCTTAAGGACAACAAAGTCAAGGTATTGGAGTGGCCATCAAAAAGCCCTGACCTCAATCCCATAGAAAATATGTGGGCAGAACTGAAAAAGCGTGTGCAAGCATGGAGACCTACAAGCATGACTCAGTTACACCGGCTCTGTCAGGAGGAACGGGCCAAAATTCACCCAACTTATTGTGGGAAGCTTGTGGAAGGTTACCCAAAACGTTTGATCCAAGTTTAACAATTTAAAGGCAATGCTACCAAATACTAATTGAGTGTATGTAAACTTCTTACCCACTAGGAATGTGATGAAATAAATACATTCTGAAATAAATAATTCTCTCTACTATTATTCTGACATTTCACATTCTTAAAATAAAGTGGTGATCCTATCTGACCTAAAACAGGGATTTTTTACTAGGATTAAATGTCAGGAATTGTGAAAACTTCCGACTTCCGACTTCAACTGTATCACTGTCCGATCAACAGTCTTAGCACCAACCCTCAAGAAAATGTATTACCAAACTTCACCTAATACAGTCAAAAACACATTGTAACATAGTAACTACATATTAATTACATGAGTAGGTAAAATGTGTTTCACTTTACATTAAGTTGCTTGTTCCTGTGTAGAAACATTATATTTACAATACTTTTCTTTATAACGACATTGTAATAACTAAACATTTGATATCCCCTGCAAAATGTTTTATGATATTGAAAGTGCATAGTAATTATACTTAAAGGTGCTGTAACTACAGCTATTCTGCAAAGTGTATTTTCCCAATGATTGTAATAAAAAGGTATACCCTACTGTTCATCACTTACTTGAACTGCTTGCTCATGAGTACCTACATTAACATTATATTATTTTGAACAACATTTTTCATTACACCTTTGAAGCCAGAGAAATAAACCCTTAAATCCCCTTTCAAAGGCAGGTACATAGTGTTTACAAAGGTTATGCCATTATGTGTTTCACTTTACATTACATTGCTTGCACCTGGGTAGGTACATTGCAGTTACATGCATATCAATTGTAAATACATTGCTCTTAGATTTAATTCAGTACATCCATTAAGACAAATAATATGGAAACAAGATAACTGAAGCTGTAGTTAATGATATGGTGTAATTGCATGTCCTTGTTCCACTTGTGTAGTAACCTATACTGCTAAACCCTTATTACAGTTTAATTGCATAGTATTTACATAGTAATTGCAAGTAACCACTATGTTCTAAATACATGTATTACTATTTGTTACATATTAATTAATGTACACTTAATGTAAAGTGTTGGAGGGGTAGTTCAGATCTGTGTCTGTTTATCCCATTTTCATAGATTTAGATTCAATAACACCCCTTCATTTTTGCATCCATATTAAATTGTTAATGTTTATGATGTGTCTCTATTATCTCCAGTTCTCTCTCTCTTTCTAGATAATTAGAAATGCCC
Source organism: Oncorhynchus mykiss (assembly GCF_057628025.1). NCBI lineage: Eukaryota > Metazoa > Chordata > Actinopteri > Salmoniformes > Salmonidae > Oncorhynchus > Oncorhynchus mykiss. Next base: position 32,541,218 of record NC_143033.1, on the reverse strand, counting down.
CATAAAATTGCTACTAGGCTTACTAAACACAACACAATTACCAATGTTCTGTCTGATATGTTACCCTTCCAAGTAGCTTATCTCTGATTATCTGTGATCTTGAATCCCAGGGATGAATAAGCCCAGATACATTTAACCTTTTGTTGTCTAGTTGGCCAGATATTGGATTTAAGGCTACTCTTCATGTTGGATATTGGATTTTAGCCGACTCTTCATGTGCGCCATGTTGTTTTATCCAACCTTAGAAACTATCAGACACCAGTTTTGACCAAATAGGGCCTTGTTTCCCAGAGCCTTCATAGTGTTAAGATAATCGTGAGAACCATTTTACGATGTGTCTTTAGTACAACGGCTGAAAATGTAACATGCATTTCCCAAAACACTACTCAGAGAGAATGTTCCCTAGTGTGTTGTTGTGACATATGTCGATACTGATATGATTTTAAAAAAGGCAGTCCTGCTCTCGGATCAGCGTTTTCCCTTACAGTTCTTACCTTAACATTAGAATTATTCCACAATACTGACTACGGATCAGCTCATACAAGATAATATCACCGATGGCTACAAATATTGAGGCAGCTTATTCTAATACTTACCCGCACATGTAGGCAACACATCATTAACTATACTGAGGCAAAAAGTACAGACAGTAGTGTAGGCCTACAAATACCTGAATAAAACTCACTTGAATTAAAATAATGTATAAAGGTAGCCTATATGTATGTCGACTATAGCCTACTGTATTTATCTTTTAATAATAGTCATTTTGGTTTTCATTTGAAGCATCATTATATCCTTCTCTTGTTTGTAACAATTGCAAAGACATTGGCAACGTTGTATTTATAGTCATATTCGTTCTGAAGTCATTGGCGGTCACAGAAAGACAGATAAACATCTTGATTTTGAGTTTAGCGGAGATCGTCTGTGTACAAAGTGACGTGGAAGGGCAAAAGCCATCTAACGACGCATTTAACTTTTCTATGAGTGGTCTGAGGCAGTCGTTAAATAACAAGCCTTTTCAAGTGCAACTTTAGTGGCGATGGTTTTGGGAAACAGCTAGGAGATTTAACAACGCTCCTGTGAAGGTTCTAACGATGAACTTAGACTTAAGATGCTTTTATGAAACCCGGCCAAGAGCTCTTAGATTTACCTTAATTGTTATGCTGCAGAGCCACCTGTGTGTAAACCTGAGGAGTCCCAGAACCCACATCACCCCAACCAGCTAATTCGGGTAATAGAGTGGGCCTAACTGATTTTGAGGAGTAAATTGGTCTTCTCTTAAAATGTTATCTGTATGCTAATGCAGGGGGCACTTCTCAAGAATATTAAACGACACCTTGTTAAGCAAGTGGACAGGCTAATTTAAACCTGTAGTTTCACTGATCAACCCTAATTATTTCATTTTCTCCTGCAGCCTCCCTCGAATGGATAGATTTCCCCCCCCCCCCCAGGGAAATTGGTTTGTAAAAACGTCTGTGAAAGGAGGTGATGGGAGGCGAGAGAAAAGATCACACAGGAGATATGGGGGGAAGGTGGTGGAGGTTAGGGAAGGAGAGCAAATGAGGAGAGGAGTGGAGAGAGAGACGGTCATACATTATGAAAGAACATGTAAAGTGGAGAGGTTAGGAAAGGAAAAGTGTTTAGGCCTTATTATGCCCACAGGAACAGAAGCAGATTTTTTATGAACCTTTTTTTCTTTTCTCCCAAGGCTGATGGATGATTTCATTTTAAACCAGAAAATGATCCTCACATGAAATCCAATTACAATAATGATAGCACATTCACAAATCTCTGGTGTACTGTTTAAAAAACATTTCATCATAGTCCAACACAACAGCGAGGTAATTGACAAACACTATTGACAGAACCCCAACACAGGTCAATTCAGTGTGGACCCTAGACGAGCCATGCCAAATACAAGATATACACACATTTTCACAGTCTCACTCTAACGAGTCTCCCCAGAAAAAGATAGACAAGGGTGCTTGCATACGGACGATAATGAGAATTTGAAAATAATTGTGCTCGTTAGTCAGAGATAAAGATGCATTACAAGCCAGGCTGACTGATTGGGCTACTGAGGCTTCTCTCTGTGTTTTTTCCCAAGTGCTGCTAAGATACACAATTTAATCAATTATTATTTTCTGAGCCAGAGAAATAGAAAGAAGTGGAATGAAAAGGCAATTACTGTGGGAGAGAATATGATTAGGAGAAAGAATTTAACCTGGCTGTCAAAAGAGGATTTTGGTAGATTAGGTAAACCAGACAGTCAGTCAGGTTTATTTTTCATTAGGTTTCAGAAAGAAAAAAACTTAGTTACCCAAAGGTTTTTAATCAACTGATTGTTTACCCTACATGTATATACACAGTGTATAAAACACCTTCCTAATATTGCGTTGCACCCCTTTTGCCCTCAGAACAGCCTCAATTCATCGGCACGGACTCTAAAAGATGTTGAAAGTGTTCCACAGGGATGCTGGCCCATATTGTTCCAATGCTTCCCACAATTGCGTCAAGTTGGCTGGATATACTTTGGGTGGTGGACCATTCTTGATACACACGGGAAACTGATGAGCATGAAAAACACAGCAGCGTTGCAGTTCTTAACACACTCAAACCAGTGTCACCTACTACCATAGCCGTTTAAAGGCACTTAAATATTTTATCTTGCCCGATCACCCTCTGAACTGCACACACACACACAATCCTTGTCTCAACTGTCTTAAGGCTTAAACATCCTTCTATAACCTGTATCCTCCCGTCATCTACACTGATTGAAGTGGATTTAACAAGTGACATCGATAAGAGATCATAGCTTTCACATGGATTCATCTGGTGAGTCTATGTCATGGAAAGAGCAGGTATTCAAAATGCTTTGTAGACTGTGTATACAGTGCATTCGGAAAGTATTCAGACCCTTTGACTTTTTCCACATTATGTTGCATGACAGACTTACATTATTCTAAAAAGGATGAAGTAGAAAAAATCCTCATCAATATGACATAATGACACATTTGTGTCATTATGTGTATTAAAAAGTGTATTAAAAATAAAAAACTGAAATACCTACTATGAGACTCGAAATTGAGCTCTTTCCATTAATCATCCTTGAGATGTTTCTACAATTTCTACAATTTGATTGGAGTCCACCTGTGATTCAATTGACTGGACATGATTTTGAAAGACACACAGCTATCAATATAAGGTCCCACAAGTTGACAGTGCATATCAGAGCAAAACCAAGCCATGAGGTCGAAGGAATGGGTCGAAGGAATTGTCCGTAGAGCTCCGAGATAGGATTGTGTCGAGGAACAGATCTGGGGAAGGGTGCCAAAACATTTCTGCGGGATTGAAGGTCTCCAAGAACACAGTGGCCTTCATCATTCTTAAATAGAAGAAGTTTGGAACCACCAAGACTCTCTCCGGCCAAACGGAGCAATCGGGGGAGAAGGGCCTTGGGCAGGGAGGTGACCATGAACCCGATGGTCACTCTGAAAGAGCTCCAGAGTTCCTCTGTGCATATGGGAGAACCTTCCAGAAGGACAACCATCTCTGTAGCACTCCACCAATCAGGCCTTTACGGTAGAGTGGCCAGACGGAAGCCATTCCTCAGTAAAAGGCACATGACAGCCCACATTGAGTTTGCCAAAAGGCACCTGAAGGACTCTCAGATCATGAGAAACAAGATTTTCTGGTCTGATGAAACCAAGATTGAACTCTTTGGCCTCAATGCCAAGCTTCACGTCTGAAGGAAACCTGATAACATCCCTATGGTGAAGCATGGTGGTGGCAGCATCATGCTGTGGGGATGTTTTTCAGTGGCAGGGAAATATGAACGGAGCAAAGTACAGAGAGCTCCTTGGTTGGAGTCCACCTGTGGTAAATTCAATAGATTGCACATGATTTGTAAAGGCACACACTTAGCTATATAAGGTCCCACAGTTGACAGAGACATGGAGGCTAGTCAGGATCGAGGGAAAGATGAACGGAGCAAATGTGCAGTGACGCTCCCCATCCAACCTGACAGAGCTTGAGAGGATCTGCAGAGAAGAATGGGAGAAACTCCCCAAATACAGGTGTGCCAAGCTTGTAGCGTCATACCCAAGAAGACTAAAGGCTGTAATCGCTGCCAAAGGTGCTTCAACAAAGTACTGAGAAATGGGTCTGAATACTTATGTTATATGTGATATTTCAGTTTTAATACAAATAAAATGACCTGTTTTTGCTTTGTCATTATAGAGTATTGTGTGTAGATTGATGAGGGGGGGGACAATTTAATCCATTTTAGAATAAGGCTGTAACATAACAACATGTGGAAAAGGTAAAGTTGTCTGAATACTTTCCAAATGCACTGTATACAGAGGGATACATGTTAAGTGGTAGCAATCACTAGAGAGGGTAAGTCAATAAGAAAGAGTGGGACATTCAAAGCTCTGCATTTGGCAAATACTATCCACTTAGGAAATGTGCATTACATTGAATTTTTGTCTTCCATTGTCTCCCAGATCATAATTTCTTGTTGAATTAAGAAAAGTCCACCCATTCTAAGGTCAAAACTTTCGCCTGAGAAGATCCATATTGATATTCTGTTGCAGTATGTTCACTCCCATACACACTTTGTAATTGGCATCATATAGTGTAGATCCTAGAGATTGGACACATTTCAATAAATTACATGAATTACTTGTTATTATACTATTTTTCAGTGTTCAAAAGTTTCTGTGCTGTGTGTGGCAAGATGTTTAGCTCCATAATTGAAATGTGTTCCATAAAGATCACAGTTGATTAAGTTCTCTTTCCTAGTGTGATTTCCCATTATCCGACTGCAGACAGACATCACGTCTATTAAATCACATTGTGTCTTTGGGTTATTCAATGATTATACGTAGAAAACTCAGGAGACCGGCCAGCTTCAATATATTTACGTACAATACTTGCCATCTGAAACGTATAGCCCCTGGGTAACATTAGTCCCAGCTCATCTCTTTACTTTGCACCTCCATTGTACTGTACTGTAATTCCCTTCTAAAGTGTAACTACACTCTTCACAGCCAATTTACATTGCCTGATTGTTGCTGTTGAAATGCCGCCACCTTGTCCTCTCAACTCAATTGAACTGCTGAAGAAAAAGACAGCTTTAGACATTAAATCTTTAAATGGCAACCTACTAGTACATTATTGTTCATCTTTGAGCACTAAAGCCTTGAAAGGATTGGCAGAACATCTGAATACACACAGTCCTGAGGTATTGAATTTCAGGCCCCACATAAAGTTGATGAATATACAGTACTGTAGAATACAAACTAGACCCCTTATCATCCAGCCCTCAGAAAGCTGTAGCCTACATGATGTCCAGGGAGCATCTAAAGAGCCCACTTACAGAAACAGCATTATCAGTAGCTTAAGTATGATCCTTATCATCAACCACATAGAATAGAGATAAAGGAGACACTGCAGCTGATATGGAATCCAGGAAGCCAAGGGAGAGTTTGGTCCTGACTTATTAAAAACACTTCTCTCGTGCAAGGAAGATGAGCTAATCATCACAAATCCATTACATCATCATCATCAGGCCTTCACTTGGTTGATTGGGCCAGGTTGGTGAACAAGACAGATCAGTAGAATGGATTGTTAAGATTAGAGCATAGATACTGTATTATATAATTGTGTTATTTTAATTGGGTGAGAGCCTCCCACACTGTGGTAGGATGGTTATCCTTACCTAGCTGTTGATGTGATTGGCAAAATGAGACCAATTAGTCAGGGAAAGTTCAGAGGTCAGAAGGGCTGTCAATCAACCAATGTTTAATTGCTTATTGAAATCTGTGAAGTTCATGGAGGTTTCTGCAGCCTGTTTTAAACAAGCTCCTATTACCACAGGCTGTCTAAAGTTATCAGTTTTATTGTCACGAACTTGCAGCTTACTCTGTTGCAATTGTGTTGATTCAACTGTATACACTGTGTTCTTTAGTTTCATTTAATGTGTAAGCCTACATTCACTGCACATTTTTCTCCTCAAAATGGAACATAGACCTGTACAGTTTCAAATCTTATGTGACAGTCACAAAATAACTATGGGGCCTAGGTCTCACGTAGTTTAGCTTTGAATATCAATTTCTTAACATAATGCAAGTCTTTATTGCACAGTTTCTGGAGACCATCCATCCATTCGTTTGAAATTCAAACCAATATCCATATTCATAAATAGAAATCAAGAAGAAAGAAAAAACTGAATATAAACCCTGTGCACTCCTATATAAACAAAGACATACTTTACCCATTAAAGTTGGTGGATTAAATTCTCTGTAATGGTAATGATGAGCCATGAACTGTAAACCCAACTAACGAGAAACAGTGAGCCTCCCCAGAGAATTCACACCCCTTGACTTTTTCCACATGGTTGTGTTACTATAAGGGCACAAGGCGAGACCCAGATGCAGACAAGGGAGGCAGATGGTTTGAGTCTCTGATATGTATTATAATCCAAGGAGTAGGCAAGAGAATGGTCATGGACAGGAAAAATATCAAAACCAGGTCAGAGTCCAGAAGGTACAGAGTGGCAGGCAGGCTCGGGGTCAGGGCAGGCAGAATGGTCAGGCAGGCAGGTTCAGAGACCAGACAGGCAAGGGTCACAACCGGGAGGACCAGCAAAACAGAGAGCAGGACAAAGCAGGCGAATGGGAAAACCACGCTGGTTGACTTGACACACAAGACGAACTGGCAACAGACAAGCAGGGAACACAGGAATAAGTACCCAGGAGGTGGTTGGAGACAATCACAAAGACAGGTGAAACAGATCAGGGCGTGACAGTTGCAGCCTGAATATTTCAATTTTTAAATGAGACGACAAAGCTGGTTGGAGGTCCACACATCAGATCATGTTGACTTTAGCGGAAATATGCATTGCTTTAAATATAACTGTCAATCTTCCATAGGAAATATAGATACTACAATGTACTTTTTTTAGATATACAGTACCAGTTAAAACTTTGGACACACCTACTCATTCAAGGGTTTTTCTTTATTTTTACTATTTTCTACATTGTAGAATAATAGTGAAGACATCAAAACTGTGAAATAACACATATGGAGTCATGTAGCACCCAAAAGAACTGTTAAACAAATCTTAATATATTTTATATTTGAGATTCTTCAAAGTAGCCACCCTTTGCCTTGGTGACATCATTGCACACTATTAGCATTCTCTCAACCAGCTTCATAAGGAATGCCTGGAATGCGTTTCAATTTTAACAGGTTTGCCTTGTTAAAAGTTAATTTGTGGAATTTCTTTCCTTCTTAATGCACTGGAGCCAATCAGTTGTGTTGTGACAAGGTATTGGTGGTATACAGAAGACATCCCTATTTGGTAAAAAGACCAAGTCCATATTATGGCAAGAACAGCTCAAATAATCAAAGACAAATGACAGTCCATCATTACTTTAAAACATGAAGGTCAGTCAATAGGGAACATATTAAGAACTTTGAAAGTTTCTTTAAGTGCAGTCGCAAAAACCATCAAGCGCTATGATGAAACTGGCTCTCATGAGGACAGCCACAGGAAAGGAAGACTCAGAGTTACCTCTGCTGCAGAGGATAAGTTCATTAGAGTTACCAGTCTCAGAAATTGCAGCCCAAATAAATGCTTCACAGAGTTCAAGTAACAGACACATCTCAACATCAACTGTTCGTGAATCAGGCCTTCATGGTCAAATTGCTGCAAAGGAACCACTTTTAAAGGACACCAATAAGAAAAAGCGACTTGCTTGGGCCAAGAAACATGAGCAATAAACATTAGACTGGTGGAAATTTGTCCTTTGGTCTGATGAGTACAAATATGTGATTTTTGTTTCCAACCCACTGTGTCTTTGTGAGATGCAGAGTACTGTAGGTGAACAGATGATCTCCGCATGTGTGGTTCCCACCATGAAACATGGAGGAGGAGGTGTCATGGTGTGGGTGTGCTTTGCTGGTGATGCTGTCAGTGATTTGTTTAGAATTCAAGGCACACTTAACCAGAATGGCTACCACAGCAATCTGCAGCGATGAGCTATACCATCTGGTTTGCGCTATGTGGGTGTAACGGTATTCGTTGTCTGAAGAAGAGGAATCATCGGACCAAAGCGCAGCGTGGTAAGTGTTCATGCTTTCTATTGACACTGAACACTATAACAAAAATAACAAAGAGAATAACCAAAACAGTCCTGGAAGGTGCAAAACACTAAACAGAAATTAACTACCCACAAAAACCATGTGGGAAAAAGCTACCTAAGTATGGTTCCCAATCAGAGACAACGATAGACAGCTGTCCCTGGTTGAGAACCATACCCGGCCATAACAAAGAAATACAAAAACATAGAAAAAAGGACATAGAATGCCCACCCAAATCACACCCTGACCAAACCAAAATAGAGACATAAAAAGCTCTGAGGTCAGTGTCACGAATCCCGTTTCCTGAGTCTGTTTTTTGCCTATGTTCTGTCCTGGAGTGTTTTTTCCGGCGTCCTGGAACGCACCCTGTCTGGTTGCCGGGCAATGTAGCCAGTTGGGGTTTCTGATTACCCGCACCTGTATCCCATCAGCTATCTGCACACCTGGTCCTGATCATCATCTCTCCTCTTCATAAGCCCGGACCTGACATCCATTCCCTGCCGGATCGTTAGCCATGAACAGTATGTTGTGCCATAGTATCAGCCTCAAGTTGGATAGAATTTGTTTTGTTTTTTTCGTATTGCTTGCCTTAAATTTACCTCCGTTTGTTCTGTCTTCAGTTACTCACCCGGATCATTTACCCCATTCCCGCCTGGTCGTAGGAGGATTCCGTTTCCCCATTGGATCCACCTATTTACTCCCATCAACTCACCACCCCTGCCCGCTACGCCACCTGGATATATCTACCCATTCACATTCACTTGTAAATAAATACTCACCTTCTTCCTACTCTCCTTGTCCTGTTCTGCTTCTGGGCTCGATTTTGAAGAAACGTGACAGTCAGGGAGTGACAGTGGGACTATCATTTGTTTTAATAATTTTGCACTCCCAATTTTTCAGTTTTTGATTTGTTAAAAAAGTTTGAAATATCCAATAAATGTCGTTCCACTTCATGATTGTGTCCCACTTGTTGATTCTTCACAAAAAAATACAGTTTTATATCTTTATGTTTGAAGCCTGAAATGTGGCAAAAGGTCGCAAAGTTCAAGGGGGACGAATACTTTCGCAAGGCACTGTATGTGGGAACTCCTTCAAGACGGTTTGAAAAGCATTCCTCATGAAGCTGGTTGAGAGAATGCCAAGAGTGTGCAAAGCTGTCATCAAGGTAAAGGGAGGCTACGTTAAGAATCTATTTTGATTTCTTTAACACTTTTTTTGGTTACTACATGATTCCATATGTGTTATTTCATAGTTTATATTGCTTCACTATTTTTCCACAATTTGAAAATAGTACAAATAATGAAAAACCCCTGAATGAGTAGGATTGTCCAAACTTTTGACTGGTACTGTATATACACTGAGAGATGAAATAGCCAGGGAAAACCAATCAATGTTCTTTTCATTCCAATCCCACTTATAGTGGGCCACTTGATTAATATTGCATTAGGCTGTGGTACGAATCTATTTTCAATGATTGAAACGTGAGGATACATTAGAACTAGAATGTGGAAATGAATGGACACTCAAGGAGATGGGAGCTAAGGTTAATTATTGATGAAAGTCAGACACATCTCTCAGTGTATTTAAATTGGCAATCCTCATCCAAATTCAATGTCATTAGCTCTGAGGAATACATTAAAGCTAAATTGTCAAATGAGATGTCTAGAATTTAATGGTTCTATAAGATAATCACTGCATTTTAGGATTTCATCAGATTATTTGTTGTGGTATAAGTACTGTATATTGATTGATTGGTTGTACACGTATGTCAGGTTCAACAGTTCAAATAATATATTGAAATGTAATGAGCATAATGTCTTCAAAGTGAGAGATAACAAAGTAACTACATAAGGGAAAAACATCAGAGAACCATTACCTTTTCAATAACAACGACCTTGAAAGCGCTTGATTGCTTCTTTAGACTACAACTCATCCATTTATACCTTGCTGCTGAGCTAACATGTTCTTTGCTATCTACATCTTTGTAAATTGTATGCATCAAGGTCTTGATTACAGTTGAGGAACAAAACTGGCACAAATTGTCGCAGCAAACAAATCAATGACATGTATTGTCGCAGCAAACAAATCAATCCTGCAGCAACAGGATTTTAATGTTTAGTCTATAATGTTGCTTGATTGGTGGTAAGGCTATTAGCTGGTTATGAGGCTACATGAAAAGTGAAATACTGTTAATATAACTGTGTGTTAGTGTGGGTTCTCGGTGAATTTATGTAAAACACAAAGCTCATCTGCATTTCCTGTGGCACAGAAACATTTTCAGCAATAAAATAGTGATCAATCTAAGATCCTAAATTCGTGGCCAAAAGTTTTGAGATTGACACAAATATAAATTTTCTCAAAGTCTGATGGCTCAGTTTGTATGATGGCAATTTGCATATACTCCAGAATGTTATGAAGAGTGATCAGATGAATTGCAATTAATTGCAAAGTCCCTCTGCCATTTCAACTGCATTTCAGCCCTGCCAAAAAAGGACCAGCGGCATCATGTCAGTGATTCTCTCGTTAACACAGGTGTGAGTGTTGACGAGGACAAGGCTGGAGATCACTCTGTCATGCTGATTGAGTTCGAATAACAGACTGGAAGCTTCAAAAGGAGGGTAGTGCTTGGAATCACTGTTCTTCCTCTGTCAACCATGGTTACCTGCAAGGAAACATGTGCCGTCATCATTGCTTTGCTCAAAAAGGGCTTCACGGGCAAGGATATTGCTGCCAGTAAGATTGCACCTAAAAGTCTGCCTTTTGGGTCGCCTTCTCTACTGCCTTCTGCAGTGCTGTTCTTTTGGGTCGCCTACTGGGATCCGATCCATTGTTCTGGGTGGTGGTACAAACAGAGGATCCGCTTCGGGAAAGTCGTATTCCTGGTCGTAATGTTGGTAAGTTGACGTTGCTCTTATATCCAATAGTTCTTCCTGGCTGTATGTAATAAGACTTAAGATTTCCTGGGGTAACAATGTAAGAAATAATACATAGAAAAACAAAATACTGCATAGTTTCCTAAGAATGTGAAGCGAGGCGACTATCTCTGTCGGCGCCAAAATACTTTGTGGCTAAAAATGACCTTATACACAGCTAACTCACTCTCTGTTTGTGTCATGTATACTCCCTCTCCGGCGCTCAGGGTCACCAGGCTGCTCATTATTACGCACACCTGTCACCATCGTTATGCACACCAGTGCCTCATCACTCACCTGGACTCCTGCCTGATTACCTTCCCTATATATGTCACTCCCTTTGTTTTTTTCCCCTAGGCGTCATTGTTTCTGTTTCAGTGTTTCATGTCTGTACGCTACATGTGTTTTTATTTATTTTATTTAACATTTATTTAACTTGGCAAGTCAGTTAAGAAAAATTCTTACTTACAATGACGGCCTACCAATAGGGAAAATACCTCCTACAGGGATGGGGTCTGGGATTAAAAAAATAAATAACATATAGATATAGAACAAAACACACACCACGGCAAGAGAGACAACACAACACTACATAAATAGAGACCGAAGACAACATAGCAAGGTAGCATGACAACACAGCATGGTAGCAACACAACATGACAACAACGTGGTAGCAGCACAACATGGTAGCAGCACAAAACATGGTACACACATTATTGGGCACAGACAACAGCAAAAAGGGCAAGAAGGTAGAGACAACAATACATCACGCAAAGCAGCCACAACTGTCATTAAGAGTGTCCATGAATGAGTCTTTGAATGAAGAGATTGAGATAAAACTGTCCTGTTTGAGTGTTTGTTGCAGCTCGTTCCAGTCGCTAGGTGCAGCGAACTGAAAAGACGAGAGACCCAGGGAAGTGTGTGCTTTGGGGACCTTTAACAGAATGTGACAGGCAGAACGGGTGTTTATGTGGAGGATGAGGGCTGCAGTAGACTTCTCAGATAGTGGGGCGTGAGGCCTAAGAGGGTTTTATAAATAAGAATCAACCAGTGGGTCTTGCGATGGGTATACAGAGATGACCAGTTTACAGAGGAGTATAGAGTGCAGTGATGTGTCCTATAAGGAGCATTGGTGGCAAATCTGATGGCCGAATGGTAAAGAACATCTAGCCGCTCGAGAGCACCCTTACCTGCTGATCTATAAATGATGTCTCCGTAATCTAGCATGGGTAGGTTGGTTATTTAATTAGGGTTAGTTTGGTAGCTGGGGTTAAAGAGGAGCGATTATGACAGAGGAAACTAAGTCTAGATTTAACTTTAGCCTGCAGCTTTGATATGTTTCTTGTTTTGTTCCTCGTGTTATTTATAATTAAATTCACTCCCTGTTCTTGCTTCCCGACTCCCAGCGTCGGGTCCGGATGTTGCAACTGGGGATGGCTCAGCTGGCTCGTCAGGTTTCCATGCCTCAGCATGTCAGGTTTACAAGACCCGGTTGGCCCGTCAAGCGTCCGTTGACGAGTCTACCGAGGATGCCTCAGCTAGCCCAACAGGCTTCCATGCCTCAGCTGGTTCGACAGGTTCACAAGACTCGGTAGGCTCAGCAGGCTCCCATGCCTCAGCCAGTTTGTCAGGCTCCCATGAAACACTGGGGTGACAGGTGGTTAGAGGTAACCTGAGGATCACAGAGTACCTTCTAGACCATGTAACCAATTTAGTCTACCACTTTTCCCTTTTTCCCTTTTCTCTTTGTACAACTCAGGTTATCTGGAATCATTCCACAATGCCCTGCTGAAAAATACACCAAAGCGGGGGAATTTTGAGTTCACAAGCATGAGGGAGTGGACACACGTTGCGGTTATAGAGCACAACAATGTTGTGGGACAGAAACCAGCAGGGTACACTGAAAGCTATAAAATCAAGACTAGAACAGTAATTACCGAATTCTCTCTGCAGGTTATCAAAAGACAATACAAAGACATGCCTACAAAATTAGCCTGCAAAGGTCTACTATTGACAAGAATGTTCTGTCAAAGTCAATGGACTGGGGGAGGTTTACAGAAAGTTCTTTGAGATGACGAAAGGGGTTTTGGTTGTGCTTAGACAGTAAATGTATTGTTGTAAATGAGCTCAATTGAGGATAAATGGCACCTCATATCTCCCATACAACAATTCGTAAAGGCAGCCAGTGTGGCTCAGCATAAGACCATGTAGAACACACAGGAGGCTGCTGAGGGGAGGACAGCTCATAATAATGGCCGGAACGGAGCAAATGAAATGGCATCAAACACATGGAAACCGTGTGTTTGATGTATTTGATACCATTCCACTACCACTACCACAAGCCCGTTCTCCCCAATTAAGGTGCCACCAACCTCCTATGGTAGAACAGGGGTTTCTAACCCTGTTCCTGGAGAGCTACCCTCCTGTAGGTTTTCGCTCCAACCCCAGTTGTAATTTACCTGGTTCAGCTTATCAACCAGCTAATTATTAGAATCAGGTATACGAGATTAGGAATGGAGTGAAAACCTACAGGACGGTAGCTCTCCAGGAATAAGGTTGGAGAGCTCTGATTTAGAACCACTATAAATAATTATGCATCTTGACATTTGTCTGCGCTTATGGATCCACAGAGGATATTTATATAAGCTTTACAGGGCTCTGTAGCATCAAACAGATGCTAGACATTCAGATATCAAAAGAATTGTCAAATTCTAAAATGCACTATTTAACTCAAGAGAACTGGGTATTCAACAACAATGATATATGGTAAACGTAACATACAAAATAAATGGTAAAAACAGTGTAGTCTCAGATGTAGAGACACACAAGTGCAGAGAACTGTAGCTAAGAATTGTTACATCAGATACAGTGCATTCAGAAAGTATTCAGACCCCTTGACTTTTTCCACATTTTGTTATGTTACAGCCTTATTCTAACATAGATTAAATAGTTTTCCCTATCATCAATCTACACACAATACCCCATAATGACAAAGCAAAAACAGGTTTTTAGAAATTTTAGCAAATGTATTAAAAATAAATAACTGAAATATCACATTTGACATAAGTATTCAGACCCTTTACTCAGTATGTTGTTGAAGCACCGTTGGCAGCGATTACAGCCTTGAGTCTTCTTGGGAATTACGTTAAAAGCACACCTGTATTTGGGGAGTTTCTCCCATTCTTCTCTGCAGATGCTCTCAAACTCTGTCAGGTAGGATGGGGAGCGTCGCTGCACAGCTATTTTCAGGTCTCTCCAGAGAGGTTCAAGTCTGAGCAATGCCTGGGCCACTCAAGGACAGAAACTTGTCCCGAAGCCACTTCTGCGTTGTCTTGGCTGTGTGCTTAGGGTCATTGTCCTGTTGGAAGATGAACATTCACCCCAGTCTGAGGTCCTAAGCATTCTGGAGCAGGTTTTCATCAAGGATCTCTCTGTACTTTGCATTGTTAGTCTTTCCGTCAATCCTGTCTAGTCTCTCAGTCCCTGCCACTGAAAAACATCCCTAAAGCATGATGCTGCCACCACCATGTTCCTGGTGACAAGTTTCCTCCAGACGCGACACTTGGCATTCAGGCCAAAGAGTTCAATCTTGGGTTCATCAGACCAGATAATCTTGTTTCTCAGGGTCTGAGAGTCGTTTAGGTGCCTTTTGGCAAACTCCATGCGGGCTGTCATGTGCCTTTTACTGAGGAGTGGCTTCCATCTGGTCACTCTACCATAAAGGCCTGATTGGTGGAGTGTTGCAGAGATGGTTCTCCTTCTGGGAGGTTCCCCCATCTCAACAGAGGAACTCCAGAGCTCTGTCAGAGTGACCATTGGGTTCTTTGTCACCTCCCTGACCAAGGCCTGTCTCCCCCGATTGGTGAGTTTGGCTGGGTAGCCAGCTCTTTTTTATTTATTTTATTTTTTATTTAACCTTTATTTAACTTGGCAAGTCAGTTAAGAACAAATTCTTATTCACAATGACGGCCTACCAAAAGGCAAAAGGCCTCCTGCGGGGACGGGGGCTGGGATTTAAAAAATAAAGGACAAAACACACATCACGACAAGAGAGACAACACAACACTACATAAAGAGAGACCTATGACAACAACATAGCAAGGCAGCAACACATGACAACACAGCAAGGTAGCAACACAACATGACAACAACATGGTAGCAGCACAACATGGTAGCAGCACAAAACATGGTGCAAACATTATTGGGCACAGACAACAGCACAAAGGGCAAGCAGGTAGAGACAACAATACATCACGCAAAGCAGCCACAACTGTCAGTAAGAGTGTCCATGATTGAGTCTTTGAATGAAGAGATTGAGATAAAACTGTCCAGATTGAGTGTTTGATGCAGCTCTTTCCAGTCGCTAGGTGCAGCGAACTGAAAAGACGAGTGACCTAAGGATATGTGTGCTTTCGGGACCTTTAACAGAATGTGGCTGGCTGCAGTAGATATCTCAGATAATGGGGAGTGAGGACTAAGAGGGTTTTATAAACAAGTATCAACCAGTGGGTCTTGTTTATTTTTTTATTTATTTTATTTTACCTTTATTTAACCAGGTAGGCAAGTTGAGAACAAGTTCTCATTTACAATTGCGACCTGGCCAAGATAAAGCAAAGCAGTTCGACAGATACAACAACACAGAGTTACACATGGAGTAAAACAAACATACAGTCAATAATAAAGTATAAACAAGTCTATATACAATGTGAGCAAATGAGGTGAGAAGGGAGGTAAAGGCAAAAAAAAGGCCTTGGTGGCAAGGTAAATACAATATAGCAAGTAAAACACTGGAATGGTAGTTTTGCAATGGAAGAATGTGCAAAGTAGAAATAAAAATAATGGGGTGCAAAGGAGCAAAATAAATAAATAAATTAAATACAGTTGGGAAAGAGGTAGTTGATAGGGCTAAATTATATGTGGGCTATGTACAGGTGCAGTAATCTGTGAGCTGCTCTGACAGTTGGTGCTTAAAGCTAGTGAGGGAGATAAGTGTTTCCAGTTTCAGAGATTTTTGTAGTTCGTTCCAGTCATTGGCAGCAGAGAACTGGAAAGAGAGGCGGCCAAAGAAAGAATTGGTTTTGGGGGTGACTAGAGAGATATACCTGCTGGAGCGTGTGCTACAGGTGGGAGATGCTATGGTGACCAGCGAGCTGAGATAAGGGGGGACTTTACCTAGCAGGGTCTTGTAGATGACATGGAGCCAGTGGGTTTGGCGACGAGTATGAAGCGAGGGCCAGCCAACGAGAGCGTACAGGTCGCAATGGTGGGTAGTGTATGGGGCTTTGGTGACAAAACGGATTGCACTGTGATAGACTGCATCCAGTTTGTTGAGTAGGGTATTGGAGGCTATTTTGTAAATTACATCGCCAAAGTCGAGGATTGGTAGGATGGTCAGTTTTACAAGGGTATGTTTGGCAGCATGAGTGAAGGATGCTTTGTTGCGAAATAGGAAGCCAATTCTAGATTTAACTTTGGATTGGAGATGTTTGATATGGGTCTGGAAGGAGAGTTTACAGTCTAACCAGACACCTAAGTATTTGTAGTTGTCCACGTATTCTAAGTCAGAGCCGTCCAGAGTAGTGATGTTGGACAGGCGGGTAGGTGCAGGTAGTGATCGGTTGAAGAGCATGCATTTAGTTTTACTTGTATTTAAGAGCAGTTGGAGGCCACGGAAGGAGAGTTGTATGGCATTGAAGCTTGCCTGGAGGGTTGTTAACACAGTGTCCAAAGAAGGGCCGGAAGTATACAGAATGGTGTCGTCTGCGTAGAGGTGGATCAGAGACTCACCAGCAGCAAGAGCGACCTCATTGATGTATACAGAGAAGAGAGTCGGTCCAAGAATTGAACCCTGTGGCACCCCCATAGAGACTGCCAGAGGTCCGGACAACAGACCCTCAGATTTGACACACTGAACTCTATCAGAGAAGTAGTTGGTGAACCAGGCGAGGCAATCATTTGAGAAACCAAGGCTGTTGAGTCTGCCGATGAGGATGTGGTGATTGACAGAGTCGAAAGCCTTGGCCAGATCAATGAATACGGCTGCACAGTAATGTTTCTTATCGATGGCGGTTAAGATATCGTTTAGGACCTTGAGCGTGGCTGAGGTGCACCCATGACCAGCTCTGAAACCAGATTGCATAGCAGAGAAGGTATGGTGAGATTCAAAATGGTCGGTAATCTGTTTGTTGACTTGGCTTTCGAAGACCTTAGAAAGGCATGGTAGGATAGATATAGGTCTGTAGCAGTTTGGGTCAAGAGTGTCCCCCCCTTTGAAGAGGGGGATGACCGCAGCTGCTTTCCAATCTTTGGGAATCTCAGACGACACGAAAGAGAGGTTGAACAGGCTAGTAATAGGGGTGGCAACAATTTCGGCAGATAATTTTAGAAAGAAAGGGTCCAGATTGTCTAGCCCGGCTGATTTGTAGGGGTCCAGATTTTGCAGCTCTTTCAGAACATCAGCTGAATGGATTTGGGAGAAGGAGAAATGGGGAAGGCTTGGGCGAGTTGCTGTTGGGGGTGCAGTGCTGTTGACAGGGGTAGGAGTAGCCAGGTGGAAAGCATGGCCAGCAGTAGAAAAATGCTTATTGAAATTTTCAATTATGGTGGATTTATCAGTGGTGACAGTGTTTCCTATCTTCAGTGCAGTGGGCAGCTGGGAGGAGGTGTTCTTATTCTCCATGGACTTTACAGTGTCCCAGAACTTTTTTGAGTTAGTGTTGCAAGAAGCAAATTTCTGCTTGAAAAAGCTAGCCTTGGCTTTTCTAACTGCCTGTGTATAATGGTTTCTAGCTTCCCTGAACAGCTGCATATCACGGGGGCTGTAGAGATGACCAGTTTATAGAGGAGTATAGAGTGCAGTGATGTGTACTATAAGGAGCATTGGTGGCAAATCTGATAGCTGAATGTTAAAGAACATCTAGCCGCTCGAGATAGACCTTACCTGACGATCTATAAATGATGTCTCTGTAATCTAGCATGGGTAGAATGGTCATCTGAATCAGGGTTAGTTTGGCAGCTGGGGTGAAAGAGGAGCAATTACAATAGTGGAAACCAAGTCTAGATTTAACTTTAGCCTGCAGCTTTGACATGTGCTGAGAGAAGGACAGTGTACCGTCTAGCCATACTCCCAAGTACTTGTTTGAGGTGACTACCTCAAGCTCTAAACCCTCAGAAGTAGTAATCACACATGTGGGGAGAGATGCATTCTTCTTACCAAACCACATGACCTTTGTTTTGGTGGTGTTCAGAACAAGGTTAAGGGTAGAGAAAACTTGTTGGACACTAAGAAAGCTTTGTTGTAGAGCATTTAACACAGAATCTGGGGAGGGGCCAGCTGAGTATAAAACTATGTAATCTGTATATACATGGATGAGAGAGCTTCCT
Source organism: Oncorhynchus mykiss (assembly GCF_057628025.1). NCBI lineage: Eukaryota > Metazoa > Chordata > Actinopteri > Salmoniformes > Salmonidae > Oncorhynchus > Oncorhynchus mykiss. Next base: position 32,522,775 of record NC_143033.1, on the reverse strand, counting down.
ACTGCCTGAGCTATGTTGTTGATGTAAATTGAGAAGAGTGTGGGGACTAAGATTGAGCCTTGGGATACTCCCTTTGTGACAGTCAGTGGCGGGGACAGCAGATTTTCTGACTTTATACACTGCACTCTTTGAGGGAGGTAGTTAGCAAACCAGGCCAAAAAACCCTCAGAGACACCAATACTCCTTAGCCGGCCCACAAGAATGGAATGGTCTACCATATCAAAAGCTTTGGCCAAGTCATTAAAAATAGCAGCACAACATTGCTTAGAATCAAGGGCAATGGTGACATCATTGAGGAACTTTAAGGTTGCAGTGACACATCCATGACCTGAGTGGAAACCAGATTGCATTCCAGAGAGAATACTATAGATATCAAGAAAGCCAGTCAGTTGATTATTGACAAGTTTTTCAAACACTTTTGATAAACAGGGCAAAATAGAAATAGGCCTATAACAGTTAGGATCAGTGTAACGGATGTGAAATGGCTAGCTAGTTAGCGGTGTTCGCGCTAAATAGCGTTTCAATCGGTGACGTCACTTGCTCTGAGACCTTGAAGTAGTAGTTCCCCTTGCTCTGCAAGGGCCGCGGCTTTTGTGGAGCGATGGGTAACGATGCTTTGAGGGTGACTGTTGTTGATGTGTGCAGAGGGTCCCTGGTTCGCTCCCGGGTATGGGCGAGGGGACGGTCTAAAGTTATACTGTTACATTGATGCTGTTGACCCGGATCACTGGTTGCTGCGGAAAAGGAGGAAGGTCAAAAGGGGGGTGAGTGTAACGGATGTGAAACGGCTAGCTTAATTAGCAGTGCGCGCTAAATAGCGTTTCAATCGGTGACGTCACTTGCTCTGAGACCTTGAAGTAGTAGTTCCCCTTGCTGCGCAAGGGCCGCGGCTTTTGTGGGGCGATGGGTAACGATGCTTCGTGGGTGACTGTTGTTGATGTGTGCAGAGGGTCCCTGGTTCGCCCCCGGGTATGGGCGAGGGGACGGTCTAAAGTTATACTATTACATCAGCTTGATCTCCCCTTTAAATGAAGAATGAACCGTGGCTGCCTTCCAAGCATTAGGAACCTCCCCAGAAAGGAGAGACAGGTTAAAAAGGTTGGAGGTAACTTGGCAATGATAAGGGCAACAACCTTAAAGAAGAAAGCGTCTCAACCATCTGACCCAGATGTTTTCTCGGGGTCAAGTTTCAGGAGCTCCATTAGCACCTCGGACTCAGTGACTGCCTGCAGGGAGAAACTTTGTAGCGGGGCAGGGGAAAAAGAGGGAGAAGCATCGGGGATAGTCACATTTCCACAAGGGGTGAGAGATGAGGAAATGTTAGATGGGCAAGGAGGCATGGCTGAGTCAAATAGGAATCCTGACTTAATGAAGTGGCGACTAAAGAGCTCAGCCATGTGCTTCTTGTCAGTAGCAACCACATCATCAACTTTAAGGGACATGGGCAGCTGTGAGGAGGAGGGTTTATTCTCCAGGTCTTTAACCATTTTCCAGAACTTATTGGGGTAAGACCCACAGAGAGAACTGCTCCTTAGAGTAACTCACTTTGGCCTTCCAGACAGCCTGAGTGCACTTACAGTGCCTTGCGAAAGTATTCGGCCCCCTTGAACTTTGCGACCTTTTGCCACATTTCAGGCTTCAAACATAAAGATATAAAACTGTATTTTTTTGTGAAGAATCAACAACAAGTGGGACACAATCATGAAGTGGAACGACATTTATTGGATATTTCAAACTTTTTTAACAAATCAAAAACTGAAAAATTGGGCGTGCAAAATTATTCAGCCCCCTTAAGTTAATACTTTGTAGCGCCACCTTTTGCTGCGATTACAGCTGTAAGTCGCTTGGGGTATGTCTCTATCAGTTTTGCACATCGAGAGACTGACATTTTTTCCCATTCCTCCTTGCAAAACAGCTCGAGCTCAGTGAGGTTGGATGGAGAGCATTTGTGAACAGCAGTTTTCAGTTCTTTCCACAGATTCTCGATTGGATTCAGGTCTGGACTTTGACTTGGCCATTCTAACACCTGGATATGTTTATTTTTGAACCATTCCATTGTAGATTTTGCTTTATGTTTTGGATCATTGTCTTGTTGGAAGACAAATCTCCGTCCCAGTCTTAGGTCTTTTGCAGACTCCATCAGGTTTTCTTCCAGAATGGTCCTGTATTTGGCTCCATCCATCTTCCCATCAATTTTAACCATCTTCCCTGTCCCTGCTGAAGAAAAGCAGGCCCAAACCATGATGCTGCCACCACCATGTTTGACAGTGGGGATGGTGTGTTCAGCTGTGTTGCTTTTACGCCAAACATAACGTTTTACATTGTTGCCAAAAAAGTTCCATTTTGGTTTCATCTGACCAGAGCACCTTCTTCCACATGTTTGGTGTGTCTCCCAGGTGGCTTGTGGCAAACTTTAAACAACACTTTTTATGGATATCTTTAAGAAATGGCTTTCTTCTTGCCACTCTTCCATAAAGGCCAGATTTGTGCAACATATGACTGATTGTTGTCCTATGGACAGAGTCTCCCACCTCAGCTGTAGATCTCTGCAGTTCATCCAGAGTGATCATGGGCCTCTTGGCTGCATCTCTGATCAGTCTTCTCCTTGTATGAGCTGAAAGTTTAGAGGGACAGCCAGGTCTTGGTAGATTTGCAGTGGTCTGATACTCCTTCCATTTCAATATTATCGCTTGCACAGTGCTCATTGGGATGTTTAAAGCTTGGGAAATCTTTTTGTATCCAAATCCGGCTTTAAACTTCTTCACAACAGTATCTCGGACCTGCCTGGTGTGTTCCTTGTTCTTCATGATGCTCTCTGCGCTTTTAACGGACATCTGAGACTATCACAGTGCAGGTGCATTTATACGGAGACTTGATTACACACAGGTGGATTGTATTTATCATCATTAGTCATTTAGGTCAACATTGGATAATTCAGAGATCCTCACTGAACTTCTGGAGAGACTTTGCTGCACTGAAAGTAAAGGGGCTGAATAATTTTGCACGCCCAATTTTTCAGTTTTTGATTTGTTAAAAAAGTTTGAAATATCCAATAAATGTCGTTCCACTTCATGATTGTGTCCTACTTGTTGTTGATTCTTCACAAAAAAAATACAGTTTTATATCTTTATGTTTGAAGCCTGAAATGTGGCAAAAGGTCGCAAAGTTCAAGGGGGCCGAATACTTTCGCAAGGCACTGTATTTCTCATTTTCCTAAACGATAGCCATACAGCCTGAGTATGCGTGTGCCAACCCTTTCCCCAATGCAATTCTTAAAGTGGCGTAACTCTGCAAGATCACGGTCGAACCAGGGGCTGAACCTGTTTTTAATTCTAATTTTCTTTATGGGGGCGTGTTTGTTAAAAATACCACTGAAAATATCAAAAAAGAAGGTCCAAGCATCATTGACAGAGGGGATCAAGCTTGATTCTATACCATTTTACAGAGGCCATTTCATGAAGGAAGGCTTGCTCATTAAAGTTTTTTAAGCAAGTGTCTATGACAAATTAGGACAAGTCGTTTCACTGATCAGCCATTACGACCACAGGCTGTAAAACAGTGATCCCTAAGGTCATTACAGAAAACACCAGACTGTATACATATCAGGATAATTTGTGAGGATAACATCAAGAAAAGTGGCCTTTTCTGTGTGTTTGGAGTCATACCTTGTGGGACTGGTAATAATCTGAGAAAGATTTAGGTAGGCTTTAGGACTTGGTCAGGTGGTATAAGCCTGTCCCAGTTTAGGTCACCTAGCAGGACAAATTCAGACTTAGTGTAAGGGGCCAGGAGAGAGCTTAGGGCAGGTAGGGTACAGGCCAGTGCTGATGGAGGACGAAAGCACCCAGCAACAGCCAACAATTTAAAAATAGCAAATCAAATTGTTTGGGGACAGACTTGGTAGAGCACTGAAGGTGATCCTTGGTCAAATTTGCCACTCCCCCACCTTTGGAAGATCTGTCTTGCCGAAAAAAGGTTATAACTAGAAACGTTAACATCAGTATTCAAAACGCTCTTCCTTAAAACTTCTTGACGCTACCCATCCCTTACCACGTCTCAGTATTGACCAACACATCTGGATTGGAGCTGTGAACCCACACTTTCAATGTATCCATTTGAGGTAATAAGCTTCTAGTGTTATCGTGCAGAAAACCCAGGCTTTTACAAGAGCAGAAATCAGTGAAGCAGATATCAGAGCGCAAGTCAGATTTGGGTCTAGCAACTGTAGATGGGCCAGGGTGTACATGCACATTTCCAGATATCATCAACAGTAATACAATCAAGGCATAGCATAGGACAGGGAGAGATCTGCATTACTGATTTATGATGTCTGAATGTGCATCAGATGTCAACAAGATCACATTGTACAGCAGTTTCATCAGGTAACATGAATACAAAGCCGGCGAGAGGTGGTTAGAATGGGATGGGAGGCCAAAAGTCTGTGTAATCAATAGAGAGTCAGAGTCCTGAGTGTGGGAACAAACATAGTCTGTCCCACGGTTGGGTAAAGAAAGTTCGTAGTCAACAAAGCATGCAGGAGTCATGAGGAAAATAGCGAAAAAGCAAAATGCACAAGAAAAAAATCAAATATATAACGACTTGGGGCTAGCCATTGTAAGTTCAGAGTCACTCGCCCCTCCAGTGCCTGTGTGGTGGAGGTGAGCGAAAGTTCGGGAGAGAGGATGATGGAGGGTATCTGTACCAGAAAGGGGGATACAATCAGAGCAGACGGTGAACAGATCGCCAGGTGGAATCCAAGCAGCAGTGCAGCAGGAGGGAGCTTCAAGGCCTCTGGGTTTGGGTGGAGTAGCCTTCCATTTGTTGTGCTCAAAGGCTTCGACACTTTTCGCTTCACATGTCAGTGCTAATTGAAGTTGTATCTCTTTGTCCTAGCAAGCTTGGTAGCTTTCAGTCTCAGTTCCAGGTTGGATGGTGTTTTCAGGTTTCTGTTTGTTTCCCAGAGCATTTGCTGTATAGTTGGGGAATAATACTCCTTGGGTGTAGGAAGCATTCCAGGTAATTCCATCTAAAATCTGGTTGTAGGTTTGGAGTTTTGACTTGGAGTGAAGGTTCTAAAAACCTGTTTTTGCTTTTCATTATGGGATATTGTGTGTAGATTGATGAGCGTTTTTATTTATTTAATCCATTTTAGAATAAGGCAGTAATATAATTAACAAAATGTGGAAAAAGTCAAGGGGTCTGAATACTTTCCTTATGGAGACTTAATGCCAAAAACAGGGGCTTAAATTCATACATAAAAAAGGTTTCCTGATCTTTCTTAAATCTCTCCAGAATAAACTTCCCTTAGATTTTTTTGGGGGGGGACTAAATTTTGTTCCATGTGGTGAATCTGTTATTCAATGCGTTTGTATGGGCTAATAGCAGTATTTCTTTATACTTCAAGAGGTCTTATTAAAATAAAAAAGTATCTATGCAGATAATGAAAAGGCACCAGTGAAATAAAGGAACTTATAGTTTAGTTACATGTCATTTGCGGCATTCATGATCATGACCAAGGTCATTGTAGCCTATCATGTTATAGGTACTGTATGCTTGTCATCGGTAAGGACTAGGTCGTTTTTTTAGGATAGAAATAAACAGAATAGAGAAGACTTGGTTCAGTCTGCTTTCCAACAAACACTGGGAGACAAATTCACCTTTCAGCAGGACAATTACCTAAAACACAAGGCCAACTATATGCTGGAATTGCTTACTTAGACGACATTGAATGTGAACTAGTTACAGTTCTGACTTAAATCGGCTTGAAAATCTATGGAAAGACTTGAAAATGGCTATATAGCAATGATCAACAACCAACTTGACAGAGCTTGAAGAATTTATTAAAGAATAATGGGCAAATATTATACATTCCGGGTGTGGAAAGCTCTTAGAGACTTACCCAGAAATACTCACAACTGTAATGACTGCCAAAAGTGATTCTAACATGTATTGACTCAGGGTGTTGAATACTTACGGTATCTAATCAAGATATATTAGCGTTTAGTTTTCCATTAATAGAAAAAAAAGTTTTTTCCACTTAGAGTATTTTGTGTAGATCATTGACAATTAAATCCATTTTAATCCCACTTTGTAACACAATAAAATGTGGAAAAAGTCAAGGGGTGTGAATACTTTTTGAAGGCAATGTACATAACATTAGAGTAAGACTCTGTTACACAGCAATTATTTTCAGACAAATTACAAACATGTATTTTCTTTTTGAGTAAACACTCAACCATTTTACATCACATGTACCTATCCACTTAATCACTTCCCTTTTAATCCACCAATATCGGTTTATCCCACTAGGGAATCTCCTCTATCATTTCCTTGTAACCATATGTACTACTGTTTGTTTATGAATTTCTGTGATTATTTAGTTAGTTAATAAATAAATGATTGAGACAATTGATATATGGATGATTCATAGTGAAGACTGGGTTCGTGCAGATAACCAACAATTTACGATGTTTGGAATGAGACTAACGTGAGGTAAAGAATAATTCAGAATAATATTAAAATATCTGAACGTTTTATTAGGAAAAATATAACTTTGTAATCTGAATATTTTCCTTGGTGCCCCGACTTCCTAGTTAATTACATTTACGTGATTAGTTTAAACACGTAATAATAATTACAGAGAATTGATTTGATAAAATAACAGTCTTCAGTTTAATGATGCCAAAGACACGACATCACATTGTCAGACATTTTCAGTGGTGCTCTTTTAATCGTTACTAGTCTATAGCCTATGCTATTTAATAAACTGTAGAATCAATCCACAATGGACTAGGACAAGCGTATTCCTTGCCCCCAGCCGAATTGGAGTTGATGACAATGCATAGACCACCAGTAACCTACAGATGTCTCACCCTGATCTGTTTCACCTGTCCTTGTGATTGTCTCCACCCCCTCCAGGTATTGCCCATCTTCCCCATTATACCTGGGTTCTCTGTTTGTCCGTTGCAAGTTCGACTTGTTTGTCGAGTCAACCAGCGGCTTTTCTCAGCTCCTGCTTTTTCCCAGTCTCTCCTTTTCTCGCCCTCCCCTGGTTTTGACCCTTGCCTGTCCTGTCTCTAAGCCCGCCTGCCAGACTACTCGACCTGTCCTGACCCTGAGCCTGCCTGCCGTCCTGTACCTTTGCCCCTATACTCTGGATTAATGACCCCTGCCTGCCTTGACATGTCATTGCCTGCCCCTGTTGCTATAATAAATAGTGTTACTTCGACAGTCTGCATCTGGGTTTTACCTTGATTCCTGATGACAAAACTTTAGAGAAGTGCATGCAGTATTAAGCCATGGAACACCTTGATTGGCCAGTGAGTGGTCAAGTCTTCATCACACCTACAACTTGTTAAATAATCAAAACCCAGCCCTTTCGTACCACCACCAGCTATTGCTCCCATAATAACGACTGTGAAAATAGCAAAAATATTTCTGACAGAGCTTAGATTAACCATTGTGTTAGGTTTGTTAAAATAGAGCTCTCTGATTTAGGTTCGAAAGAGGAATAGGCAGTATGACTGAGGTCAATACTTAACTAAGTAATGGGGAGAAAAAGGAGTTCAGGCTAACAGACTCAGCACACCATCATACGACTGCAGAGAAAACTTACATAAAACACTGTTGAAAGAGGAGAGATGGAGGAAAGGAGCAGGAGAGAACATGCTGCAACATTGAGAAATAATAGCAGACAAACCCTTGAGTAAGGGGGTACGGAAGAAATACAGTTTTAATAAACTCGCCCTCCCACATAATCAGATCTGCTTTATTAAACACATGCGCTGGATTGTGGGATATTTACGATTGGGGAGAGACCATTAAAATAGAATTAAGTTTGCGTGCAGAAGGGGATCTGTGAGCGAGTGAGTTCTATCCCTGGTTGTGCCTGCCTGTGCACTCAGACAGACAGTAGTGATGTGATGGGGCCTGCCCACTGCAAACAGACATCAATTTAACATCTATTCCACATTCAACGTCATTTCCTTGAAATAAGCAGGACAAAGCAGGACAGCCTGCGAGGCTGGGATGAGGAGGTCAATGAAGGCTGCTCTTCTATTGGAGAGCCAAGCCATTAGCTGACATTTGGTCCATCACAACAGAACCCCTTATGAGAGGGGAAAGCTCCTACAGTAAAGTGAATGCTCATTTTAGCCAGTGGATTTCCTATTGTTTTTCTATCTCCCCATTTTCCCCAATCAGGCAGGAGAGGCACATAGACAGCATGTGTCCTGGAAATTGAATTTGTGGCTAATCCATGTAATTTCCTGCTTATGCACGTAATAACCCAAGTACTTATGCTTTCAGCCCAGAGAACTTTATTAATGGCCCTTTTTCATGGCCAGAATCAAACAGCATTACCCAGGACTGGAGATTTCTATCCATCATAGCAAATATTTTTTCACTAACAAAGAACAATCTGGATGAGAGTGTGTCGTTATGTTATTTGAGATTCATTTAAAATCTGGCCAGTAACTGGTTATCTGACTATATTAATAATGAGACATTCAGGATGTCCAAAAATAAATAAACAACGACTAAATAGAGTAGGAGAGAGGATCACATTGATCTGTCATTGATGGTCCCGGAGTTTACTCGTAAGGTATGAGTGGCAATACTGTAAAAAAACATCAACAAGTGCATTAAATTACGCATGCGCACAAACGCATGCACACACACAGTGGTGTAAAGTACTTAAGTATTACTTAAAAGTATTTTTACTTAAGTTATTTTTGGGGGTATCTGTACTTTACTATTTATAAATATGAAAATGTTTACTTTTATTCCACTACATTCCTAAAGAAAATAATGTACTTTTTAGTCCTTACATTTTCTTTGACACCCAAAAGTACTTGTTACATTTTGAATGCTTAGCAGGACATTAAAATGGTCTAATTCACATACTTATCAAGAGAACACCCCTGGTCATCCTTACTGCCTCTTATCTCGCAGACTCACTAAAAACAAATGCTTCGTTTGAGATTTTTGTCAGAATACCCCTGCTATCCGTAAATGTAAAAAACAAGAAAATCATCTTGTCTGGTTTGCTTAATATAAAAATACTTAAGTACATTTAAAACCAAATAATTTTAGACTTTAACTCAATTAGTCTTTTACTGGTGACTTTCACTTTTACTTGAGTCATTTTCATTTAAGGTATCTTTACTTTTACTCAAGTATGAACATTTGGTACTTTTTCCACCACTGCACACACGCACACACATACACCATTTTGTTCACAAATAAGTTAAATCATCCCAGAATGAAAAAGACGTCCATTGCTTGACTGTTTGCAGCTCCCTAGGTGTGCTGTCTGTTATTGAGGGTGTTTCTATTCACATTTATTCAAAGCTTTCTCTCATAGTCAGACACTGTCATTACTGACTACACTTCGGTAACTTCAGAGCAGATAACCAGGGACTGTTGGTTTCTCCTCAAGACTCTGAGTCACTTTACAAAACATCTATCACTTCAGGAATTAGCCTGGCCTCTCTCTCTGTCATTATATTGAGCTTATGAGAGGTGATCAATCTGTAAGCCCTACCCAAGGACTCTGTCTTTCCTCTGCTAGGTGGGTAGGAGGGGGGAGAGGGGTGTGATCGATGACCGCATTAAAACAGTTAGAGATTTTACAAAATAAATAAAAACTTTGAACAGCAGTAGTAAAGGTGGTATTGACTGGAAAAGGCTATAAAATGGCTGTACTTTCTCTTGGAACTTCCTAATCTGGGTTTGAATTAGCAATGAAACAGGAGACATTTTGAACAGGTTATGAGACTCCCATAATATTTCCCATGGCTACCTGTGTGACAGTATAAAGACAGTATATATTGTACTGTTTGGGATCACATCATGTTGCAGCACATGAGAAACAGGGTCAGGTTAGGTGAGACGTGTTTTGAGATAAGCCATAGGGGAGTTGCTGCTGCTGCTGCTGCTTAGTAAGGCTCCATGTAGATCAGAGAAAAGGCTGCTGGGTAATACTGGTTAGTGGCACAGCTACTTTGAACAGCATGTCTTCTCTCAGAAATTTGTGCTTGCTGTATGGCCGTAACATATGGCAATGATGATGTTTGTGGTATTGCTATTGGTAGGCAGGACAAACTTTTCAAAATTTCACTAATATTTCACTAATATCATCACAAACTTCTACAGATGCACCATTGAGAGCAGCCTCTCCAGAGCGGGCTCTCCAGAGGGTGGTGCAGTCAGCCCAACGTGTCACTGGGGGCACACTGCCTGCCCTCCTGGACATTTACAGCACCTGGTGTCACAAGAAGGCCAAGAAGATAATCAAGGACCTCAGCCACCCGAGCCACGGCCTGTTCACCCGCTACCATATACAGTACCTTGCAAAAGTATTCATCCCCCTTGGCGTTTTTCCTATTTTGTTGCATTATAACCTGTAATTTAAATAGATTTTTTATTTGGATTTCATGTAATGGACATGCACAAAATAGTCCAAATTGGTGAAGTGAAATTAAAATAATTACTTGTTTCAAAAAATAAAATAAAAACGGAAAAGTGGTGTGTGCATATGTATTCACCCCCTTTGCTATGAAACCACTAAATTAGATCTGGTGCAACCAATTACCTTTAGAAGTCACATAATTAGTTAAATAAAGTCCACCTATGTTCAATCAGTGTCACATGATCTGTCACATGATCTCAGTATATATATACACCTGTTCTGAAAGGCCCCAGAGTCTGCAACGCCACTAAGCAAGGGGCACCACCAAGCAAGTGGCACCATGAAGACCAAGGAGCTCTCCGAACAGGTCAGGGACACAGTTGTGGAGAAGTACAGATCAGGTTTGGGTTATAAAAAAATATCTGAAACTTTAAACATCTAATGGAGCACCATTAAATCCATCATTAAAAAATAGAAAGAATATGGGACCACAACAAACCTGCCAAGACAGGACCGCCCACCAAAACTCACTGACCAGGCAAGGAGTGCATTAATCAGAGGCAACAAACTGACAAAAGATAACCCTGAAGGAGCCGCAACGCTCCACAGTGGAGATGGGAGTATCTGTCCGTAGGACCACTTTATTAAACCATACACTCCACACAGCTTGACTTTATGGAAGAGTGGCCAGAAAAAATCCATTGCTTAAAGAAAATAATTTGCAAACACGTTTGGTGTTCCCCAAAAGGCATGTTGGAGACTCCCCAAACATATGGAAAAAGGTACTCTGGTCAGATAAGACTAAAATTGAGCTTTTTGGCCATCAAGGAAAATGCTATGTCTGGCGCAAACCCAACTCCTCATCACCCCGAGAACACCATCCCCACAGTGAAGCATGGTGGTGGCAGCATCATGCTATGGGGTGTTTTTCATCGGCAGGGACTGGGAAACTGGTCAGAGTTGAAGGAATGATGGATGGCACTAAATACAGGGAAATTCTTGAGGGAAACCTGTTTCTGTCATGTACTGTCATGTTGTGTCTTGTCTCTGTCCTTTCCCTTCACCCTGTCTCCCTCTGCTGGTCGTTGTTAGGTTACCTTTTCTCCTCCTCTTTCCCCCAGCTGTGCCTTGTCTCCTCCTAACTACCCATTCACCCCGTTTCCCACCTGTTCCCTTTTTCCCTCTGATTAGGTCCCTATATCTCTCTCTGTTTTTGTTCCTGTCCTTGTCGGATTCTTGTTTGTTGTGTTTCATGCCTGAACCAGACTGTCGTCATGTTTGCTGTAACCTTGTCTTGTCCTGTCGGAATCTGCCGGTCCGTCTGAGCCTACCTATGTTTGGTAATTAAAGAAGCTCTGTCTAAGTTAATTCGCTTTTGGGTCCTCATTCACGCACCGTAACAGAAGAATCCGACCAAGAATGGACCCAGCGACTTCGGATCCTCTCCACTCAGCCGTCGGGATCCAGGGAGCGATGCTAGGCAGACACGAGCAGGAAGTGTCTGCTGCTCGACATGCCGTTGAGACCCTGGCCACCCAAGTCTCCAACCTCACAGAACAGGTTCACCATCTCCGCCTCGATCCACCGGCCACTTCCAGGGCTTTCGAATCTCCGGAGCCCAGAATCAATAACCCGCCGTGTTACTCTGGGGAGCCCACTGAATGCCGCTCGTTCCTCACCCAGTGTGATATTGTGTTTTCTCTCCAGCCCAACACTTACTCCAGGAGCACTGCTCGTGTCGCCTACGTCATATCTCTCCTTATTGGACGGGCTCGTGAGTGGGGCACGGCAATCTGGGAGGCAAGGGCTGAGTGTACTAACCAGTATCAGGACTTTAAGGAGGAGATGATACGGGTTTTTGATCGATCTGTTTTTGGGGAGGAGGCTTCCAGGGCCCTGTCTTCCCTATGTCAAGGCAATCGATCCATAACAGACTACTCTATTGAGTTTCGCACTCTTGCTGTCTCCAGTGGCTGGAACGAGCCGGCCTTGCTCGCTCGTCTTCTGGAGGGTCTCCGCGCAGAGGTAAAGGATGAGATTCTCTCCCGGGAGGTTCCTTCCAGCGTGGATTCCTTGATTGAACTCGCTATTCGCATTGAGCGACGGGTTGATCTTCGTCACCGAGCTCGTGGAAAGGAGCTCGCGCTCTCCGTCGCCCCCCTCTCCGCATCACTACCATCTTCCTCTGCCGGCTCGGGTGCTGAGCCCATGCAGCTGGGAGGTATCCGCATCTCGACTAAGGAGAGGGAACGGAGAATCACCAACCGCCTCTGTCTCTATTGCGGTTCCGCTGGTCATTTTGTCACTTCATGTCCAGTAAAAGGCCAGAGCTCGTCAGTAAGCGGAGGGCTACTGGTGAGCGCTACTACTCCTGTCTCTCCTTCAAGATCCTGCACTACCTTGTCGGTCCATCTACGCTGGACCGGTTCGTCAGCTTCCTGCAGTGCCTTAATAGACTCTGGGGCGGAGGGCTGTTTTATGGACGAGACCTGGGCTCGGGAACATGACATTCCTCTCAGACAGTTAAAGGAGCCCACGGCCTTGTTCGCCCTGGATGGTAGTCCTCTCCCCAGGATTCAGCGTGAGACGCTACCTTTAACCCTCACTGTTTCTGGTAATCATAGTGAAACCATTTCTTTTTTAATTTTTCGTTCACCTTTTACACCTGTTGTTTTGGGCCATCCCTGGCTAGTTTGTCATAATCCTTCCATTAATTGGTCTAGTAATTCTATCCTCTCCTGGAACGTCTCTTGTCATGTGAAATGTTTAATGTCTGCTATCCCTCCTGTTTCCTCTGTCTCTTCTTCACAGGAGGAGCCTGGTGATTTGACAGGGGTGCCGGAGGAATATCACGATCTGCGCACGGTGTTCAGTCGGTCCAGGGCCACCTCTCTTCCTCCACACCGGTCGTATGATTGTAGTATTGATCTCCTTCCGGGAACCACCCCCCCCCCCCCGGGGTAGACTATACTCTCTGTCGGCTCCCGAACGTAAGGCTCTCGAAGATTATTTGTCTGTAGCTCTTGACGCCGGTACCATAGTCCCCTCCTCCTCTCCCGCCGGAGCGGGGTTTTTTTTTGTCAAGAAGAAGGACGGGTCTCTGCGCCCCTGCATAGATTATCGAGGGCTGAATGACATAACAGTGAAGAATCGTTATCCGCTTCCTCTTATGTCTTCAGCCTTCGAGATCCTGCAGGGAGCCAGGTTTTTCACTAAGTTGGACCTTCGTAACGCTTACCATCTCGTGCGCATCAGGGAGGGGGACGAGTGGAAGACGGCGTTTAACACTCCGTTAGGGCACTTTGAATACCGGGTTCTTCCTTTCGGCCTCGCTAACGCTCCAGCTGTCTTTCAGGCATTAGTCAATGATGTCCTGAGAGACATGCTGAACATCTTTGTTTTCGTTTACCTTGACGATATCCTGATTTTTTCACCGTCACTCCAGATTCATGTTCAGCACGTTCGACGTGTCCTCCAGCGCCTTTTAGAGAATTGTCTTTTTGTGAAGGCTGAGAAGTGCACTTTTCATGCCTCCTCCGTCACATTTCTCGGTTCTGTTATTTCCGCTGAAGGCATTAAGATGGATCCCGCTAAGGTCCAAGCTGTCATTGATTGGCCCGTCCCTAAGTCACGCGTCGAGCTGCAGCGCTTTCTCGGCTTCGCGAACTTCTATCGTCGTTTCATCCGTAATTTCGGTCAGGTGGCAGCTCCTCTCACAGCCCTTACTTCTGTCAAGACGTGCTTTAAGTGGTCCGTTTCCGCCCAGGGAGCTTTTGATCTCCTCAAGAATCGTTTTACATCCGCTCCTATCCTTGTTACACCTGACGTCTCTAGACAGTTCGTTGTCGAGGTTGACGCGTCAGAGGTGGGCGTGGGAGCCATTCTTTCTCAGCGCTCCCTCTCTGACAACAAGGTCCACCCATGCGCGTATTTTTCTCATCGCCTGTCGCCGTCGGAACGTAACTATGATGTGGGTAACCGCGAACTGCTCGCCATCCGGTTAGCCCTAGGCGAATGGCGACAGTGGTTGGAGGGGGCGACCGTTCCTTTTGTCGTTTGGACTGACCATAGGAACCTTGAGTACATCCGTTCTGCCAAACGACTTAATGCGCGTCAGGCACTTAAGGCACTTAATGCGCGTCAGGCACGCGCTTAATGCGCGTCAGGGCGCTGTTTTTCGCTCGTTTCGAGTTCGTGATTTCTTATCGTCCGGGCTCTAAGAACACCAAGCCTGATGCTTTGTCTCGTCTCTTCAGTTCTTCAGTAGCCTCCACTGACCCCGAGGGGATTCTCCCTGAGGGGCGTGTTGTCGGGTTGACTGTCTGGGGAATTGAGAGGCAGGTAAAACAAGCGCTCACTCACACTCCGTCGCCGCGCGCTTGTCCTAGGAACCTTCTTTTCGTTCCCGTTCCTACTCGTCTGGCCGTTCTTCAGTGGGCTCACTCTGCCAAGTTAGCCGGCCACCCTGGCGTTCGGGGTACGCTTGCTTCCATTCGCCAGCGTTTTTGGTGGCCCACCCGGGAGCATGACACGCGTCGTTTCGTGGCAGCTTGTTCGGTCTGCGCGCAGACTAAGTCCGGTAACTCTCCTCCTGCCGGCCGTCTCAGGCCGCTTCCTATTCCCTCTCGACCGTGGTCTCACATCGCCTTAGATTTTGTCACCGGACTGCCTTCGTCAGCGGGGAAGACTGTTATTCTTACGGTTGTCGATAGGTTCTCTAAGGCGGCTCATTTCATTCCCCTTGCTAAGCTTCCTTCTGCTAAAGAGACGGCACAAATCATCATCGAGAATGTTTTCAGAATTCATGGCCTTCCGTCAGACGTCGTTTCGGACAGAGGTCCGCAATTCACGTCTCAATTTTGGAGGGAGTTTTGCCGTTTGATTGGGGCTTCCGTCAGTCTCTCTTCCGGCTTTCACCCCCAGTCTAACGGTCAAGCAGAACGGGCCAATCAGACTATTGGTCGCATCTTACGCAGTCTTTCTTTTCGTAACCCTGCGTCTTGGTCAGAACAGCTCCCCTGGGCAGAATACGCCCACAACTCGCTTCCTTCGTCTGCGACCGGGCTATCTCCTTTTCAGAGTAGCCTCGGGTACCAGCCTCCGCTGTTCTCATCTCAGTTCGCCGAGTCCAGCGTCCCCTCCGCTCAGGCTTTTGTCCAACGTTGCGAGCGCACCTGGAAGAGGGTCAGGTCTGCACTTTGCCGTTATAGGACGCAGACTGTGAGGGCTGCTAATAAGCGTAGAACTAAGAGCCCTAGATATTGTCGCGGTCAGAGAGTTTGGCTCTCCACTCAGAACCTTCCCCTTAAGACGGTTTCTCGCAAGTTGACCCCGCGGTTCATTGGTCCGTTCCGTATTTCTCGGGTCATTAATCCTGTCGCAGTTCGACTTCTTCTTCCGCGATACCTTCGTCGCGTCCACCCGGTCTTCCATGTCTCCTGCATCAAGCCCGTCCTTCGCGCCCCCGCTCGTCTTCCCCCCCCCCCCCATCCTTGTCGAGGGCGCACCCATCTACAGGGTCCGTAGAATTTTGGACATGCGTCCTCGGGGCCGTGGTCACCAGTACCTCGTAGATTGGGAGGGGTACGGTCCTGAGGAGAGGAGTTGGGTTCCCTCTCGGGACGTGCTGGACCGTGCGCTGATCGAGGATTTCCTCCGTTGCCGCCAGGTTTCCTCCTCGAGTGCGCCAGGAGGCGCTCGGTGAGTGGGGGGGTACTGTCATGTACTGTCATGTTGTGTCTTGTCTCTGTCCTTTCCCTTCACCCTGTCTCCCTCTGCTGGTCGTTGTTAGGTTACCTTTTCTCCTCCTCTTTCCCCCAGCTGTGCCTTGTCTCCTCCTAACTACCCATTCACCCCGTTTCCCACCTGTTCCCTTTTTCCCTCTGATTAGGTCCCTATATCTCTCTCTGTTTTTGTTCCTGTCCTTGTCGGATTCTTGTTTGTTGTGTTTCATGCCTGAACCAGACTGTCGTCATGTTTGCTGTAACCTTGTCTTGTCCTGTCGGAATCTGCCGGTCCGTCTGAGCCTACCTATGTTTGGTAATTAAAGAAGCTCTGTCTAAGTTAATTCGCTTTTGGGTCCTCATTCACGCACCGTAACAGTTTCAGTCTTCCAGAGATTTGAGACTGGGACGGAAGTTCACCTTCCAACAGGACAATGACCCTAAGCATACTGCTAAAGCAACACTCGACTGATTTAAGAGGAAACATTTAAATGTCTTGGAATGGCCTAGTCAAAGCCCAGACCTCAATCCAATTGAGAATCTGTGGTATGACTTAAAGTTGGCTGTACACCAGCGGAACCCATCCAAATTGAAGGAGCTGGAGCAGTTTTGCCTTGAAGAATGGGCAGAAATCCCAGTGGCTAGATGCGCAAAGCTTTTGAAACATACCCCAGAGACTTGCAGCTGTAATTGCTGCAGAAGGTGGCTCTACAAAGTATTGACTTTGGGAGGGTGAATAGTTATGCACGCTCAAGTTTTCAGTTTTATTGTCTTATTTCTTGTTTGTTTCACAATAAAAAATATTTTGCATCTTCAAAGTGGTAGGCATGTTGTGTACATCAAATAATACAACCCCCCCCAAAAAATTATTTTAATTCCAGGTTGTAAGGCAACAAAATAGGAAAAATGCCAAGGGGGGTGAATACTTTTGCAAGCCATTGTAGAAGGCGGAGACAGTACAGGTGCATCAAAGCTGTGACCGAGAGACTGAAAAACAGCTTCTATCCTCAGGCCATCAGACTGTTAAATAGTCACCACTAGACGGCCTCCTCCCAATACCCTTTCCTGAACTGAGTCACTGTTTCTAGCCAGCTACCGCCCGGTACTCTATCCTGCACCTTAGAGACTGCTGCCCTATGTACTGTACATTGTTTCCTATCCTGTTTCCTATCCTGTCCATACGGTCTATACACACCATGACATTGCTCATTCTGATATTTCTTAATTATTATTTTGAGGATTTGTGTGTATTGTTGTTTTGTATTTTTTAGGTATACTGCACTGTTGAAGCTAGAAACATACATGCTGCCTTAAAATGGATTACAAATTAATAATAAAAAAGGAATATGTCTCGATTGCATGTCTTCACACCCCAGAGTTAATATTTGGTGGAAGCACCTTTGGCAGCACTTCCTGTTACGGTGCGTGAATGAGGACCCAAAAGCGAATTAACGTAAACAGAACTTCTTTAATAACAAAACATAGGTAGGCTCAGATGGACCGGCAGATTCCGACAGGACAGGACAAGGTTGCAGCAAACATGACGATAGTCTGGTTCAGGCATGAAAAACACAAACAAGAATCCGACAAAGACAGGAACAAAAACAGAGAGAGATATAGAGGACTAATCAGAGGGAAAAAGGGAACAGGTGGGAAAAGGGGTGACGAGGTAGTTAGGAGGAGACAAGGAACAGCTGGGGGAAAGAGGGGGAGAAAAGGTAACCTAATAACGACCAGCAGAGGGAGACAGGGTGAAGGGAAAGGACAGAAACAAGACACAACATGACAATACATGACACTTCCAGCTGTGAATCGTTTTGAATAAGAATCAAGAACCAACTTTGCTCCTAAACACAATTTAACTGGCCCCTCAAGACTAAAGATTCTATGGTGACTGTGCAGCAGTCCTGGGTTCAAATACATGTGTATTTGAGTATCTGTTATTTAAAATACCTTTTAAATAACAGCCCAGAACAAGTAATTTTATATGAGGATTTAAATTGTTATTTTTAAAAACCATGTTCAAATACTTATTTCAAATACTATTTTCAAATACATGGGTTAAATGCTTGGGAGTGTATTTGAGTCAGTGTATTTTAGTTTCCAAGTGTATTTCCAAATACATTAAAATATGAAACTCTTTATTTTCAAATAAAATGTATCTGAATACTTACCTTAAAAGTATTTGAAAGTAATTGAGATATTTGAAATAGTATTTGAACCCAGGTCTGCTGTGCAGCAAGCTGAACGTTCGCTGTTGCCATTAGTGGTAGGCGACATCTTGTTGTCAAATTGGGTATTTCAATGGAATTGCACATTATCAAGGGACTGTTCTACATTTTTGGAATTGGGACCAGGAGAAAAATGAGGGAGGGCCATGCTTTTTCAATTTCAGTCCGGGCAGGGTCATTTCAATTTTAATTGATGAAATTTCAGTATTGCCCGATTCTGACCCTCATCCCTGTTTCTCTGCTGAATGCGCAATATCAGGTGCACTGTGTGCCTGTGGTCTCAATCAAATCATATTATAGCTATACTATAGGCTATAGGCCTAGGCTATACGAAGTATATGATCGGATAATTCTGACTTTGCAGACGGCCCATCTAGTGGAAATTGCTCAGTTCTGCCTCCAGGACAAGGCTCATTCCAATAAACGTCAACCTGCTCATGTAAAATAACCTAGAATATGATGAGAGATTTATTCAATTATTTTATTATAAAGGACATATTTTCACTCCTACCCATGTCCGCAGCGATCTGCGAACCCTCAATCATCTGGCCCGTAGACCTGCACGCTACATTGCCATGTAATGCTTAAGAGATGAGGAACAGTTTCTAAAATAACATACCTAAGTCTCTGGTCTGTCCTAGGAGTGGGGGTAAACAGTAGGCATGTTATCGTCTATGTACTTTATGTTTTAATTATTATTCTGGGTATAGGGGAGGGTCACTTGTTTTTTTTCAAGCGTTCAGGGAGGGCCATCAATCATACTTGTGAAAGTAAAGATATAATGTCGTGTCTTTGGCTATGCCAGATTAAGTGATATGACCTGCTATTCTATAAAATCCTTTATCTGTAATTAATATTACCTGCTTGAGCTAATCATGTAAATGTAATTGACTAGAAAGTCGGGGCACCACAAAATAATATTTATAGAGCAGTTATCTTGCAAATAAACTCTTAAAGACCTAGTAATATTTTACATCAATAGCAGTCAATATTAATCATCACCTTATTTCAGTCTCATCTGAAGTTGTAAATTCTTCAAAAACCCTGGCTAACAAGTTGAATCAGCAATACAAAATTGGGTTTAATTATTTATTTACTAAATAGCTAACGAATCACACATATACACAGAATGAATCATACCTTGATTACAAATTATGTCATATAGGAATACGTCCCTAGTGGACGGAACAGATATGACAGCTGGTTACACAAAGAAAAGGGGGCTGGGTTTGAGTGAAAGAGCGGGAAGACTGAAGAACAAAGGGAGAAGCGATGTCTACTCTATCATAAATACAGAATCTTATGCATTCTAAATTACCGCCCATTTGGAAAAGGAAAATGCAATAAATATTTACTCTGAGCTCTGCTTCGGCAGGTTGGTCGTAGATGCTGCTCATGTTGGCCAACAGATCTTCCTGTCCTCTGAAGAATGTCTCTCAGCTGTTGTTGCTAACTCAACGGCCAGGAGGTATTACTTCTGTAGTGAATAAGAGTTCAAAGTTCATACCATTCACAACCAAAGCTCACGCTGAGATTGGCTTCGTTCTGTAGTTATTATCTGAATCCTTCTGACATCAGATCGGGCATCCTAATGTACCCGGAACAGGAAGTTATATTGTCGTCAAGGCTTTATATAGGAAGGGAGAGGAGGGCGTGTTTCATAGTTTATAACCAATGTCTCTTCACGTGGGCGGGCCACTGAGTCGGGCCTAAAATTCATCTCCACACAAGTAATTTAATATTCAAACATTTAAATTGCACAACAATTCCATGTGAATATGATAACTATAATGTGTAGACGTTCCACGTACAGTTTATGTCATCCTATTATTGATGAGAATGTCTCAGATGACAACCAAACTGACATCATATTCATTAAGTACCAACGCATATGTTCAACTGGTTGGATTACCAAAATATGGTTCATTTCCCCCCACCTTCTGATGTTCCCAGAATCTCTATGTTAACCAAGGGATTTTCAATAGTCACATCAGTAGGGTAGAGAGAGGAAAAAAGGGGGGAGAGGTATTTATCACTGTCATAAACCTACCCCCAGGCCAGCGTCATGACAACATTAATAGAAAATTACTCAAGTAAAAGTGAAAGTCACCCAATAAAATACTACTTGAGTAAAAGTCCAAAAGTATCTGGTTTTAAATATAGTTTATTATCAAAAGTAAATCTATCACCCCGTAGCACTCACTTCTGTCATCATGAAGTGCTTTGAGAGACTAGTCAAAGATCACATCACCTCCACCTTACCGTCACCCTAGACCCACTGCAATTTGCTTACCGTCCCAATAGGTCCACAGATGATGCAACCGCCATCACACTGCACACTGCCCTATCCCATCTGGACAAGAGGAATACCTATGTAAGAATGCTGTTCATTGACTACAGCTCAGTATTCAACACCATAGTACCCTCCAAGCTCATCATTAAATTTGAGGCCTTGGATCTCAACCCCGCCCTATGTGATTGGGTCCTGAACTTCCTGACGGGCCGTCCCCATGTTGTGAAGGTAGGAAACAACATCTCCACTTCGCTGATCCTCAACACTGGGGCCCCACAACGTGCAGGAGCCCTCTCCCGTATTTCCTGTTCACCCATGACTGCGTGGCCATGTACGCCTCCAACTCGATCATCAAGTTTGCAAACGACACAACAGTAGTAGGCTTGATCATCTACAACGATGAGACAGCCTATAGAGAGGAGGTGAGGGCACTCGGAGTGTGGTGTCACGAAAATAACCTCTCACTCAACTTCAACAAAACAAAAGGAGATGATCCTGGACTACAGGAAACAGCAGAGGGAGCACCCCAATATCCACATCGACGGGACAGCAGTGGAGGAGGTGGAAAGTTTTATGTTCCTCGGTGTACATATCACGGGCAAACTGAAATGGTCCACCCACACAGACAGTGTGGTGAAGAAGGCGCAACAGCACCTCTTCAACCTCAGGAGGCTGAAGAAGTTTGTCCTGTCACCTAAAGCCCTCACAAACTTTAACAGCTGCACAATTGAGAGCATCCTGTCAGGCTGTATCACCACCTGGAATGGCAACTGCACCGCTCACAACCGCAGGGCTCTCCAGAGGGTGGTGTTGTCTGCATAACGTATCACTGGGGGGCAAACTACCCGCCCTCCAGGACACCTACAGCACCCGATGTCACAGGATGGCCAAAAAGATCATAAAGGAAAACAACCACCCTGCTACCATTCAGAAGGCGAGGTCAGTACAAGTGCATCAAAGCTGCGACCAAGAGACAATCAGACTGTTACAGCCATCACTAACACGGAGAGGCTGCTGCCTACATACAGACTTGAACTCACTGGCCACTCTAACAAATGGATCACTTTATTAATGCCACTTTAATAATGCTGTTTACATATCTTGCATCATCCCATCCCACTGTATTTTATACCATCTATTGCATCATGCCTTTGCCGCTCAGTCATTGCTCATCCATATATTTATATGTACATATTCTTATTCCAGCCCTCTACTTTGATTTGTGTGTACTAGTTAGTTGTTGTAGAATTATTAGATAACTTGTTAGATATTGCTGCAATGTCGGAACTAGAAGTACCAGCATTTCGCTGCACTTAGTGACAGTAAGTAAGAATACAGTACATAAAGAGCAATACCCTCAGCAAAGACATGACTGAAGACTTCAAGATCACATACAAAAGAGCAATCCTTGTCTTTTTAGTGAGACGCATTTCACAACTGGCTTTGATTAAATTATTCAGGGTCAATTTGTCATTTAAAACGGTGTGTTCTTCACTATTTGACAATACCAAGCCGTGACAGTGAAGGAGGAAAAATGCAGCGGCCCTTTACGGTACCAAGGTCAAGAGGACTCATCTCTACACTCACACACTCAGCACTGCTGTGGAAAGACTAACTGGGACTTTTAAAGGTCACACTTTCACATGCTACAGAACTACTATGCACAGATTTCTGCCAAACAATATATACAGCATCTAGTCCACCCATAGAAATGAGACCACCGCCTAACACTGAAATGGTGATGGTTATATTTATCATGCTTCATATATTGTCTGTGGACAACTATAATCAAATATAAACATGCTCTGAAAGTCTATGGGATAAAGACTGCATGCATAATGTTCACCCCAAAGGTGATACTATAAATCTGTTATGGTAGTTAAATTGTGTTTCATTGCACCGGTTACAGGTAAATTCTCCCAAAGCATTGGAGCTTGACTGATTAATTGTAATGACTATTAGGGTAGACTATCACTGATTTAGAGACTGCTATGAAACCGGCTATAAAAACAGACCTTTTCAGTTCCTCCATGATTTTTCTGGCTGCTGTTTCCTCCCATAGGAGTCCTTTTATGTCTGCACCCTCTTCTCTCTCCTTCCTCTCCCAATTTGCCTTTGTTTCTCCTAAAAAACACCTCTCTCAACACTACTTCTCTCTACTGCTACATTTCCACAAAGACCAGCGCAACGCACTAAAGTGGTGACGACAATGTCCGCTTGGGCGACTGCACCAACCATGTAAAAATACACCCACCACCACCACCACCACCAACAAATATTGGAGAGTTGGGTAATTCTGTTGTTGACTGGATGAGAAATTGTTGCAAAGCTGGCAAATCTTACCCCTGGGCATTTCCAAGACAACAGTTCAAGAACGACAAGGAAATCCAATAAAGTTTAATCTCCTGATTGCAAACAGCAGAGGATAAATACATCATTTAACCTACTGTACTGTAGCGTCACCGTGCCTGTACTCAGCCTCAAAGAGAGGTGTTTTGGGTGCTGGGATGTGTTAGCATGTGTGTTCTAGCATGTCAATGGTTCATCTCATCAACTGTAGATCATTTCTATTGCTCCGAGGTGAGCCTGCATCTTTAATCAGAGTGGAGAGACAGAGACATGCAGCCGAGACCAGGCAGATGGCTTTATTACCTCATGTACACATGTTATGCACGCAGACTACATTAGGCTGCATCAAATAAAATAATCTCCAAGACGTGTGACATTTGCTATTCATTCAGCCATTTGCTATTCATTCAGCCATTTGGTATTCATTCAGCCATTTGCTATTCATTCAGCCATTTGCTATTCATTCAGCCATTTGCTATTCATTCAGCCATTTGCTATTCATTCAGCCATTTGCTATTCATTCAGCCATTTGGTATTCATTCAGCCATTTGCAATTCATTCAGCCATTTGCTATTCATTCAGACATTTGCTATTCATTCAGCCATTTGCTATTCATTCAGCCATTTGCTATTCATTCAGCCATTTGCTATTCAAGTTTCAAGTTTCAAAGTTGTATTGTCTCATGCACAGGATATAGCAGGTGTATAACAGTACAGTGAAATGCGTACTTCGGAGCTCCTTCCCAACAATGCAGAAAAATGAGAATGCAAGTTATATACAGGTCAGTGCCAGTACTATTATTACAATGTGCAGGGATACTGGGGTGATTGAGGTAGGTATGTGTATATAAACAGGGGTAAAAGTGACTGGTAGCAAAATAAATACCAATGGTCATAATCCTAATAATAAAATGGGTAGAAAGTGGCTGTTAGCAAGATACATACTAATTGTAATAATAATTGTATTATCAACATGGCAGCAGCGTAATGGTAATAGTGATCAATATAGTCACTTTAACTGTAGTGTATGTGGTGTGTCGGTTTGTGTGTGAGTGCATGTGACTGTTTGTGGTGACAGTAGTGAGTGTGTGAGCATGTGTGTATGTTAGACCTGGGTTCAAATACTATTTCAAATATCTCAATTACTTTCACCTACATTCAAAGTAAGTATTCAGATATGTTTTATTTGAAAAGACAAGTAGTTTGATATTTGAATGTATTTGGAAATACACTTGTATTTGGAAATCTCAAATACAGTGACTCAAATACACTACCTTGCATTTAACCCAGGTATTTCAAAATAGTATTTGAAATACATTTTTCAACATACTATTAAATACAATTTGGCAGACTATTTGGTTTTTACAAATACTCAATTAAAAGTACATGTTTTGGGCTGTGTATTAGAAAATACTGAAAAACAGAAAAAGTGTTATTTTTATTATTTTTTAAAATAATAATACAAATATTTGTTTCACACCAAATGCAAACATACACATATTTTTATTTTACTTGGCAGGTCAGTTAAGAACAAATTCTTATTCACAATGATGGCCTAGGTACAGTGGGTTGTTCAGGGGTAGAACAACAGATTTTTACCATGTCAGCTCGGGGATTTGATCTAGCAACCTTTCGGTTACTGGGCCAACGCTCTAAACACTAGGCTACCTGCCACCCCTATGAACAACAACTTACAGAAGCACACAAACAATGACTACATCTCCTCTGACCAGACCCACATGCTCACACCTCCATCCCTAGTGCCTGTGTTATTGTTTGCCGTATGGCGTTAAATTGTACCAATTCGTTTTTTCTTGGTTGCCCATGCTATTTCAATATGTAACACCCTAGAGTTGATTGACTTACCAGTGCGTCAATCTAAGTAACATAATAAAAAAATCCCCATTAAAATCTGTCAAATTGAACTAGAGATATCTCAATCCACCGTATCTGCCGATGTGGCACTTCCACATCCGGGGTGAAAGGTAGCAGAACTAGAGATATCTCAATCCACCGTATCTGCCGATGTGGCACTTCCACATCCGGGGTGAAAGGTAGCAGAACTAGAGATATCTCAATCCACCGTATCTGCCGATGTGGCACTTCCACATCCGGGGTGAAAGGTAGCAGAACTAGAGATATCTCAATCCACCGTATCTGCCGATGTGGCACTTCCACATCCGGGGTGAAAGGTAGCAGAACTAGAGATATCTCAATCCACCGTATCTGCCGATGTGGCACTTCCACATCCGGGGTGAAAGGTAGCAGAACTAGAGATATCTCAATCCACCGTATCTGCCGATGTGGCACTTCCACATCCGGGGTGAAAGGTAGCAGAACTAGAGATATCTCAATCCACCGTATCTGCCGAAAATCCGTCTTCTCACAAAAACATATGTAGTGTCCAAATGGTTTGACCTACAGATTATTATGACCAGACTATGGCAAGGGGAGACTCTCATGAACACGATGGTGTTCTCTGTCTCAGGACTCTTCTGAAGGTATCTGGTACTGGTTGAAACAAAATTGTGAAAGGTGAAGGTTGTTTTGTGCCTACCCAATTTATTTTTTAATATGTGTAAAAACAATAGCTACAAATATTTCCTGAGCTTTCTTATATATCTTAGATATAGGACAAACACTTCAAAATCTTGTGTCTCCCAGAGTACTGTGAAATACCCCAAAAATCGGAAGTGCCCATTGAAAATCAAGATATGGTCACTATGCCTGGGTTCTCCTCAAATAAGAAGGGCACTGTGCCACCTTGTTGGCTTGGCTGTGCCTCTATGTAAAGATTTCAGAGCAAATTAAATTGATATTTAATAATGATAGAGTAACTATCTATCTTTGATCGCAAGCACATTTCAGCAGTAAGCTATCTCGACTCAGAGCGCGCTCATGACGCACAGAGGCCACTGAGTATAATGTTGTCATATTATTCAAACTTTTTAATGGCAGTCAAACAAAGTTGATGAACTTGCTAGATAACCTCCTTCAACAAATGACACAATATCTCCTATTTGGCAAAATCGAGTTGATCTACTCTCATACCGTTTGTTGATCACACATTCTGTACCGAAGCTCTCATATGGGCAACAAGTACCAGAGCACAGAGAAGCTGGTAAAAGATAAATCGGTATTTTGACATGGATAGGCAAGAGACTTGCTTTGATAATGCAACCTATGGATTACAGAATAAAGTGAGGACTTTTCATGCGAGACAGGAGTTAGGATTTTGGGTTTCAGTGAAATTAGGACTGGATAGCAAAATAGCCTCAGCTCTAGGACAGGAGAAGATAGAAATGTCCCTTATTGTCATGTACTGTCATGTTGTGTCTTGTCTCTGTCCTTTCCCTTCACCCTGTCTCCCTCTGCTGGTCGTTGTTAGGTTACCTTTTCTCCCCCGCTTTCCCCCAGCTGTTCCTTGTCTCCTCTAACTACCCATTCACCCCGTTTCCCACCTGTTCCCTTTTTCCCTCTGATTAGGTCCCTATATCTCTCTCTGTTTCTGTTCCTGTCCTTGTCGGATTCTTGTTTGTTGTGTTTCATGCCTGAGCCAGACTATCGTCATGTTTGCTGTAACCTTGTCCTGTCCTGTCGGAATCTGCCGGTCTATCTGAGCCTACCTATGTTTGGTTATTAAAGAAGCTCTGTTTAAGTTAGTTCGCTTTTGGGTCCTCATTCACTCACCATAACAGAAGAATCCGACCAAGAATGGACCCAGCGACTTCGGATCCTCTCCACTCAGCCGTCGGGATCCAGGGAGCGATGCTAGGCAGACACGAGCAGGAAGTGTCTGCTGCTCGACATGCCGTTGAGACCCTGGCCACCCAAGTCTCCAACCTCACAGAACAGGTTCACCATCTCCGCCTCGATCCACCGGCCACTTCCAGGGCTTTCGAATCTCTGGAGCCCAGAATCAATAACCCGCCGTGTTACTCTGGGGAGCCCACTGAATGCCGCTCGTTCCTCACCCAGTGTGATATTGTGTTTTCTCTCCAGCCCAACACTTACTCCAGGAGCACTGCTCGTGTCGCCTACGTCATATCTCTCCTTATTGGACGGGCTCGTGAGTGGGGCACGGCAATCTGGGAGGCAAGGGCTGAGTGTACTAACCAGTATCAAGACTTTAAGGAGGAGATGATACGGGTTTTTGATCGATCTGTTTTTGGGGAGGAGGCTTCCAGGGCCCTGTCTTCCCTATGTCAAGGCAATCGATCCATAACAGACTACTCTATTGAGTTTCGCACTCTTGCTGTCTCCAGTGGCTGGAACGAGCCGGCCTTGCTCGCTCGTCTTCTGGAGGGTTTCCGCGCAGAGGTAAAGGATGAGATTCTCTCCCGGGAGGTTCCTTCCAGCGTGGATTCCTTGATTGAACTCGCTATTCGCATTGAGCGACGGGTTGATCTTCGTCACCGAGCTCGTGGAGAGGAGCTCGCGCTCTCCGTCGCCTCCCTCTCCGCATCACTACCATCTTCCTCTGCCGGCTCGGGTGCTGAGCCCATGCAGCTGGGAGGTATCCGCATCTCGACTAAGGAGAGGGAACGGAGAATCACCAACCGCCTCTGTCTCTATTGCGGTTCCGCTGGTCATTTTGTCACTTCATGTCCAGTAAAAGGCCAGAGCTCGTCAGTAAGCGGAGGGCTACTGGTGAGCGCTACTACTCCTGTCTCTCCTTCAAGATCCTGCACTACCTTGTCGGTCCATCTACGCTGGACCGGTTCGTCAGCTTCCTGCAGTGCCTTAATAGACTCTGGGGCGGAGGGCTGTTTTATGGACGAGACCTGGGCTCGGGAACATGACATTCCTCTCAGACAGTTAAAGGAGCCCACGGCCTTGTTCGCTCTGGATGGTAGTCCTCTCCCCAGGATTCAGCGTGAGACGCTACCTTTAACCCTCACTGTTTCTGGTAATCATAGTGAAACCATTTCTTTTTTAATTTTTCGTTCACCTTTTACACCTGTTGTTTTGGGCCATCCCTGGCTAGTTTGTCATAATCCTTCCATTAATTGGTCTAGTAATTCTATCCTCTCCTGGAACGTCTCTTGTCATGTGAAATGTTTAATGTCTGCTATCCCTCCTGTTTCCTCTGTCTCTTCTTCACAGGAGGAGCCTGGTGATTTGACAGGGGTGCCGGAGGAATATCACGATCTGCGCACGGTGTTCAGTCGGTCCAGGGCCACCTCTCTTCCTCCACACCGGTCGTATGATTGTAGTATTGATCTCCTTCCGGGAACCACCCCCCCCCCCCGGGGTAGACTATACTCTCTGTCGGCTCCCGAACGTAAGGCTCTCGAAGATTATTTGTCTGTAGCTCTTGACGCCGGTACCATAGTCCCCTCCTCCTCTCCCGCCGGAGCGGGGGTTTTTTTTGTCAAGAAGAAGGACGGGTCTCTGCGCCCCTGCATAGATTATCGAGGGCTGAATGACATAACAGTGAAGAATCGTTATCCGCTTCCTCTTATGTCTTCAGCCTTCGAGATCCTGCAGGGAGCCAGGTTTTTCACTAAGTTGGACCTTCGTAACGCTTACCATCTCGTGCGCATCAGGGAGGGGGACGAGTGGAAGACGGCGTTTAACACTCCGTTAGGGCACTTTGAATACCGGGTTCTTCCTTTCGGCCTCGCTAACGCTCCAGCTGTCTTTCAGGCATTAGTCAATGATGTCCTGAGAGACATGCTGAACATCTTTGTTTTCGTTTACCTTGACGATATCCTGATTTTTTCACCGTCACTCCAGATTCATGTTCAGCACGTTCGACGTGTCCTCCAGCGCCTTTTAGAGAATTGTCTTTTTGTGAAGGCTGAGAAGTGCACTTTTCATGCCTCCTCCGTCACATTTCTCGGTTCTGTTATTTCCGCTGAAGGCATTAAGATGGATCCCGCTAAGGTCCAAGCTGTCATTGATTGGCCCGTCCCTAAGTCACGCGTCGAGCTGCAGCGCTTTCTCGGCTTCGCGAACTTCTATCGTCGTTTCATCCGTAATTTCGGTCAGGTGGCAGCTCCTCTCACAGCCCTTACTTCTGTCAAGACGTGCTTTAAGTGGTCCGTTTCCGCCCAGGGAGCTTTTGATCTCCTCAAGAATCGTTTTACATCCGCACCTATCCTTGTTACACCTGACGTCTCTAGACAGTTCGTTGTCGAGGTTGACGCGTCAGAGGTGGGCGTGGGAGCCATCCTTTCTCAGCGCTCCCTCTCTGACGACAAGGTCCACCCATGCGCGTATTTTTCTCATCGCCTGTCGCCGTCGGAACGTAACTATGATGTGGGTAACCGCGAACTGCTCGCCATCCGGTTAGCCCTAGGCGAATGGCGACAGTGGTTGGAGGGGGCGACCGTTCCTTTTGTCGTTTGGACTGACCATAGGAACCTTGAGTACATCCGTTCTGCCAAACGACTTAATGCGCGTCAGGCGCGTTGGGCGCTGTTTTTCGCTCGTTTCGAGTTCGTGATTTCTTATCGTCCGGGCTCTAAGAACACCAAGCCTGATGCTTTGTCTCGTCTCTTCAGTTCTTCAGTAGCCTCCACTGACCCCGAGGGGATTCTCCCTGAGGGGCGTGTTGTCGGGTTGACTGTCTGGGGAATTGAGAGGCAGGTAAAACAAGCGCTCACTCACACTCCGTCGCCGCGCGCTTGTCCTAGGAACCTTCTTTTCGTTCCCGTTCCTACTCGTCTGGCCGTTCTTCAGTGGGCTCACTCTGCCAAGTTAGCCGGCCACCCTGGCGTTCGGGGTACGCTTGCTTCCATTCGCCAGCGTTTTTGGTGGCCCACCCGGGAGCATGACACGCGTCGTTTCGTGGCTGCTTGTTCGGTCTGCGCGCAGACTAAGTCCGGTAACTCTCCTCCTGCCGGCCGTCTCAGGCCGCTTCCTATTCCCTCTCGACCGTGGTCTCACATCGCCTTAGATTTTGTCACCGGACTGCCTTCGTCAGCGGGGAAGACTGTTATTCTTACGGTTGTCGATAGGTTCTCTAAGGCGGCTCATTTCATTCCCCTTGCTAAGCTTCCTTCTGCTAAAGAGACGGCACAAATCATCATCGAGAATGTTTTCAGAATTCATGGCCTTCCGTCAGACGTCGTTTCGGACAGAGGTCCGCAATTCACGTCTCAATTTTGGAGGGAGTTTTGCCGTTTGATTGGGGCTTCCGTCAGTCTCTCTTCCGGCTTTCACCCCCAGTCTAACGGTCAAGCAGAACGGGCCAATCAGACTATTGGTCGCATCTTACGCAGTCTTTCTTTTCGTAACCCTGCGTCTTGGTCAGAACAGCTCCCCTGGGCAGAATACGCCCACAACTCGCTTCCTTCGTCTGCGACCGGGCTATCTCCTTTTCAGAGTAGCCTCGGGTACCAGCCTCCGCTGTTCTCATCTCAGTTCGCCGAGTCCAGCGTCCCCTCCGCTCAGGCTTTTGTCCAACGTTGCGAGCGCACCTGGAAGAGGGTCAGGTCTGCACTTTGCCGTTATAGGACGCAGACTGTGAGGGCTGCTAATAAGCGTAGAACTAAGAGCCCTAGATATTGTCGCGGTCAGAGAGTTTGGCTCTCCACTCAGAACCTTCCCCTTAAGACGGCTTCTCGCAAGTTGACCCCGCGGTTCATTGGTCCGTTCCGTATTTCTCGGGTCATTAATCCTGTCGCAGTTCGACTTCTTCTTCCGCGATACCTTCGTCGCGTCCACCCAGTCTTCCATGTCTCCTGCATCAAGCCCGTCCTTCGCGCCCCCGCTCGTCTTCCCCCCCCCCCCCCCCATCCTTGTCGAGGGCGCACCCATCTACAGGGTCCGTAGAATTTTGGACATGCGTCCTCGGGGCCGTGGTCACCAGTACCTCGTAGATTGGGAGGGGTACGGTCCTGAGGAGAGGAGTTGGGTTCCCTCTCGGGACGTGCTGGACCGTGCGCTGATCGAGGATTTCCTCCGTTGCCGCCAGGTTTCCTCCTCGAGTGCGCCAGGAGGCGCTCGGTGAGTGGGGGGGTACTGTCATGTACTGTCATGTTGTGTCTTGTCTCTGTCCTTTCCCTTCACCCTGTCTCCCTCTGCTGGTCGTTGTTAGGTTACCTTTTCTCCCCCGCTTTCCCCCAGCTGTTCCTTGTCTCCTCTAACTACCCATTCACCCCGTTTCCCACCTGTTCCCTTTTTCCCTCTGATTAGGTCCCTATATCTCTCTCTGTTTCTGTTCCTGTCCTTGTCAGATTCTTGTTTGTTGTGTTTCATGCCTGAGCCAGACTATCGTCATGTTTGCTGTAACCTTGTCCTGTCCTGTCGGAATCTGCCGGTCTATCTGAGCCTACCTATGTTTGGTTATTAAAGAAGCTCTGTTTAAGTTAGTTCGCTTTTGGGTCCTCATTCACTCACCATAACACTTATGCCTCTGAATTGTTAACAGACATAATTTCTGTGACAGAAATCCTTATGTAGTGAATTCTGCATAGGCCTATCAAATGTGTGACTGTCTGAAGATTCACAATGACAGCTCAAAGAGGCACACATTATTTTATAGACTATAGGCCTTCTGTAGGGGTTTCTTGTAGGGTTTATTAACTGCATTTGGGTAGTTTGTGCAGTCCAGCAGTGTCAATTATGTGTGTGCTTTGAGTTTAAGTCAACTTGTGTAGTAAATATGTGAGGCTAAAGACTTCCATGCAACAACCTGTTCGGATAATATGCTTTTATTTTTGCTCATCAGTTTTTTGCATGTTCTGTGGGGCCTGCATTAGTATCGACATTGGAGAGAAAGGTTGTAATTTCCCGGGTCTTGTCATTACATTTTTTCGGGAAATGTGAAGAGTGTTCCCTGGACATTCCCGGGATCCGGGTTAACCATTTCATCGGTACTGTAGTTGAGCATTGAGTCAATGCAGGTAGGCAGTGCGGCTAGTCCAAGGGAGCGAGGGAGGGCAGTGGTAGTTAGCTTCTTAACAGTCTTTTGGCCAGGGGAAAGAAGCTTTCTCTGAGTCTGTTGGTCTGAGACCTGATGCAATGGTACTGGCTGCATGGCTCAGGTGTGTTGGGCCTTTCTCAGACACCGGCTGGCATGATGGTTGGGAGTTCACCCCCAGTGATGTGCTGGGCCATCCTCACCACCCTCTGTAGGGCCTTGCGGTTGAAGGTGGTGCAATTGGTGTTACAACCAATGCTTCTGATAGTGCACCTGTAAAAGTCCTTATGATTTGATGGGCCATGACAAACCCAAAACCCTACCCCCATTTCAACTCCTTGGTCTTGCTGACATTGAGGGAGACAATGTTGTCCAGGCATCACCAGGTCTCTGACCTCCTCCACCATCGGTGATCAGGCCTACCACCGTTGTGTTGTCTGCAAACTTGATGATGGAGTTGGAGTCATGCGTGGCCATGCAGGCGTGGGTCAACAGGGAGGGGGCTAAGCACACACCCCCTGGGGTCCCCCGTGTTTAGGGTCTGTGTGCAGAGGTATTGTTGCTACCCTCACCACCTGGGGTCGGCCCATCAGGAAGTCCAGGATCCAGTTGCAGAGGGAGGGGTTCAGTCCCAGGTTCCCGAGCTTGTTGATAAGCTTGGAGGGCACTATGCTGTTGAACGCTTAGCTGTAGTCGATTAACAGCATTCTCACTTAGGTATTCCTTTTGTCTAGGTTGGAGAGGATAGTGTGAAGTGACATTGCGATTGTGTCATCTGTGGAGCTGTTGGGGCAGTATGCAAATTGGATAAGTTCCAAGGTGTCTGGGATGATTACATGATTACATGGTTACAGATGTGAGTGCTACAGGGCAATAGTTATTGTGGAGTTTTTGGGAACAGGAATGATGGTAACCAGCTTGAAACATGTGGATTAAAAACTTGGACACGGAGAGGTTGAAAAAGTCTCTGAGGTCCCCTGGCCTTGAGGTCTTACGAATGTCGACTCGTTCAAAAGTTTAAGGTCAGCCTCAGAGAGCGAGATCACCCAGCCCTCCGGAACAGCGAGGGCCCTCATGCAAGTCTCTGTGTTGTTTTTGTCGGAGTGTGCATAAAAATAATTGAGTTCATCTGGTAGAGAGGCATCGTTGGGCAGTTCACAGCTGGGTACTTGTATAATCCGTAATAGCCTGTAGTCCGTGCCACATGCGTTGTGTTCGGAGGCGGTGTAGTAGGATTCCACCTTACTTCTGTATTGTCCTCTGCGGCGGTCGTAGTGGGACTTTTTGTACAAAAAAGACAGTCATTTATGACAACTAGTAACACAGAATCCATAAATACTAATCACACTGTATCATTTAATGTTTATGAATATATTTGATGCCCAGCTAATGATCTCTCCTTTTCAGCCATTTATTTCCTGTGTTTGAGAGGTAAAAAATCCACTTGTCACTTAAAGCTCCATGGATTGATTGCTTTCATTTTACTCTGGTGACTCTTTTCCATTCTTGCTTGTGCCATTAGTTTTCTCCCATTAACTTAACGACCCTGGAAACCTTTGTAATGACCTGTCAAACAGGTTGAAATGGGCTCAATGGAATATGTTGTCTTTCCGTTGCATCTATAAGAACACTTTGTCGGGGATATAACGCACTATCTCGACAGTTACATGTCAAGAAAGAGAAGAAAGATAACTTTATTTTGATGGGTGTTGATTTTTTATGCAATTGAGAAAGGTAATGATTTAATAAAGTTGAAAAGTTTACAAATTAGATGTGCTGAAATGAAAGCAATTTCCTAAATTGAACACTCAAATTATAGTGATATTATGTCTGACCCCGCATACATATGTAAAATCTGTGTATGTGCAATGCATTCAGAAAGTATTCAGACCCCTTGACTTTTTCAACATTTTGTTACATTACAGCCTTATTCTAAAATTGATTAAATAAATGTTTATCCTCATCAATCTTCACACAATACCCATAATGACAAAGTTAAATATCTTATTTACAGAAGCATTCAGACCCTTTGCTATGAGACTCGAAATTTAGCTCAGGTGCTTCCTGTTTTTTTTATCCTCCTTGAGAAGTTTGTACAATTTGATTGGAGTGCATCTGTGGTAAATTCAATTGATTTGACATGTTTTGGAAAGGCACCCACCTGTCTATATGAGATACCACAGTTGACAGTGCATGTCAAAGAAAAAACCAAGCCATGGGTCAAAGGAATTGTCCGTAGAGCTCCGAGACAGGATTGTGTCGAGTCACAATCTGGGGAAGGGTACCAAAAATGTTCTGCAGCATTGAAGGTCCCCAAGAACACTGTGGCCTCCATCATTCTTAAATGGAAGAAGATTGGAAACACCAAGACTCTTCCTAGAGCTGGACGCCCTGCCAAACTGAGCAATCGGGAGAGAAGGGCCTTGGTTAGGTAGGTGACGAAGAACCCAATGGTCACTCTGACAGAGCTACAGAGTTCCTCCGTGGAGATGGGAGAACCTTCCAGAAGGACAACCATCTCTGCAGCACTCCACCAATCAGGCCTTTATGGTAGAGCGGCTAGACAGAAGCCACTCCTCAGTAAATGGCACATGAAAGTGTTTTCCAAAAGGCACCTAAAGGACTCAGACCATGACAAACAACATTATCTGTTCTGATCAAACCAAGATTGAACTCTTCGGCCTGACTGCCAAGTGCATGTCTGGAGGAAACCTAGCACCATCCCTACAGTGAAGAATGGTGGTAGCAGCATCTTGCTATGGGGATGTTTTTCAGCTGCTGTGACTGGGAGACTAGTCAGGATCGAGGGGAATAAGAACAGAGCAAAGTACAGAGAGATCCTTGATGAAAAACAGCTCCAGAGTGCTCAGGACTTCAGACTGGGGCGAAGGTTCACCTTCCAGGAGGATAACGACCATAAGCACATAGCCAAGACAACACAGGTGAGGCTTTGGAACAAGTCTCTGAACGTCTTTGTGTGGCCAAGCCAAAAATGGACATAAACCTGATCTAAAATGTCTGGAGAGACCTGAAAATAGCTGTGCAGCAACGCTCCCCATTCAATTTGACAGAGCTTGAGAGGATCTGCAGAGAAGAATTGGAGAAATTCCTCAAATACAGGTGTGCCAAGCTTGTAGCGTCATACCCAAGAAGACTCAAGTCTGTAATTGCTGTCAAAGGTGCTCCAACAAAGTACTGAGTAAAGGGTCTGAAAACGTATGTAAATATGATATTTCAGCTTTTATTTGTAATACATTTGCAAAAATTAAATCGAAAATCCTGTTTGTGCTTTGTCATTTTTGGATATTGTGTATAGACTGATGATGGACATTTTTGAATACGGCTGTAACATAACAAAATGTGGAAAAAGTCAAGGGGTCTGAATAGTTTACGAATGCACTGTAGGAGTAATCTAGAGCTAAGCATTTAGATTTTAATTGGCATGGATATCCTTCTCTTGACCCCCTTGATGAATTATGCAGTTGAACTTGACAGCAACATGATTGATTAATAAATGAGGCAGTCTAAACAGTGCAAGTGGGCCTAGAGACAGAGCACATTTATGGTGGGTGTAGCCCTGTTCCAGCCTTTTAAACTAATTAATTAATTAATGCAAATACACCCAGTGTTTTATATGCAATTTAGGCACTGTCGTGTCTTTGGCTATGCCAGATTAAGTGATATGACATGCTATTCTATAAAAACCTCTCTCTGTAATTAATATTACCTGATTGAGTTAATCATGTAAATGTAATTAACTAGAAAGTCGGGGCACCACAAAAATATTTATAGAGCAGTTATCTCCCGAATAAACTCTTAAAGACCTAGTAATATTTTACATCAATAACAGTCAATATTAATCATCACCTTATTTCAGTCTCATCTGAAAGTTGTAAATTCTTGGTTTTCTTCACGAACCCTGGCTAACAAGTTGAATCAGCAATACAAAATTGGGTTTAATTATTTATTTACTAAATACCTAACTAATCACACAGAATTACATATACACAAAATGAATCATACCTTGATTACAAATTATGTCATATAGGAAAACGTCCCTAGCGGAAGGAGCAGATATGACAGCTGGTTACACAAAGAAAAGGGGGCTGGGTTTGAGTGAAAGAGCGGGGAGACTGAAGAACAAAGGGAGAAGCGATGTCTCTATCGAGCCGTAGGCAGCTACTCTATCGTAAATACAGAATCTTATGCATTCTAAATTACCGCCCAATTGGAAAAGGAAAATGCAATAAATATTTACTCTGAGCTGCGCTTTCGTAGGTTGGAAGAATGTCTCTGCAGGTAAATTGGATACATTGTAGTAATGTCTTTGTGTGGTAGACGGGATACTCTGTCTGTTCTTTCCTAGCCCACGTTTGCAGCTGCTGTTGCTAACTCCACGGCTAGGAGGTATCACTTCTGTAGTGAATAAGAGTTCAAAGTTCATACCATTCACAAACAAAGCTCACGCTGAGGTTGGCTTCGTTCTGTAGTTATTATCTGAATCCTTCTGAGATCGGGTCGTCATCCTAATGTACCCGGAACAGGAAGTTATATTGTCGTCAAGGCTTTATATAGGAAGGGAGAGGAGGGCGTGTTTCATAGTTTATAACCAGTGTCTCTTCACGTGGGCAGGCCACTGAGTCGGGCCTAATTCACTCATGAAAACCCAATTCTCATTTCATCCCCTCACAAATAATGTCATATTTAAACATTTAAATTGCACAACAATTCCATGTGAATCTGATAACTATATTGTGTAGACTTTCCAATGTCCAGTTTATGTCATCCTATCATTGATGAGAATGTCTCAGACGATAAATATGTTCAACTGGTTGGATTACCAAAATATGGTTAATTTCCCCCCACCTTCTGATGTTCCCAGAATCTCTATGTTTACCAAGGGATTTTCAATAGTCACATCAGTAGGGTAGAGAGAGGAAAAAAGGGGGGAGAGGTATTTATGACTATCATAAACCTACCCCCAGGCCAGCGTCATGACAGAACATCTTTTTTATCATAATGTATATTAAAAATCCTGATATAATAAGAAAATGTATGTATGAGTGCATTATAAGAAAACATTTTATATTTTATAATAAATTGAATAATGGAATTCTCACTAAAATGCCTGAACATGTATTATTTGTCTGTGCCAATACAATGTTTTATGTGCTAATTCAGTCAATATCTGATTGATTTGACAATACAAAAAGTTTGGAGTCTCTTCATCCATTGTCCAATTGTTGCATTTATTACTAATTTCAATGACTTTGGTCACAGTTGAACATGTACAGTAGTGGCATTTTCCTGAATAAAAACCAAGATGGTGTCACTATGGGATTGCAACTCTAAGAGAGTTACTGTGCGAATGCAGTGTTTGTTATGTGATCAAACCCAGGTTGAACATTGGGTCACGACCGTTATTATATACAGTACACTGTATGTCAATGGTCATAATTCATATGGTGGGGCTGAAACAAATGTGAAGACAGGAAGATAAGAGAGGTTCATTACACAATGTTCAGGATTACTACCAGGAAATGACAAACTGATATTAAAATATATAATATCCTCCTGAAGGCCATATCCAGGAACATAAAGGTTGAACTACATAAAATACACTTCAGTGAACCTCAATTGCATAGCTAGCCTCATACAGTATGTGACTGGCCTTCATGATGTGTAACTGAAATGAACTTTTATCTCTAATTGTAAACAAATCTACACTGAGTATACCAAACATTAGGAACACCTCCCTAATACTGAGTTGCACCTAGGGCTGTTGAGGTCACGAAATTTCATCAGTCGGTGATTGGGGACGCAACTGCTCAGGGATGCAACTGCGCGCATCCTAATCCAATTCTGAGGTGCATATTGAAGATATTGGAAGAACTGTCCACATTTACTTTTCATCAGCCAACAAGATGAGTAGGCCTAACAAACAGCAAAGCATTAGCCTATGTCAATCTTCTATCCCCCATAGTACAAAAGTCGACCTATAACAGTTGAAGTCGGAAGTTTACATACACCTCAGCCAAATACATTTAAACTCAGTTTTTCACAATTTCTGACATTTAATCCTTGTAAAAATGCCCTGTCTTAGGTCAGTTAGGATCACCACTTTATTTTAAGAATGTGATATGTCAAAATAATTGTAGAGAGAATGATTCCTAAGCTTTTACTTCTTTCATCACATTCCCAGTGGGTCAGAAGTTTACATACACTCAATTAGTATTTGGTAGCATTGCCTTTAAATTGTTTAACTTGGGTCAAATATTTCGGGTAGCCATCCACAAGCTTCCCACAATAAGTTGGGTGAATTTTGGTCCATTCCTCCTGACAGAGTCGGTGTAACTGAGTCAGGTTTGTAGGTCTCCTTGTTCGCACACGCTTTTTCAGTTCTGCCCACAAATTTTCTATGGGATTGAGGTCAGGGCTTTGTGATGGCCAGTCCAATACCTTGACTTTGATGTCCTTAAGACATTTTGCCACAACTTTGGAAGTATGCTTGGGGTCATTGTTCATTTGGAAGACCCATTTGCGACTAATTGTTAACTTCCAGACTGATGTCTTGAGATGTTGCTTCAATATATCCACATTATTTTCTTTCTCATGATGCCATCTATTTTGTGAAGTGCACCTGTTCCTCCTGCAGCAAAGCACCCCTACAACATGAGCTGCCACCCCTGTGCTTCACAGTTGGGATGGTGTCCTTCGGCTTGCAAGCCTCCCCCTTTTTCCTAAAAACATAATGATGGTCTTTATGGCCAAACAGTTCTATTTTTGTTTCATCAGACTAGAGGATATTTCTCCAAAATGTGCGATCTTTGTCACCATGTGCAGTTGCAATCCGTAGTCTAGCATTTTTATGGCGGTTTTGGAGCAGTGGCTTCTTCCTTGCTGAGCAACCTTTCAGGTTAGGTCGATATAGGACTCGTTTTACTGTGGATATAGATACTTTTGTACCTGTTTCCTCCTGCATCTTTACAATGTCCTTTGCTGTTGTTCTGGGATTGATTTGCACTTTTTGCACCAAAGTACATGCATCTCTAGGCTGCGTGGTCCCATGGTGTTTTTACACTTGCGTACTATTGTTTGTACAGATGAACGTGGTACCTTCAGGCATTTGGAAATTGCTCCCAAGGATGAACCAGACTTGTGGAGGTCTGCAATTTTTTAATTTCTTTTGATTTTCCCATGATGTCAAGCAAAGAGGCACTGAGTTTGAGGGTAGGCCTGGAAATACATCCACAGGTAAACCTCCAATTAACTCAAATTATGTCAATTAGCTTAATTAAAGCTTCTAACGTGAATACATAATTTTCTGGAGTTTTCCAAGCTGTTTAAAGGCACAGGCAACTTAGTGTATGTAAACTCTGACCCACTGGAATTGTGAAGCATTGAATTATACTTGAAAAAATCTGTCTGTAAACAATTGTTGGAAAAATGACTTGTGTCATGCGCAAAGTAGATATCCTAACCGACTTGCCAAAACTAGTTTGTTATTTTAAAAAAAATTATGATTATTTTTTAAAGGGGTGGATCAGCTTAATATTGCGGAAAGAATATTTTTTCCATCAATGTCATTGTCTGCATCATTTCCAATCCCCCATGTA
This sequence comes from Oncorhynchus mykiss, assembly GCF_057628025.1. Taxonomy (NCBI): domain Eukaryota; kingdom Metazoa; phylum Chordata; class Actinopteri; order Salmoniformes; family Salmonidae; genus Oncorhynchus; species Oncorhynchus mykiss. Next base: position 32,483,281 of record NC_143033.1, on the reverse strand, counting down.
TTTTTGGGGTAAATATATCCATACACGCATGCATACATATACATATATACATACACATACCTATATAGACATACATACTTTTTTAAAGAATATATGTTTATTATTATTCCCTGCAAACCCTACCACCGATCCCCCAATTGGAGTAAACTAATAAATACTTCGGCTTTTACCTTCAATTTATACACATTTTACATACACAGTCTATTTTACAATAGTTATTTTTTGTTTGTTTTTAGTCCTTCCTCTATTTCTGATGTCCATCCAGTTTGATTTATATTTGTAACTGTGCTATTTCACAGAAGTTCTGAACATATATACATTTTACAGACCCTGTATGTTTTACATGTTTTATCTTGCTATTAGTCCCACCCTTCAGCTCCATTCAACCTCTCCCATCTATCTCTCACCATCATCCATTTTGGATTTCTATTTGCCATATATTTTCAACTGTGCTGTGGTGATTCACAAACTAATTGAACCTTTCTATTCTCATAGCTTCTACAGATTATACTTTTTTTTAAAAATGTTTTGCTAAAATAATTATTTTATTATTGATTGGTTGACTATGACTTTTCAAATCACCCAGTATTGCTGTCTGCAGCGTTAGTTCTAGGCAAATGTTGCAATTCTTCAGCCATTCCTGGACCTGTGACCAAAAACGAGCTACATATGGACAATACTAAAATAAATGATCTAATGACTATGCCTCCTCACAGCAGAATCTGCAGAGCTGGGAAGATTGTATCCCCCATATATATAACATTCTATTAGTTGCAAGAATTTTGTATAGTAATTTATATTGAAAAATTCGAAGTTTTGCATCCGGCGTTGTTTTGCGTATCAATTCATAAACCATGTGCCATGGAATGGGTACATCGAAAATCTCTTCCCAACTATTTTGCAATTTATATGGCACAGCTGTCAGTTTTTTGGTCCTTAAATGAAATTGGTATATGTTTTTATTTATCACACTTTTCTTTAACCATTTATGTTCTTTAATAAAGGGCCGACATACAAGTTCCTTACTTTTTTCCCCTTCTACTTGCCTCTTCCATTTTTGTGGTAATGCTGCAATTAATTGGTTGTAATTTTGGGTAGAGCAGACATTTCCATACGTCTGTGTTAGCTGCATGTGTGACGTAACTCCACCAGTCCTATTTATGATATCATTCACAAAAATTATACCTTTTTAAAAATGTATTCAAAAAATATAGTTTTTTTTAATCAATTAGTATATTTGAATTTAACCACAATATTTGTTGTATTATTTGTTCTGTCTTTTCAGGTGGATTAAACTGAAATTGCAACCAACTTTCTAAGGCTTGTTTAAAAAATAAAGATATTTTGGAGATTATTTCCTTTTCAAACAATTGAAAGTGGGCCGGTGTAATCTGAATAAAGGGAAAAGAGCCCTTCTTGAACATAGGATGAGACATTCATACCAAATTACTAGAGAACCAGTTTGGATTTTAGTATAACTTTTGTATGACTGATGCCTTTAGTGAGAGGTCTCCTGCTTTAATATTTAATCATTTCTGCCCTCCGAATTCATATTCGTTATATAAATAGGCCCTTTTAATTTTATCTGGCTTGCCGTTCCAAATAAAATTGAATATTTTATGTTCATATAATTTAAAAAGCAGATCACTAGGTGTAGGCAAATAGGTAAACTGTGATATGACTAAAGAGTTAATCCGGGTGATTTTTCCACAAATAGACAGGTGTTTTCCTTTCCATGGTAGCAAGATCTTATCTATTTTTGCTAACTTTCTATAATCATTTATTGGAGTGAGATCATGAATGTCCGAGTGTGACCCCCTCCCCATGGGTTACTGCAGCTAGTGTTGCCAACACTGCCACTGCCTGGGTGGGGGCACCCCACCGGAATCCCCACCGGCTTTGAGAATTTCCTTGTGTAGTATGCTCTCCCTTTAGGGGGCTTTGGCTTTGCAGGACCAACCCTGCCAAGCAGGCTCAGAATCTTGAGGGGGTAGTGCTGCTCTTGGTCTTTGACCGCATTTTGGCTGCATACAGACCGCTTACAGCAGGCCCATAAAACAGTTAGGGACTTCTCCTTAGTATCTGGGTCATTCAGGTGGGTGTCTAGGGTATAGGGTTGTGGACCGTACCATTAAATTAGGATCATAAATAAACAATTAGATATAATTTATTTTAAACATTTATTTCCCCGTGATAGGACAATAAATAAATCAAATGTATAATTTATTTTAAAACTGTTCCACAATGATAGGACAATAAATAAATAAGACGTATAATTAATTATAAAAGTATATCCATCATCTGAACAACATTGCAAGCTCTCTCATACCCCGGCTCACAGCAATACATTGGTTCTGGGATATGCAACCATTTCATTACTCACTCACTCAACTTTCCCAAACATTACAAATAAAAAAAGAAATAAACACACACCACACCATCCACACATACTGTGCCTTCTGTTTACATAGTTTTTATCTTCACCATGTTGAATTAGTGCTTGTGTGTTCCAATTAGTTATATGTGAAGATATACAAAAGCTATTTTTATTTTATTGTATTGTTACAATCCATAACCGGGCTGGAATTGTGTTTCATTATTTTCCTCATCTATGAGAACTTGGTCATTTTAAAAATAGCCATGGAGTAGTCTTTGAGTCTCTGAACAACTGGTTATCAATAAATAGTTAATCAACGACGAGAGCTACTCGTTTCCCTTTTCATCTATTCTCATTGAAAATTGGATGCCATAAGAAGTGGAATTTGACTGCCTTCATGGCTTGTAACCGCTGGTGTGGAGGTAACACGCAACAGCCCTAGTTACATTCACCCCTTTTGCCCTCAGAACAGCCTCAATTCAAAGGGGCATGGACTCTACAAGTTGTCGAAAGCATTCCACAGGGATGCTGGCCCATGTTGAATCCAATGCTTCCCACAGTTGTGTCGAATTGGCTGGATGTCCTTTTGGTGGTGGACCATTCTTGATACACACAGGAAACTGTTGTGCCGTGAAAAACCCAGCAGCGTTGTAGTTCTTGACACAAACTGGTGCGCCAAGTTTCACCTGGATTCACCTTGTCAGTCTATCTCGTGTAAAGAGCAGGTGTCCTTAATGTTTTGTACACTCAGTGTATAGGCAAACTGCTTGAACATCATCTAGTTTCCATTATAGTTTTGTAGATCTTTACTTATAATATCTGTAAATAAATAAAAACCAATTTGGAAAACCGTATGAAACTATTTACATGGATAAACAATGTTTCTGTGCTGAACAAATGTTTATTATAATTCCATATAGTGTATAATGAATAGTGCAAATACAGTCATTCATAAAAAGTTATTTATATATTTTTTTGCTTTGTCTCATACAGTTAACATTGATGAAAGACAATGTTTCCAATTGCAGAGTAATTGAAGAGTATTGTTATTCCTAACTTCAGGTTTGCTGGGTTGTGGTTCTTAACATGTAATTGAGTCTTCAGGGGAACTTATTTCTATCAATTCAGTTTCAAATCATAAAGTAGTTACAGGGATGGTCAAATTAAAGCATGCTTTCAGATGATATCTGTCTGCTATATAGTCAGGTCCATAATTATTGGCACAATTGATAAAGATGAGCAAAAAAGACTGTATGAAATAAATAATTCAAATACTGACATGTATTGCATGCAACAACAAAAAAGTGTAATTAGATTATTTTATACTAATACAATTGCTCAGCGAAAGAGATTTAGTTGAATAAATAATTTTAAAAAATCTCAAAAAGATAACGACAAAATTTGAGATTGTGTCAAGTTGGCTGTAAGTCTTTTGGGTGGTGGACCGTTCATTCTTGATACACATGGGAAACTGTCTGAAAACCACAGCAGCGTTGTAAGGGAGTGCATAACTGGCGGCAGGGAAGTCAGGCGCAGGAGAGACAAACTGGTTAATCAAAGGAGCAGTTTTATTCATAAAACCACCGGAAACCAGAACAACAAACAAATGGGTGCAAAACCCGTCGCGCATCAGAGAAAATGTGCACATGCACTTACAATAAACAATTCCGCACAAAGACATGAGGGGAACAGAGAGTTAAATACTCAACATGTAATGAGGGAATTGAGACCAGGTGTGTGGGAAGACAAGACAAAACAAAAGGAAAATGAAAAGTGGATCGATGATGGCTAGAAGATGGCCGAGCGCCGCCCGAACAAGGAGAGGAACCGACTTCGGCGGAAGCTGTGACAAGTGTTGCAGTTCTTGACACTAACCGGTGTGCCTGGACCCTACTACCATACCCCGTTCAAAGGCACTTACTTAATCTTTTGTCTTGCCCATTCACCCCCTGAATGGCAAGTAGCTTATTGGTTAAGAGCCTTCGGACAGTAACCGTAAGGTTGCTGGTTTGACTTTCCAAGCCGACTAGGGGAAAAATCTGTAAGTGGTGCATGAACAAGGCACTTAAACCCTAATTGCTCCACCTGTACGTCGCTCTGGATAAGAATGACTGAAATGTCAATTGTCTCAAGGCTTAAAAATCTTTCTTTAACCTGTCTCCTCCCCTTCATCTACACTGATTGAAGTGGATTTAATTAACAAGTAACATCAATAAGGGATCAAAAGCTTTCACCTGGATTCACCTGGTCAGTCTATGTCATGGAAAGATTTTGTAATGTTTTGTATACTCAGTGTATATTTTCAAGCCAGAGATTCAGATAGAGCTCAATGTAATCTAATCCTTCCCATTGACTGTAATTGTCATACCGTCCCTCATGTTTTAGTCTCCTTTCTCCCATCTGGTTTATGTGAGGTGTTTTCCCCCATGGATGCAGCCAGGTTTCTGTCCCTGTTGCCTTTAATGTCTTAATTATAAAATGAAACACATTCAACCCTTGAGTACCTTACACACCCGTTCATTATTGAACTAAGTCTATTAGAGCTGTGAAAAGTGTGTGTGTGTGTGTGTGTGTGTGTGTGTGTGTGTGTGTGTGTGTGTGTGTGTGTGTCAGAGGTGGGGGTGGGGGAGATTTAAGTTTACCGTCTGTGGTCATAAACCAGCCAGTCTCTAATTAGCCACCATGGATATTATGGAATGCCAGGATTTTACATTTTTCTTCCTTATTATCTCAGCAAGGGAGGCGTTAAAATGTTCTCACCTCACCTTACAAATGGCTCTCATTGACAGGTTTTTTTTCTGGGCAGATGCAATGACAGCTTTGAAAGATATAATGAGAGATACAGTACACTGAAATCCATAAAGACTAATCAGTAATGCAGTGCTTCACTCAAGCTCTGTCCTGATAAGGCCTAAATAATATATTATATGACATTCTTTGAAGAATTCTTCCCGTCAATATAACTTTTAGACAGCTGATTAAACTTATTTAAAACACATGAATGAATTTAAGGTTAAGGATTCTCTTACACAACATTTGTATTCCATAATTAGCCCTATTGTAGCTGGCTTAGTGAGCAGCTGAGCGCAAGGTGACGTGTCATCCCCCTCTCCCTGCTCCCCCCTTTCCTCCTTCAACTAGGCTGCTGTGGTCAGAGGTCGTAAATTCCTCAGAAGACCCTGCCTCATGGCCACACAGTATTAGAGATAGGGTAAACTTTCATAGAGGACAAAGGAAATCCTTCCACCTCACAGAACTTGAGGTACGAACAAATTTCATGTTCCGGAGAAAGTGTAAAAGATCGGTGAAGAATCCACCTATGAACTGGTTTGTTTGTCACAACTTGGGAAGCTCATGGGAGACGGTATGGCAACATTACCATAATGCTGTTTAAATAATAGCCTCAGATATGAGGTTTAGATCTAATTGTTGTATAAGATTAATGAATGAGTATGATACTGTTTACACAATTTTACAATGTGATTTTGGACTGTTTAATGAAGGAAAACTCAAAAAGGGAATTGGATTTGAACTAAATCAGAGGACCGCCCCTAAGCCCAGTTAGGGTCAGACATCGTGGGACAGCCCTTTTCTGCCATTCCGAATAAAACCCAACTTTGAGAAATTATCAGCAGACCATGTTTTTATCCATTAGGAGGGGGACAAAGGTTGCATACCATTGCTGAATCTTTTAACCATACCATGTGGTTAAACTCTTAGACTATCGATACCGACAGAATGAGAACAAGTCTTTGATATTGATTACTAGTCTGCAGCTAGGAATTCGGTATCATTGAACGCGAAGAACGACAAACGCCGAAACATCCATTCTATAACGAATGTCACTTTGAACTGTCCCCTCTAAGCAAGACAGAGAGAGAGGGGGAGAGAGACAGACAATTCTACGAAAGACAAACTTTTCACCAGCGATCAAGACGACACACTGAGCGTAAATATATATATATTGATTGCAATTGTTCCCGAATGAGTGAGCGTTCATGTGTAAAGGATTAGCATTTTAATTGTTATAATTATCACTCTGTAGTGACTTCTTGGTCGACCCCCCATTTCCCCTTTGTCTAACAAGCCGCCATGTCGGTTTAGCCCACTAGGGCACATTCTCCTATCATTTCATGTAACCACATTTACCTTGTTTGTTTGTTTATACATTTCTGTGAATTACTTAGTTAGTAATAAATCAATGTTAAGACAATTGATGTATGGATGACTCATAGTGAAGACTGGGTTTGTGCAGATAACCAACAATTTACGATGTTTAGAATGAGACTAACGTGTGGTAAAATAAATAAATTATTAATCAGAAGACTATTGATCAGATATGAAAATATCTGAAAGGTTATATTGGGAAATTATAACTTTGTAATCTGAATACGTTCCTTGGCGCTCCAACTTCCTAGTTAATTACAGTTACATGATTATTCAGTTAAATCGCGTAATACTAATTACAGGAATCTTTGATAAAAACAAAGTCTTCAATTTAATGATAGTAAAGACACGACAGTAGGAATCCTTAAACAAATCACAAGGGATAATTGGAGTCTGCATTGTATAAATAAATAGGCTAGCAGCACAATCTTTCATAATGATCTCTTCAGATAACCTCTTAACCTCTTCCTTTTCAATCCACATTGGGGAAATTCAGTGTTACAGCGTGATTGAAAGTTAAAGGCAATGTTCCAGCGTCAGCAGAGACTGCATTCACAGTAAATGCTGCAGAAGTCGGCTCAATAGAAAATTGCTGTTAAATTTCTAGCGTGCTCTCTGTAACGCTTCAGTTACACAGATTGAATAGAGTCCTTATTTCTTAATTGTTGAAGATGACTGGAACTCACATACCTTTTTCAGCCGCTCAACTGAAGAAAATCGACAATAATCTACAAGGGTCTTTTAGTACAACCCAACAATATACAAATTAGATAAACAACTTACATCCCAGGTTATAATGAGACCCAAATGTTTCAAAGTAGATGTTAAGGCTCATATGGACAGAAAATCAAATAGGCTGCTTGAAAGCTCCTCTACGCACATAACTGGAAAGACTACAGTGGCCAAATATCAGTGCCAGGTCTATCTGTCCAGTTCAATTCCACTCAGCCCCTGCTATTTTCCCAGTGACTAAGGCTCAGCCCTGAGTAAAATCCGTGCATTGGCTCTGACTCTGGTCATGAAGAGAAGATGAAAAGAGAAGAAAGAAGAGAAGAGAGAAGACATAGCATGAGATTAATACAGACGACAGAGCGTTGTGCGCTGCTGGAGTCCCAGAGATGAATGAAGAGGATCTTCTTCATGTATAAGTAATGGAGTGTGAAGTGTAAACACTGGGGGCTATCGTCCCTGCTCTGAAGAGCTGTTAATAGAAGACGGGAGAGAGTGAGATGCCTTCTCTCCCCCCCCCCCCCCCCTCTAAAGCAAGTCCTTCACTCTTCCTCCCCAGAGGTCGTCTACAGCAGGTGACCTGGAAAGACCAACAGCTCACTCACTCACTGCCAGAAACACCATGTGACATTCAGTTCAGTTTGTATTCCGCAGCCATTCATGTAGATTTCAAATTATGCAGACGCTAAAAGATTTTCACTGGGATCATAAAGGAGAGAACATTACATCATTGACTCAGTCTGAGCTTGAAATGCTTAAATAATGTAATGTAAATGGACAGACATTGGAGAGTACACAAAGCCCTCTGCCTCACTGCCTTGAAATGCAATATGAACATATCATCATTATTCATTATCATGTTTACAAATCCAGGGGACTATAGTAGTCAGGCACTGACAGAGCCTGTGCTACAGTACACTTCATAGTTGATGCTTCTGTTTGTTTCGTTCTTTGTATAATTTGCTGATTGAATATAGGGTCAACCAACAATCCCAATGTTTAACTTATTGTACTGTCTAATGGGAACCTACTCTCCATCTAGTGAAATCAACTCAAAGATAAATGACAAGATGGTCTACAAAGGGATATTTAATTAACCAATATGAAAAATAAAAAAAAGTGTAAATGCCTCAGTGAATAGTCATCCACTAAACATCAATAGTCACATCGAACAGAAAAATGAAGGTGAAGGACCCTGTGAGTAGCCTACAAGGCAACCTCTTGTCACACAGATTATGAGGATCACATCTCTCACTAGCTGTTTTCCATCAGCTTTGGAATCCAATCCAGGGGAGTTTCAATTCTTCCAGTGATTACTTGTGGATGATTTAATCAGAAAAGGCATGTACAGATGTAGGTTCTTAATATGATCCCTATTTTATTGCTGAGAATTCTCTGCACATCAGTGTATGAAGTTTAAAAAGGCTTCCAAAGTTTGCAATTTCCACTTTAAAATGTCAGAGTTGACATTTTATTTGCCCTAACGAAAAATGCATCCACCTCTAAAATTATTTTTGTTAATCATATTCCACATAATATTTCACATTTCCTGTTGCTGCAGGATTGTTTCCCTGCTGTAGCAAACTGGCTCAAATTAAGATCCTACATTTGTAGAGACAAACTGAATGTGTTTGCTGCTATCCCTAAAGCCTTAACTCCACAGCCATCCGAGTGCTTTAGTCCAGTTTATCCCCCAAAGGCAGACATGGAGAGATGGAGGATTGATTGTAATCAATCTCTTGATTGTTCTGTGACCTTGAGCAAACCAATAATAGGATTACTCACAATGACGAGATACGAGCTGGGCCATGGTTGGCAGTTGGTGGTTGATACTACCATTGTCTGCCCATGAGATCCACACAATGAGACAACATTGCCTCCTGTGCTGATTGATCCTAACAAAGAGAATTAAAGTGAATTCATCTCATTTAACTGATCAGGGTTTTTATTCCAAGCTAGTTTAGTTGGGCCCCTAAGATCAGGGTTGGCAATAGATCTGTAGAGGGCAATAGCCTAAAGACTTGCACCCACTGCTAGCTTTCATGTAGCCAATGTGGATTTAATTTAAGCTGTAAAATCTTGAACGGTTTTCAACTGTTTGCAATCTTAATTTGATCATGCCTCCTTGCATACACCTGTAGCAATGTGACAAATTCAACAATCAGCTAATAATAGATAGAACAGTCCAGTCTAAACCAGCAGCATCACCAGAAGCTTGCAATCCATCTGAACAAAGAGGTCTCTATTAAAGAAGTGGTGAATATCACTACTTGATTTACAGTGTCTGGGAGGCTTGGTCGATGCACTGTACATCACGTAGGTACAAATGTCACTCATTCCCTATCTGATTTCATAAGCTTTTATAGCCAAGGTCAACACAGGGTATACAACAGTGGTGACTGCTGAAGTGGTGTGGCCAAGTTATTAAATGGACAGGTCACCATGAACTGAATTGTGGACATTTGGCCGTGAGCATACAAACGTATAATATGACTTTGCCTGTATCCTGCTATGAACCAGTCAATCCAGTGGTGGTGAGAAGTGTAGAGAGACAATATTAGAATCTCAAACCCTGTGTGTGGGCAAGCTGCTTGTTCCTGTGTGGCTGGACAGGGCCCAATTTTAGAGGGTAGAAAAGCTCTTGGCAGGATTAGTCATAAAACAGAGAAATGAGGCAGATGTCTCAACAAAGATTTGTTAGAGGAGTAAAATAATAGAGGCATTTTCTTTTCAAAGTTCTAGAACACAACACATAGAGGTGATACAGGATCAGAAGTCCCAGAAGATCCTATTACTGTCAGAGCCCAGTTAATGTGTGTACGTGTGTATGTGTGTGTGTCATATCAATTAAAATAAAATTGTATTGGTCGTATACACATATTTAGCAGATATTATTGCAGATGTAGTGTAATGCTTGTGTTCCTAGGTCAGCAGTGACTTTTTCCAATTTTCCAATACTTTTAAAATTGTTTTTTTCCCCCCTCATCAATATACACACAATACCCCATAATGACAAAGCAAAAACAGGTTTCTAGAATTTTAGCAAATTTATAAAAATAAAAAAAATGAAATAGCACATTTACATAAGTATACAGACCCTTTACTCAGTACTTTGTTGAAGCACCTTAGGCAGTAATTACTGCCTTGAGCATGCCGCCATTGTAAATAAGAATTTGGTCTTAACTGACTTGCCTAGTTAAAAAAAGATTAAATAAATAAATAAAAAATATATATATATATATATATATATTTGCAACACCTGTATTTGGGGAGTTTCTCCAATTCTCTATGCAGATCCTCTCAAGCCCTATCAGTTTGGATGGGCAGCATCGCTGCACAGCTATTTTCAGTTCTCTCCAGAGATGTTTGATCACTTTCAAGTCCGGGCTCTGGCTGGGCCACTCAAGCCCATGATGGTTCCAAACCATCACCCCAGTCTGAGGTCCTGAGCGCTCTGGAGAAGTTTTTCATCAAGGATCTCTCTGTACTTTGCTCCATTTATCTTTCCCTCGATCCTGACCAGTCTCCCAGTCCCTGCCACTGAAAAACATCCGCACAACAAGATGGTAACACCACCATGCTTCACCATGGGGATGGTGCCAGGTTTCATCCAGAAGTGACGCTTGGCATTCAGGCCAAATAGTTCAATCTTGGTTTCATCAGACCAGAGAATCGTTTTTCTCATGGTCTGAGAGTCTTTAGGTGCCTTTTGGAAAACTCCAAGCGGGCTTTCATGTGCCTTTTACTGAGGAGTGGCTTCCATCTGGCCACTTTACCATAAAGGCCTGATTGGTGGAGTGCTGTAGATATGGTTGGCCTTCTGGAAGGTTCTCTCATCTCCACAGAGGAACTCTGGAGCTCTGTCAGAGTGACCATCGGGTTCTTGGTCACCTCCCTGACCAAGGCCCTTCTCCCTCGATTGCTCAGTTTGGCAGGGCGGCCAGCTCTAGGATGAGTCTTGGTGATTCCAAACCTCTTCCATTTAAGGATGATGGAGGCCACTGTGTTTTTTAGGATCTTCAATTCTGAAGAAATGTTTTGGTACCCTTCCCCAGATCTGTGCCTCGACACAATCTTGTCTGGGAGCTCTATGAACAATTCCTTTGACCTCTCTGACATGCACTGTCAACTGTGCTACCTCATATAGACAGGTGTGTGCCTTTCCGAATGATGTCCAATCAATTTAATTCACCACAGGTGGACTTCATTCAAGTTATAGAAACATCTTGAGGGTGATGAATGGAAACAGGATGCATCTGAGCTAAATTTCGAGTCTCATAGCAAAGGGTCTGAATACTTACGTAAATAAGGTATTTCTGTTTTTTAATTTGTAATGCATTTGCAAAAACGTCTAAAAACCTGTTTTCGCTTCATCATTGTGTAGATTGATGAGGAATTTATTTGATTTGATCCATTTTAGAATAAGGCTGTAACATAACAAAATGTGGAAAAAGTCAAAAGGTTTGAAAACTTTCAGAATGCACTGTATATGTGTGTATTGTATGCTCTGTTTATCTTTCCCTCGATCCTGAAGTCTCCCAGTCCCTGCCGCTGATGTATGTATGTACAGTGCCTTGCGAAAGTATTCGGCCCCCTTGAACTTTGCGACCTTTTGCCACATTTCAGGCTTCAAACATAAAGATATAAAACTGTATTTTTTTGTGAAGAATCAACAACAAGTGGGACACAATCATGAAGTGGAACGACATTTATTGGATATTTCAAACTTTTTTAACAAATCAAAAACTGAAAAATTGGGCGTCCCCTCACCTGCATAAAATGCCACGCCTGCAGCCAGAGAAACAGCCCCACAGGCCCACAGCTGGCAGCAGGAGTAATTCTGACTAATCATCAGTTTATTTGAATCACCTCGCAGCAATTATCCTCTCTCGTCCCATCTAAGGAACTCAGGCTCACCACTGCCCTACAGCACAATGAAATTAATAGATTACAAGTTGAAAGAGGTTTGTAAATGGGGGCTCTTTGCAAAACATGTAGGCCAGGGAAGGAAGGAAATAGAGAGGGCAGAATCATTGAAGTGTTGCATCTCTATGACCTGTAATAGGCCCTTATATTTTGGCGTACCTCCTCATGGAGAATTCTGTTTGACTCTTGACAGGCAGGGTGTTTGAGCCACAGTTTAGACACATGACAGGAATAGAATACCCTATGTACTGATGCCCCAGACGCATATGTCATTTACACATATTCCATAACGTTTCCCTGAATATTAGTGCAAAATGAGACATGTCTTACTTTAATAGTCTGCTGCATGTTTTAAACAGTTGAAGAAGACTTAATTAATGTGAGGATAAGTACAAAATCTTGTGAGCTGCAAGCCCACCGGTTGACCTAGCAGCTCAGATTCCTGGTCAGCAATTACACATGGGTCATAAAAAACTCAGAAGTCTACATACTACAATTTTCATATATTAAGGTTGATCAAATTAGATAAAAATACATCATGGGCAGCCAATTCAATACAACTGCTGCATGGCTACTTGTGCACTGTTAGTGATGCTTGTTTTAATCAATCCTACAGAAACAAATCTACATTGTAGGTTATTAATATGTGGTAATATATTTAAAAATATCTGGTCATTTCTATGTGGAAAGAAAGGACTACCTTCCTTAACCTACAATAGTTCTGCTCTGAAAGAAAGATAACTCATACCTTGGAAACAACCATCAGAACTTGCGCTATCCGTGGTGCTGATGTCTTGTGTAAAACGCTACATGCTTCGACAGTCAGCTCCTCTCCTTATCTGATGTATTCATTCTCTGCACGGATAAGAGAGGCTTCAAATGAATGAACACAAGGGCTGAATGGTACATTTTCAATGTCGGAATGGGCAGTAGATGGACAGCACAGTAACCGTGAGATGGTTAAATGGTTTGAACTTCATTCATGTGTTGATATTGGCAACATGCACTCAGCTTTCTACAGTAACCACGGGATCATAACATACCATATCTAGAGGTTCATGGCAGCTGGGGGACACAGGGCTGGTGACGCATCGGGGATGGCCAATGCAAATGAGTATGCTCCCTCATTCCCTGCCTTCTCGTTTTGTAACGCTCTACTCTGCCACGGAGAGGGAGAGAGTAGGGAGAAAGAAGAGGAGCCGAGAGACTATTTTTAAAGATCGTTACAATACAAACGCGTCTTCACTTCTTTAGGATATAGAATAGGAAATCATGTTCTAAATCTTCAGAGCACGTGGGAGAGATATTCGATCCTGATAGCTTTCTGCATGGTTAAACGCAGTTCCAAAAGGGTTCCACATCTAAGGTAGGCTAAATGATATTCAGATTTGTATTTTATCACAATGATTCTAGCTGAGTAAATGTGCGCTTTGCAACTTGTTTTGATTAATGACCGGTGTTTAATAATGTTGTTATGCATTAGATTAAAGCTGACAAAAGCATAGTTTATTATTTTCCAATGGGCAATATTCTCAAAAATGTGGCCACTCTATACTTAGAAATTACTGAGAATGTTGACGAGAGTTAGAGAAACTGGTAGTTCCCAAATGGATAGATGCAAATTCCGTGTTGTGGTGGAAGCCTAGTGTATGTGCAAACTGTTGCTTTCCTTGGCTGGCCTGATAGCTTATTATTCCCAAGAACCCCACGATGAGGTAGCCTGATTGTACCAGAATGTTATATCTATTGAACTGGGGATACTGTTGGAACAGTGGAAAAGTCATACAATTGGTATTAGTGGCAAAAAAAGTCCTAAAAGAAACTGTCATGACAATAATTCTGTAATATGACATCTGGTCCAAATGCTGTATTTGTGCTGAAGGATAATAGGACAGAAAAAGATCTAATGCTAATGGATATCTTTAGCCTGTCATGCACTACCTGGCATTTATCCATTAGGCTACTATTACAGAATTAGTGGTGGTTGGCACTACCACTGTCTGCCCATAAGATTCACACAATGAGACAACAACATCCCCGGTCTGATCGACCCTAACAAAGAGAATTAAAGTGAACATCTAATTTAACTGATCAGGGTTTTGATTCCAGGCCAGTTTAGTTGGGCCCCTGGATCAGGGTTGAAGTTAGATCCGTAGAGGGCAATATATAGCCTAAATACTTGCACCCACTGCTGCCTTTCATGTGGCTAACCTGTGGCTTTCTTTTAAGCCGTAAAATCTTAAAAGGTTTTCCACTGTTTAGTCTTAATTTCCGTGTCATGCACTACCTGGCAGTCCTCCATTAGGCTACTATTACAGAATTATAGAGAAAACGTGTCTAAAGTGCTGTTCACAAAGAGAAATAAAACATAATAATAAGCAAGATTGTATAAAGCCTACACCAGTGGCGAACCTTGATTATTAGACATAGGACTTCAGTGGGGGAAAATAATCTCCAAAGCTGTCAAACTTCAAATTTACAAATCAAAATAACAGAAACATCATCACTTAATAAGCCTTACATTATATCTAGCTCTCATGCAGGAGTAGGAATGCTTTTTGATGACATCATGAATTAATGACACAGGCCTGAGCAACGCATCGGCTGTCACTCATTCTACCAGCAACAACAACAACAATCACTTAAACAACCTGTGGTAGCCTAAAGGCACCCGCTTGCTTCCCATCTGAAACAGTTTTTGCATATACTATGATGACATTTTGTGATGTTTTTGTTCGTTTCGGGTCTTCGACAAGGGTTTGTTCATGCACACAACATTTTTTCCTGAGACAAGCCAAAGTTCAGTAGCCAACGTCCACGGCCCTTCGTTGGTGATTGGTCAACAGTAGGGATTCTTCAATTAAGTATTTGTTGTCATTCAACGAGAGACGACTCGTTTTCATGCACGTTTTTTCACTTGAGAAATACTGCACCAAACATTTTAGTTAGAAAAATCGCGTGACCACGACCTCAGCAAAAAAGTCAAAATGAATTACTAATTATCTTACATTAAGTCTGATTATTTTGAGGAAGCGTATACTGGCTATGGCATCTCAAGAGGGACAAACAGTACTATTGCCGCTATTTTCTTTTATTCAAGTGGAGGTTCAAGTGGAGGGAGTATGCGAGGCACAGACATTCACTTCGCCAAACCGAGTTCTGCTAGGAGCAAACTGAACCAGGTAGCCTTTACACCATCATTATTACACCATCACAAATAGCCTAGTAATGACAACAACGACACATTAAAGATGACAGGCGTGTGGTGCTGACAGGACAGCGACCGTAATCTGCTCACTCCGTTTAGGATAGAACACTTTTTGTAAAACACACAGACACGACCGATAGAAAGAAAGCAGTCACATACAGCATACTGTTATAAGAAACCCATTCATAGTAACCTCGTAGGCCCCCAATCATAACAAAAACACAACCATTAAGCATTTACAAATCGAAATGTGT
Source organism: Oncorhynchus mykiss (assembly GCF_057628025.1). Taxonomy (NCBI): domain Eukaryota; kingdom Metazoa; phylum Chordata; class Actinopteri; order Salmoniformes; family Salmonidae; genus Oncorhynchus; species Oncorhynchus mykiss. The sequence goes on along the minus strand of NC_143033.1, from coordinate 32,467,620 downwards.
AACTATTACTTCCTTTGCAAGCATATTTTATCACGTTCAGCACACAAAGTAACCTGTGATCTAAAGTTTAAATGCAACAATGTTTCACACACATTATTTTCAAAGAGAGAGCTGACAGCAATCGAGCTACAAAAAAACATTGCTGCTCACCAAATGAGGATCATTTGATACTTAACTTCTTGTTGAAAGTTAATCTTGAAGGACGATGTTAAAAATCGACTGCCACTAAAAAGAAACTTCTAATTTAGAAAATGTGTGGCATCTATATGAGTCAGAAACATTTATTCTGTTGTCAAAATTGACTACAAAGTGTAAATAGATCATTTTGGCCATGCAAGATGATAGGAAAAAATGGTGTGTCACGGAATACTTTCAGTTTTCCTTTGGTTGGGTTTATTTCAATCCTGCCCACATGCCCACAGTTGGCAACACCCAAGTAATCATCAATTCGGAACGCAGCTGCACAGTAACCCGATCTTAATGCCCATGGTCAGCTTGGTTTGACAGTTGATATCCCTATGGTGCTAGTTAGAGACCATCAGTAAATTACACAATGTACATGGGACAATATTTAAAAATGGCAATAGCTCCAAATTTCAATGACAAATAAACTATAAATTGTAGAAATTAATATACAAATCTATATATATACAGTATATATTTACTTTTATATAAATGGAGTCACTATTGAGAACAGGGTCTCTTTCACAAGTCATAGATTAATTCAAAATCAAAATCAGTAAAAAAAAAAAAAAACTAAAATACAGCACAACAAACAATCAAGAAAAACAGCCATATTCTCCAATCAATATTTTGTATTGCCCAAGCAGCATCAGAGTGACCAATTGCAATTTATTTTGCAGTTGGTTCCAGCAATGAGGTGCATTAAAACTAAAACTAATTTGGTGGATAGGAACCTCAAGAGTTAAACAACTCTGTGAGCAGGTTTGGTATTACGTTTATTTTATTTTATTTTAAATACTTTAACAATGAAGTTAGGTAAGTTGAAAGCTTGTTTAGTAGGGTTTTGTAAGCAAAGAGGGAGTTATGAATTAATCTACGGGACTTTAATGAGGACCAGCCAACCTTTTGATATAGGATGCAGTGTATTAAAACTGCCACCAGTGATAAAACGAATGGCACTATGGTAGACGGCATCCAAAGGTTTAAGAGTAGTTGCTGCTGCAATCTGGTATATGGTGTCACCATAATCAAGAACTGTCAGGAAAGTCACCTGTACAATCTACTTCCTGATATTTAGGGAGAGACCAGATCTATTTCTAAAAAAAGAAGTCTACTTTAAATCCTAGCTTTTTAACTAGCTCATCCGTATGTTTTGTAAACATTAAGTCTTTGTCAGTGCAAATGCCCAGATATTTGTAGGCGGGAACCCGATCAATGGGAGAACCATCCAATCAATAAATATGTAGATCATCTGAAACATTATTGTGTGAACTAGAGAACAACATCTATTTAGTCTTGCCGCTATTAATTACAAGTTTAAAAAACAACCAGGGCTTTCTGTAATGTAACAAAGTCAGATTGTAGCTCTAACATAGCCTGGTCAACAGTTGGGGCAATGGCAAACATAACAGTGTCATCTGCATACAGATTAATATTAAAAGATTTAACAGATATTATTTATATCAATAGTAAAGAGAACAGGTCTTAGTACCGACAGGTCTTAGTACCGACCCCTGCGGTACACCTTTTATAATATCCAGGAAACTTACACCATCAGAGATCACACATTGAGTCCTGTCTGACTGATCATTTTCAAATCACTTGCAAGAAGCCTGATCCAGGCCTATTTCAGTCAACCTTTGAATAGGAATGTGATGTTCAACGGTATCAAAGGCCTTGGAAAGGTCTATAAATATGATCCAAGTAATTTAACACATCCTCTAAAACAAGCGGAGCAGCTGAAACTGTGCTATGTCCAGGTCTAAAACGGGTTGGTGCACATTGAGAATAGAGTGAGAAGTGAAAAAAGTTCTTAGCTGAAAGTTAGTCAGGGATTCTAAAACTTTGTAAAGGCAAGATCATTTGGAAATTGGACAGTAAAAATCAGAAGGATCTCCTCCTTTACATAGGGGGAGGACATGTGCCGCTTTCCAGATCTTAGGGATAACATCAGAAACAATTGTGAAGTTAAAAATATAGGTCAGTGGTTCTGCAATAAGTGGGGCAGAGAGCTGCAGTATGAAAGGATCAAGTGAATCAGCCCCTATGTTGTTGTTTTTTTAAACACCAATCTTTAGCAAGGCACTTAGTACATCATAGACATCAAAGGGTTGAAATGAAAATAAGGTATGGAAGTCTGTTAATGCATCATTCTGTACAATCTGTTTTGAGATGACTAAAGGATCTTATAATGGGATGAGATTATCCTTTCAAACAGGTGGCCAGTTGAAGCAAAATGGTTATTAAAAGCATCACAAATTTCAATTTTGTCTAGAATGGGTCCAGAGGCTGTCAAAACCTGCTAGGGCAAGTTTTGTTTCAAAGATTTGACCACTTTCCATAAATGGGCTGGATTACCACCACTCTCTGATACACAATTCAAGAAATACAGTATGTTGATTTCTAATGGCTACAGTATGTTGATATCTTAATGGCTACCAATCAGACGTAGAATCAATCCGTCTAGCCTTAACTCAAGCTAAATGTATTTCCTGTAATTGCTCAGATAGTTTATGCGGAAACCAAGGATTACATCAGTCTTTTACCCTTAGTTTTTTGTTTGGCATGGTTTATCTGCAACAGAAATAAAACGGAAATAAAACAACGAAGGGCCTGATCCGAGTCAGTGATAGTTCCCACAATCCCCCAGCCACTCAACCCCAGCTTAGACTAAAAATGTTGCTCATTAAAATAAATAAAAATGTCTCTTTGTAATAATGCGTGAGCAAGATTTAGGAAGTTTAATATGTCTTATACAAGCAAAGGAACAATGGTCAACTCATTGGCAAATATCCTGTTGGCTGTAAACCTATGAGGGGAAATTGTTAGAATAATATCTAATAGAGTAGATTATTCAGGGTGTTTAGAGTTGGGGCGAGTTGGTTTAATTATCAGCTGAGTTAGATTTAGCTCAGTGCAAATATCTTTCAGCCCATCAGATACTGTAATCAACCAATCTAGATTATGATCACCCACTATCAGTCATTCAGATTGAGCATAGTTATACACTAGGTCAACAATTTGCTAAGAGCACATATGGAGGCCAAGGGAGGGCAATAAATTCCCATTAGCGTCAGATGGGCATTCTTACCAAGTCCCATGTTTAGGACTAGACATTCACATTTCTTAGGGACAAAGGTGGTGACTTACTAAGCGACTTGTTCAGCGCATTTTTACTCCTGAACTTATTTAGATTTGCAAAAACAAAGGGGTTGAATACTTACTGACTCAAGAAATTTCAGATTTTCATTTTCAATGAATTTGTAAAAATGTCTAAAAACATAATTCCACTTTGACATTATGGGGTATTGTGTGTAGGCCAGTGACATAAAATCTCAATTTCATCCATTTTAAATTCAGGCTGTAGCACAACAAAATGGTAAAAAGGTCAAAAGGTAGATCATTCATGTTAAACAAAAACAAATTGCACAAGCCCTGCACATTTGAAATGGTTGTGTTCCTATGGGAATTGTTGCATGTTTAGAGCGTCACGTTTAGGTAAAAGACCTGACAATTGTATTATTATACAGTTGAAGTCGGAAGTTTACATACACCTTAGCCAAATACATTTAAACTCAGTTTTCACAATTCCTGAAATTTAATCCTAGTAAAAAATTCCATGTCTTAGGTCAGTTAGGATCACCTTTTTATTTTAAGAATGTGAAATGTCAGAATAATAGTAGAGAGAATGATTAATTTCAGCTTTTATTTCTGTCATCACATTCCCAGTGGGTCAGAAGTTTACATACACTCAATTAGTATTTGGTAGCATTGCCTTTAAATTGTTTAACTTGGGTCAAATATTTTGGGTAGCCTTCCACAAGCTTCCCACAATAAGTTGGGTGAATGTTGGGCCATTCCTCCTGACAGAGCCAGTGTAACTGAGTCAGGTTTATAGGCCTCCTTGCTCGCAGACACTTTTTCAGTTCTGCCAACACATTTTCTACAGGATTGAGGTCAGGGCTTTGTGATGACCACTCCAATACCTTGACATTGTTGTCCTTAAGCCATTTTGCCACAACTTTGAAAGTATGCTTGGGGTCATTGTCCATTTGGAAGACCCATTTGCGACCAAGCTCCCAACTGATGTCTTGAGATGTTGCTTCAATATATCCACATCATTTTCCTGCCTCATGATGCCATCTATTTTGTGAAGTGCACCAGTCCCTCCTGCAGCAAAGCCCCCCCCACAACATAATGCTGCCACCCTCGTGCTTCACGGTTGGGACGGTGTTCTTCGGCTTGCAAGCCTCCCCCTTTTACCTCCAAACATAACGATGGTCATTATGGCCAAACAGTTATATTTTAGTTTCATTACACCAGCAGACATTTATCCAAAAAGTATGATCTTTGTCCCCACGTGCAGTTGCAAACCGTAGTCTGGCATTTTTATGGCGGTATTGGAGCAGTGGCTTCTTCCTTGCTGAGCGGCCTTTCAGGTTTTGTCGATATAGGACTCGTTTTACTGTGGATATAGATACTTTTGTACCTGTTTCCTCCAGTATCTTCACAAGGTCCTTTGCTGTTGTTCTGGGATTGATTTGCACTTTTCGCAGCAAAGTACGTTCATCTCTAGGCGACAGAATGCGTCTCCTTCCTGAGCGGTATGTCGGCTGCGTGGTCCCATGGTGTTATACTTATGTTATATTGTTTGTACAGATGAACGTGGTACCTTCAGGCATTTGGAAATTGCTCCCAAGGATGAATCAGACTTATGAAGGTCTACAATTTGTTTTCTGAGGCATTGGGTGATTTCTTTTGATTTTCCCATGATGTCAAGCAAAGAGGCACTGACAAGGTTGGCCTTGAAATGTATCCATGGATACACCTCCAATTGACTCAAATTATGTCAATTAGCCTATCAGAAGCTTCTAAAGCCATGACATCATTTTCTAAAATTTTCCAAGCTGTTTAAAGGCACAGTCAACTTAGCGTATGTCACTTCTGACCCACTGGAATTGTGATGCAGTGAATTATAAGTGAAATAATCTGTCTGTAAACAATTTACTTTTTTACAAATTACTTGTGTCATGCACAAAGTAGATGTCCTATCCAACTTGCCAAAATATAGTTTGTTAACAAGGAATTGGTGGTTGAAAAACTATTTTTAATGACTCCAACCTAAGTGTATTTAAACTTCCAACTTCAAGTGTTATTATTTCTTTTATCCTTTTGGAGCAGTAATTGTTGACAAATGTTATCTCAAATCTAAACGTTCAAATACGTTATTTCCCAACTTGGGGACAAATGGGAAAACCCATTTGTTATTGGTCTATTAACAGATTCACCGTATGGTAATGTCACCATGGAAATCCAAAACTCTTTGGTAGATTATATTTTCAACCAGCAACTATCAGGAAATAACACCAATCTATTTTTTGTTCACCTTTTTACGGTGTTAGTTTCATCAGCTGTTGTTCCAAATGATTCAAAACACATGAAAAAAATGTTTTACTGCACATTCTCCTCAATAACACTTATGGCTGCAGCCGCATCACACCTATGTTCCTAGCCGCGCACTACAACAAAAGCTAGGTAGACTGTTGGAAAACTAAGCTAATTCTCATGCTCTCAGGAGTTACATTTCGAGGCCTTCTAGGCATTTGAGATTTCCCTGTCACTCCAAAATTCTGCCCTAATACAGTAGATTGGCTGATGCCTTCTGTCTAGATTCTGAGAGCCTATCCAACTTAGCTAAGTAGATTTTTCTCCCTAGAGACCATCAAATAAAATTCCTGATTGGATCTTTTTGTTTTTGTGTCAGCGTTAACCCTTCCCTTTTCCTAAACAAACTTAAGAAATGATATCAGAATATCATTTAATGATAGAAAATCTGAAATGTAAGTTTGAAGTCCTGTTTATAAATCCTTCGGCCTTCTCTGAAGCAGTGGAGGCTGCTGAGGGGAGGATGGCTCATGATAATGTCTAGAACGGAGCGAATAGAATGGCATGAAACACATACAAACCATGTGTTTGATACCATTCCACTTATTCCGCTCCAGCCATTACCACAAGCCCGTCCTCCCAAATTAAGGTGCCAGCATCCTCGTGTGCTCTGAAGTCGTAGAAGGCCCTTACGATTTCCAACTGGCCTATACTCTCTTTGAGTGTTACAGGTCACAGCTAAACACTTCATTCACTGCTATACATTATCAAAATGCTGAAAAGAGTTTATTATTTTTAACACCCCCCTGCATCACATTATTCTCCAATCTCCATGGTAGAGTTTAACCTGTGTAGGTGGAGGAGCAGAGGGCTCGGAGATCTGTGAAGCGACTAAAGCATGTGTCAAACTCATTCCACTGAAAGTTGAGTGGCTGCTGGTTTTCACTCCTCCCTTGTACTTGATTGATGAAATAAGGTCACTAATTAGTAACTCTCCTCACCTGGTTGTCTAGGTCTTAATTGAAAGGAAAACCCTAAAATCTGCAGACCCTAGGCCCTCCATGGATTGAGTTTGACACCGCTGGAGCAATGCACACGAGTCAATATCCCCCCCAACCAGACTCTTCCCAGGGCAGGCACTCTTCCACAATTTTTGCTAATGTAAAGCCATTGATTTATCCATATTTTGAAAGATAAAACTCTAAAGTCGGGTCACATGTGTGCTATGATAATCTTGTTTCATTGGAGCCAACCATAAATATTCCCCCTCAAGACACTTTTATCATGTCATAATTTCCCACTGTGGTAATAGTGTATCTAGTGAAATAATCTATTAGGAACTTTATTTAGATTTGGAAGCAGCAGGGAGATATTAACATGTTATCTGAGAGCACTACTACTTTCAAAGGAATAGTTCACCCAAATTACAAAATGGCATATTGGTTTCCTTAACCTATAAGGTATGACAGACATCCATGCTTTGGTTTTGTTTACAGCTGGAACTGTTTCCAAAACATTTTAAGATTTGTGACATAGATCCAATTCATGGTACCTGTATTAGTATTTTTCACTCATCATGTCCAAATCATCTATAAGTGACTTAATTTAGCTACCTAATCAATTTGAGATAATTTAGGATGATTTGGACAAAAAATGCTAAGATACTTTAGGTACCATGACTTGCATTGGATTAGTGCCACAAATGCTAAAATGTTAGCATTTGGAAACAGTGCCAGAGAAACAAAACCAAAGCATGGATTGCTGCCATTCCTTGTCCATAGACTGCTTACAGGGTAAGGACACCAACATGTAATTTTGTAATTTGGGTGAACTATCCCTTTAATGCTTTTGATGTGGGTCACAAATCCAATTGAAAATGCTTTTGAAAATCACTAATTTCCATAACTCTCAATCCGAGTTGCCGCTTAAACATAATTGGTTTGATATGGTACAAATCGTCAAAAGATGGTTCACAAACCCATGTCTGTGGAGCTTTACAAATGTACCAACACACTGAGGAAAGTCAGGGAAACAAGAACATAATACAGATGGTGCTGTGATGCTGTCATGCTGCCAGTGTAATTGAAGCAGAATGATGGATATTTTCTAAGCCAAGACAAGCGTAAAGCTAAGAAACTGTTCTGTAGCTAACAGGAAGATAACCTCTTCCCACAGCCCTCTGACACCAGATATAATGGCACACCAGGTTCAGAGGAAAGACAAACAACAAACAGCAAGGGAAATTACTTTATGCTCACTGCTCTAGAACAGAAATACAAATGTCAACATGAACTGTAGATCTAATCCTCAAAGCTATTGTATATACGTTTCCCTTGTACATTCTATAGGGGTTGTATACAACGATAATTATATTCTGCCAATTAAAATCTTATTTGCTTCTATTTTGTTGCCCTAGGTGAAACTATTGGCTTCCATGGTTTGCTGGCTGTTCTGTTGCCTTGGAGATTACTGTAAAGTCGGGCGCTGCTGTGACTCATCTGAGGGATCTGATTACACAGTGGTCTTTTTGGTCTCCTGTCCAGAGGCATGGCTATTAAGCGTGGAGCCTCATTAACCATCTGAAGCTGCAGCCAGGTAGCCTACTGTCACTGGACTGATGAGGTTATAATGAAGCTGTAGATCCCTCACTCCTCTCTCTGGAATGGTGGCTCACTAAGGATCAAATAGCCACCAGCTGGACATTGGGAATGGCCACGCCCCTCTACAGGCTGCGTTGCTTCCTGCGGCGAGCTCACATGCTCCTCCTCTTCTTGGGTATTGCCTACCTGATGGCAGGGAGCATTCTGCTGCTGCAGCGCTCCAGCCTGACCCTGAGGACCACCCAGCCACCAGGCAGCTCCAGCCTCTCTTCTCTCATGGCATTGCCAGCGCCTCCCACAGCCGTGAGGGCTGCCCCCGGCCTGGACATGAGGGCGCGCTCCAGATGGGCAGCCCCCCAGGGCATGTTGGGTGGTGGAATGGGCATCAAGATGGGGCGGCACTGGCCCACATCCCGGCACCTGAGGGTCCAACATCTGCACCGCCGCTGGTTCCATGGTCTGATGCCAGACGCACAGGAGCAGAGGGGTCCCTTACAAAGCAATACCAGGCACAAAGGTACCACCTACCCACTGCAACATTGTTTACTTTATTGCCAACATAGGTGTAGTTTAACCGCTGACTGCGTACCAGACCTGGTTTAAATAGTATTTGTTCCAGACTCAGTGACAGGACTGAGAGCCTAAAATCTGCTGCAAACCTGTATTACCATCACTTCTCAATAGTGTGTTGTACTAAATTATTAATATTGTTGTTTGAATGGATATAATATGGCTTTTCATTAACTGCTTTGTTTTGACATGGCAAGGGACCTACATGGGTTGCTTCATGCATGATGCCAATGATCAAGCCCTGGGGGGAACCGTGTTGTATGACCTGCGCAAAATGACCAGCTCTTTGTGTCAAGACACCTGCTCAGAAAGGTAATGAGTCTGGAACCATGGAGAGCTGCGGCTATTTGGTTAATTATTCTGTCTCAGTCGATGGGATGAATAGATCCTGTGTTCCAATGGGGAAGAATGGTGGTGTGTGTGTGTGTGTGTGTGTGTGTGTGTGTGTGTGTGTGTGTGTGTGTGTGTGTGTGTGTGTGTGTGTGTGTGTGTGTGTGTGTGTGTGTGTGTGTGTGTGTGTCTAGTGGAAGGCCAGATCTGCGTTAGAGTTGCAGAATAAGATATAATGGGTATTTGAGGAGGGTTAGTATACATTCAAATTAATGACAAAACTGTATAAATCAATTTATGCCAAAACAGTTAGCAGTGCAATATCCCACAGTACGTTTAGACACAGGAAATGATTGCCACAAAAACAAATAGCCAAAGCAAACAGAATCAATCAATGTGGACTGCTGGGAGGATATTCTACCAGAATCCTATGCCTGCCCAGCCTTTCCTCCACCCACATGGAGAGTAGAGTCATGCTTTTAGCTGTCATCGTTGAAATAAAGCACAAATAAAAGTCTGGGACATTTTTGGTGGAGCTCAAAGCAAATGCAAAAAGGTCATTTTGAATAGGTCCTCTCTTTCCAAGGAGAGAGGATAAAGATACTTTGAGGTAGGATGACTCATGTCGCCCTTGGGATTAGAAAGGACCTCCATCATCCACCCAGAGCAATTACTGTGATCTAGTCAATGGTGAAAACTGTTACCAACCAGCACCACAGAGCAATGAATGCTGTGCTTCTCCGCTGCCTGCCCTGATTGATTCAATTAAAATGTTTAGTATTTATTCACATGCTGGCCTGGGGTTATGCAATCTGGTGTCCTTTGGGGCAAATTATCCCAAGGCTGATGATGGTTAAAGACAGCCCTGGGCTAAGGCACTGAGGTGAGAGGGTCTGTGTGTGTCTGTGTGTGTCTGTGTGTGTGTGTGTGTGTGTGTGTGTGTGTGTGTGTGTGTGTGTGTGTGTGTGTTTGTGTGTGTGTGTGTGTGTGTGTGTGTGACATATGTGCTTGTCTCCTCTCTGCAGTGGGTACCGATTTGCAGGTCTGGAGTACGGAGCAGAATGTCACTGTGGTAACCACATCAGCAGCTCGCGGTCCCAGGAGGAGGACTGTAGCCTAGTCTGCAGGGGGGAGAGGGGCGAGAGAGGAGTCCCCTGTGGGGGTGTGGGGCGCCTCTCCATCTACAAGGTGGAGGAACAGCTCCCAGGACAGAGGAAATGTAAGTACAGTCAATCTGGATAGAGCACTGGCTGATTGAACGGCTTTAAAACTCATCTCTACTACTACTAATCTCTGAACCCAGAACCACATCTCGTGAGCGTTGACCAACAGTGTCAAGAGAGACCAGTGCTTTACTAATGCTTACTGTACATTATATCAGCCATAACCAGAGGACTATGCAAGCATGGCATTGGAAGGAATAGCGGCCATTTTACGGGCTCCTGACCAATTGTGCTATTTTGTGTATTTCTTTTGCGCTGATCTTAACTTTTTTGTACGTAATGTTTCCGCCGTCGTTTCCTATGATCATCAGAACAGCTAACACTAACCTCAATTTAGGGGAGGAAATCTACTTCATGATTTGGAATGGGCCCTCAGATAATCAAAAGGTTCTTCAGCTGCACCATTGAGAGCATCTTGACTAGTTTCATCACCTCTTGGTATGGCAACTGCTTCTGATCGCAAGGTGCTTCAGAGAGTAATTAACCAATAGCTACCCGGACTATCTGCATTGACCCTTTTTGTATTGTCTTTTGACTCATCACTTACACTGCCATTACTGTTTATTATCTATCCTGTTGCCTAATCAAATCACATCAAGCTTTATTTCTACAGCACATTTCAGACATGGAATGCAACACATTGTGCTTCACGGGGAAAAAATAATTAAAACTATGAAAATATTTACTACACAAACATAAGAGGACAAAAAACTAAAGAATAACAACAAAAACTGAATGACTAAAAAGCACCCTAAGGAAAACAAAGCTAAAAAGGTGTGTTTTAAGATTTCTTTTAAAAATGTCCACAGTTTCGGCCCCCATCATGTTCTCTGGCAGGCTATTCCAGAGGCTGGGGACATAGTAACTAAATGCTGCCTTGCCAAGCCTCTTGGTCCTAGGCTTTGGAATAGTTTAAAGGCCAGTGCCAGAGCACTTAAGGGACCTACTGGGTACATCACTTAAAAGCATGTCTGACATGTATTGGGGTGCACAATCGTGGATTGATTTAAATAGAAGAATCTTCAAATTAATTCTCAACTTACAGGCAGCCAGTGCAGAGACCTTGAAACCGGTGTAATGTGTGCTGCAGCATTCTGTATGTTTTGCAATGACCAATGGCTTTCTTGGGTAGCCCAGACAGGAGAGCATTACAGCAGTCAAGCCTGTTTGTAATAAAAGCATGGATGAGTCTCTCTGTATCAGCCTGGGAGAGAAATCCTATTGCCTAGTCACTTTATCTATACCTATATGTACCTCAATTACCTTGTACCCCTGCACATCAACTCGGTCACCCCGTGTATATAGCCAAGTTATCATTACCCATTGTGTATTTATTCCTTGTGTTATTGTTTCTATTTTTCTATTATTTTTTAAACATGTTACTGCATTGTTGTGAAGGGCCAGTAAGTAAGCATTTCACTGTTAGTCTACACCTGTTGTTTACGAAGCATGTGACAAAATACAATTTGATGTGAACATTTGATTTAGCAATTTGTTAAGTTGATAATAGATATATTTCTATGGTCAATGTTTCCTTTAAGCTTGGCAGTGTAAGACTATGCTCGTAGATCATTTGCCATTACCAGTACAGAGAAACAGAGAAATACATTCAAGGAATGTAGCTATGTTTATAAGATGTGGTCTGATGTCTGCTTACCTCTGTTCTACTCATAGTCAGAAATGTCCGCTACGGTGGCTGCTTCAAGGTTCCAAAGAACACCACCAACACCTTCCCTGTCTACTCCTTTCAACCAAACTCCACTTCACAGACCTGCATCGAGACCTGCACAGATAAGGTTTGATTCTGTTCCCAAAAAGAAACTCTGAAAACCACTGAACCATTTATTTCATCTTCACTACTAGCCCAGACCCCAGTCTTCCTCATACAGACCTAGGAGTGAGGTATCATCGATCATGTCTCTGTCTCTGCTCCCTGGAGATGGGAGATGGGAATGGCATGGCTCTGTGTGATTGAGCGCCTGGAACACCATTTGACTGTTTAAGGTTTAATGTCCCTCTAAGGAGAAATAGATGGGCTCTGGAATCAGTCCTTCACGCTGAATGGGTGCATCAGTTAGGTCAAATCAAATCAAATCAAAGTTTATTGGTCACGTACACAGATTAGCAGATGTTATCTCAGGTGCAGCAAAATGTTTGTGCTTCTAACTCCAACAGTGCAGTTTAAAAATATATATATATCAGTACAAGCAATGTCAGAGACAGGAATTTAAATATATAGTATACAGTACCAGTCAAATGTTTGGACATACCTACTCTTTCAAGGGTTTTTCTTTATGTTTTACTATTTTCTACATTGTAGAATAGTAGTGAAGACATCCTAACTATGAAATAACACATATGGAATCAAGTAATAACCAAAAAAGTGTTTCATAGATTTAGATTATTCAAAGCAGCCTCCCTTTGCCTTGATGACAGCTTTGCACACTCTTGGCATTCTCTCAACCAGCATCACCTGGAATGTTTTTCCAACAGTCTTGAAGGAGTTCCCACATATGCTGAGCACTTGTCAGCTTCAAGATGTGTTGGGTCATTGTCCTGTTGAAAAAAATGATAGTCCCACTAAGCGCAAACGAGGTGGGAAGGCGTATCGCTGCAGAACGGTGTGGTAGCCATGCTGGTATAGTATGTCTAGAATTCAAAATAAATCACTGACAGTGTCACCAGCAAAGCACCCCCACACATCACACCTCCTCCGTGCTTCAAGGTGGGAACCACACATGCAGAGATCATCTGTTCATCTACTCTGCATCTCACAAAGACACAACAGTTAGAACCAAAAATCTAAAATTTGGACTCATCAGACTAAAGGCCAGATTTCCACCAGTCAATATCCATTGCTTTTTTTTTTGCTTTTTTTTGTTGGCCCAAGTAAGTCACTTCTTCTTATTGGTGTCCTTTGGTAGTGGTTTCTTTGCAGCAATTCGATCATTAAGGTCTGATTCAAGCAGTCTCTTCTGAACAGTTGATGGTTTTTGCAACTGCACTTGAAGAAACTTTCAAAGTTCTTGAAATGTTCTGGATTGACTGACCTTCATGTCTTAAAAAAATGATGGACTGTCATTTCTCTTTGCTTATTTAAGCTGTTCTTGCCATAATAAGGACTTGGTATTTTTACCAAATAGGGCTATTTTTTTGTATACCCCCCTACCTTGTCACAACACAACTGATTGGCTCAAACGCATTGAGAAGGAAAGAAATTCCAAAAATGTACTTTTAACAAGGCACACCTGTTAATTCCAAATCAAAACAAATTTTATTGGTAACATATACATGGTTAACATATGTTATTGCCAGTGTAGCGAAATGCTTGTGCTTCTAGTTCCGACAGGGCAGCAATATTTAACAATATCTAACAATTCCACAACAAAAACCTAATACACACACATCGAAGTAAAGAAATGGAATAAGAATGTATAAAAATATGGATGAGCAATAGGAGCAGAGCAGCACAGGCTAAGATGCAATAGATAGTGCAATAGACAGTATAGAATACAGTATATTCATGAGATGAGTAATGGCATTATTATAGTGTCTAGTGTTCCATTTATTAAAGTGACAAATGATTTCAAGTCTGTATATAGGCAGCAGCCTCTCTGTGCTAGTGATTGCTGTTTCCACCTTCTCCACTGCTGTCCTGTCGATGTAGATAGGTGGTTACTACCACGATCATCTCCTTTTGTTTTGTTGACGTTGAGAGAGAGGTTATTTTCCTGACACCACACTCCAAGAGCCCTCACCACTTCTGTAAGCTGTGTCGTCGTTGTTGGTGATCAAGCCTTCTACTGTTGTGTCGTCTGCAAACTTGATGATTGAGTTGGAGGCGTACATGGCCACGCAGTCATGGGTGAAGAAGGAGTACAGGAGGGGGCTGAGAACGTACCCTTGTGGGGCCCCTGTGATGAGGATCAGAAAAGTAGAGATGTTGTTTCATACCTTCACCACATGCAGGCGGGCCATCAGGAAGTCGAGGACCCAATTGCACAGGACGGGGTTGAGACCCAGGGCCTCAAGCTTAATGGGTACTATGGTGTTGAATGCTGAGCTATAGTCAATTAACAGCATTCTTACATTCCTCTTGTCCAGATGTGATAGGGCAGTGTGATGGCAATTGCATCATCTGTGGACCTATTGGTGCAGTAAGCAAATTGAAGTGGGTCTAGGGTGACAGGTAAGGTGGAGGTGATATGATACTTGACTAGTACCTCAAAGCACTTCATTATGACAGAAGTGAGTGCTACGGGACGATAGTAATTTAGTTCAGTTAACTTTGCGTTCTTGGGTACTTGAACAGTGGTGGCCATCTTGAAGCATGTGGGGACAACAGACTGGGATAGGGAGAGATTGAATATGTCTGTAAACACACCAGCCACCTGGTTAGCACACTAGCCAGCTGGTTAGCACATGCTCTGAACACACGTCAAGGGATGCCATCTGGGCCGGCAGCCTTGCGAGGGTTAACACGTTTAAACGTCTTACTCACGTCGGTCACGGAGAAGGAGAGCCGACAGTCCTTGGTAGCTGGCCGCGTCGGTGGCACTGTTTTATCCTCAAAGTGGGCAAAGAACGTGTTTAGCTTTTCTGGCAACAAGACGTCGTAGTCCGTAATTGTCTGTAAACCCTGCCACATACATCTCGTGTCTGAGCCATTGAATTGCGACTCCACTTTGTCTCGATATTGACGTTTTGCATGTTTGATTGCCTTGCGGAGGGAACGACTACTCTGTTTCTTTCTGCCATATTCCCAGTCATCTTGCCATGATTCGTGGTTCGTGCTTTCAGTTTTGCGCGAATGCTGCCATCTATCCACGGTTTCTGGTTAGGGTAGGTTTTAATAATCACAGTGGGTACAACATCTCCTATACACTTCTTGATAAACTCAGTGACCGTATCGGTGTACACATCCATATTATTCTCAGAGACTACCCGGAACATATCCCAGTCTGCGTGATTAAAACAATTTTGAAGCGTGGATTCCAATTGGTCAGACCAGCATTGAATAGTCCTTAGCATGGGTGCGTCCTGTTTGAGTTTCTGCCTATTGGAAGGGAGGAGTAAAATGGAGTCGTGGTCAGATTTGCCGAAAGGAGGGCGGGGGAGGGCCTAATATGCATCCCAAAAGTTAGAGTAACATTGGTCCAGTGTTTTTCCAGCACGAGTGCTACAGTCAATATGCTGATAGAATTTAGGTAACCTTTTCCTCAAATTTGCTTTGTTAAAATCCCCAGCTACAATAAATGCAGCCTCAGGATATATGGTTTGCGTAAAGTCTAGTGAAGTTCCTTGAGGGCCATCGTGGTATCTGCTTGAAGGGGGACATACACGGCTGTGACAATAACCATAGAGAATTCTCTTGGGAGATAACACGTTTGGCATTTTTTTGTGAGGAATTCAAGGTCAAGTGAACAAAATGACTTGAGTTCCTGTATGTTGTTTCAATTACACCATAAGTCGTTAATCATGAAACATACATCCACGCCCTTCTTCTTCCTGGAGAGATGTTTATTCCTTTCGGCACGATGCACTGAGAATCCATGTGGCTGTACTGATTCCGACAGCATATCCTGAGAGAGACATATTTCCATGAAACAGAGTACGTTACAATCCATGATGTCTCTGGAAAGCAATCCTTGACCTGATCTCGTCTACTTTGTTATCTAGGGACTGGAAATTAGTGAGTTATATACTCAGAAGCGGTGGGTGGTGTGCGCACCTCCTAAGTCTGACTAGAAGACCGCTCCGACTCCCTCACCTCCGGTGTCGTTGTTTTGGGTCGTCCTCTGGGATCATTTCAAATGCCCTGGGTGGTGCGAAGAAAGGGTCTGCTACGGGGAAATCGTATTCCTGGTCGTAGTGCTGGAAAGTTGACGCCGCTCTGATATCCTATAGTTTTTCCGGCTGTCTGTAATAACACTTAAGATTTTCTGGGATAACAATGTAATAAATAATACATAAAACAACAAAATACTGCAACACTTCCTAAGGACTAAAAGCGAGGCAGCCCTCTCTGTCAGAGCCATTTTGCAAATTGAAATGCATTCCAGGTCATGAAGCTGGTTGAGAGAATGCCAATATTGTGCAAAGCTGTCATCAAGGCAAAGGGTGGCTATTTGAAGAATCAAATATAAAATATATTTTGATTTGTTTAACACTTTTTAAAATTTACTACATGATTCCATATCTGTTATTTCCTAGTTGATGTCTTTACTATTATTCTACAATGTATAAAATAGTAAAAATAAAGAAAAACCTTTCAATGAGTAGGTGTGTCCAAACCTTTGACTGGTACTGTACATGTACTTATAATGGTGTGTATATACAGTGTGAACAGTATATGAATAGAAAGTTGTGTACAGGAGTAGTTATGTAGAATGAGCCATGAATAGAATATAGTATATTTACAGTGCAAGTATTCGGGCCCCTTCCTTTTTTCCACATTTTGTTACTTTACAGCCTTATTCTAAAATGGATTAAATTACATATTTTCCTCATCAATCTACACACAATACCCCATAATGATGAAACGAAAACAGGTTTTTAGACATTTTAGCAAATTTATAAAAATAAAAATAAACTGAATTACCTTAGTTACATAATTATTCAGACCCTTTGCTATGAGACTCGAAATTGAGTTCATATGCATCCTGTTTCCATTGATCATCCTTGAGATGTTTTTACAACTTGATTTGAGTCCACCTGTGGTAAATTCAATTGATTGGACATAAATTGGAAAGACACACACCTGTCTATATAAGGTCACACAGTTGACAGTGCATCTGGCTAGAACAGTGACTGAGGTTCAGGGCACTGGGGGGAGGCCGGCTAGTGGTGACTGATTAACAGTCTGATGGCCTGGAGACAGAAGCTGTTTCTCAGCTTCTCGGTCCCAGCTTTGATGAACCTGTACTGTCTCCGCCTTCTAGATGGTAGCGGGGTGAACAGGTCTTGACTCGGGTGGCTGAGGTCCTTGATGATGTTCTTGGCTTTCCTGTGACACCGGGTGCTGTAGATATCCTGGAGGACAGGCAGTGTGCCACTGGTGATGCATTGGGCTGACCGTACCAGCCTCTGGAGAGCCCTGCAGTTGCAGACAGTGCAATTGCCTTACCAGGCAGTGATAAAGCCCGACAGAATGCTCTCAATGGTGCATCTGTAGATGTTTTTGAGGGTCTTCTGGGCCAAGCCAAATTCATTCAGTTTTGTTGACGTTGAGGGAGAGGTTATGATCCTTGCACCACTCTGCCAGGGCTCTCATCTCCTCCCTGTAGGCTGTCTCATCAAGGTGTGTAATCAGGCCTACCACTGTTGTGTCGTCAGCAGCTTGATGATTGAGTTGGAGATGTGTGGCCACACAGTCATGGGTGAACAGGGAGTACAGGAGGGGGCTGAGCACGTGTGGCGGAGGTGTTGTTGCCTACCTTCACGACTTGGGGTCGGCCCGTCAGGAAGTCCAGGACCCAGTTGCACAGGAAGGGGTTCAGACCCAGGGCCCTGAGCGTAATAATGCTTGGAGGGCACTATGGTGTTGAAGGCTAAGCTGTAGCCGAAGAACAGCATTCTTACATAAATATTTATCTTGTCCAGGTGGGATGGGGCAGTGTGCAGTGCAATGGTGATTGCGTCATCTGTGGATCAGTTGGGGCGATATGCGAATTGTATTGGTCCTAGGATGTTGGGTGAGGTGGTCCTCTGCTCTGCTCTGCTCTACACACAAATGTCTGGAAGAAATATCACAGCCGTGTCTAAGTGATGATAATAGTGTATTTGATTTAGCCTATTCCCTCTGTACGGGTGTGTACTTTTGTGCTTTGTGTGTTTTTACATTAGCGTATCTTCCAGTGCCCAGTGTCAATAAATGAAGAGAACTGTACCAGCATATAACACAATTGCCTCTCTCCAGAGTCAGTCTCGATAGAAATTGTAATTCCATATTGTGTGGAGGTGATGGGGGCTATACTGGGGCTATACAATATTGAATAGGAAAACACTAAGACAAATTGTGCAAAAAACATCTGAACTTTAGAAAAAAAGGAATCAAAGAAAATGGAGCAGGAGTGGTTCAGACATCTTATATAACCCACCTATCATGTCACCCAAGGGTAAAATCACATCCAATCCACCAGAGGAGGAATGAGTGACCAGTCATATTCCTTGCACTGTAAATTACTGCTTGAGGTTATGCCTCTGATGTTTTTTATTGATCCTGGTTCGGTTTCTACTGCAGGAGCTCCCACTGGCTGTGTTGAGGAAGCCACATTGTTACTGCGTCTGGGCCTCGTTTCTGTTTAGACTGAGTCAACGTCTGCCACTGGACCAGCCATGTCTGGAGACCAATGGCACAGAACACACTGATGCCTCCATCTCCACTTCCCCGTCTGACCAAGACTACTACCAGATCTACCAGACACCTGTACTTGGTGAGAGCCTTGAATAACCTTTAGTTTCACCGATACTACAGTCCAAGTTTTCAACCATAAACTTTATACTTCACTGCAAATGTAATTAAACTCTTAGCAATAGCATGCTACAATACAGTATCTCAGAGATAGATCAATGGCGTGTTTTTATGGCGATGTTCAACTCTGCTGGTTCTGCCTCTTTCAGACTCTAGGTGCAAAGAGAGGACATTTCTGCCTGAGAGGTCTACCTCCCTGGTGGCTCTCTCCAGCTTCCCCGGAGCTGGCAACACCTGGGTACGCCACCTGATTGAGCTCGTGACGGGCTACTACACTGGCAGCTTCTACTTCGATAGCACGCTTTACAATAGAGGTGAGGCTGTGAACACAGCTCAGGTGTTGTGATGGTTAATAGCACATACTGTGAATGCTTGATGTTTCTCTACTGAAATGTATCATTGCATGTTTTTAAGTATGCACTAAAAATTGTTATACCATGGAGCTCTCATAGATAATTTCCAATGAATGCACTTGTACAGTACTTACAAATGGCAATAACAGCTTGAATGCTGTGACGCATAAGTTTTCAGATGTTTGATCATCTTGGGTATTTGGGTTTTTCTACCAGGTTTCAAAGGGGAGAAGGACTACTGGAAGAGTGGGCGTAGCATCTGTGTTAAGACACATGAGAGTGGTCAGAGAGAAATAGAGATGTTTGACTCTGCCATCCTGCTGATCCGTAACCCCTACCGTTCCCTCATGGCAGAGTTCAACCGGAAGTGTGCTGGACACCTGGGCTATGCCACAGACGCACAGTGGAGGAGCAAAGGTAACACCACACAACAAGCACAGCTCAGTGTTTAGGGAAATTGACTGGGGGTTATGTGGCAACTAAGGAATGCAAAATGATTAAGGCATATCCAAACAACACAATGAGATTTTGGGATTTTTGTAAACTGTTTGCCTTGAACAAAAGTCTATTTCAAACAGACGTTCATGACTGGTGACAAATGTTCACATCAGCTGCTATACCTCGCTGCATAGACTCTGGATGTGAGATGTCAGCATAGTCTCCACACATCGCACATTGATAAGATACACTACATTACCAAAACTGGGTGGACACCTTCTCATCGAACTTCTCATTCCAAAGTCATGGGCATTAATATGGAGTTGGTCCCCCCCCTTGCTGGAATAACAACCTCCACTCTTCTGGGAAGGCTTTCCACTATTGTTGCAGATACTTGTTTCCATTCAGCCACAAGAGCATTAGTGAGGTCGAGCACTGATGTTGGGTGATTAGGCCTGGCTCGCAGTCAGCGTTCCAA
This sequence comes from Oncorhynchus mykiss, assembly GCF_057628025.1. NCBI lineage: Eukaryota > Metazoa > Chordata > Actinopteri > Salmoniformes > Salmonidae > Oncorhynchus > Oncorhynchus mykiss. Next base: position 32,447,587 of record NC_143033.1, on the reverse strand, counting down.
TTCATCCCAAAGGGGTTTGATGTGGTTGAGGTCAGGGCTCTGTGCAGGCCAGTCATGTTCTTCCACACCGATCTCGACAAACCATTTCTGTATGGACCTCGCTTTGTGCATGGGGACATTACCATGCTGAAACAGGAAAGGCACTTTTCCAAACTGTTGCCACAAAGTTGGCAGCACAAATAATCTAGAATGTCATTGTATGCTTTAGCGTTAAGATTTCCCTTCACTGGAACTAAAGGGCCTAGCCCGAGCCATGAATAACAGCCACAGACCACTAACTTTACAGTTGGCACTACGATTCATCTGTCGGACTGCCAGATGGTGAAGCTTTTCAATTCAAATCGAATACAAAAGGTGTAGACGTTAAAGTGAAATGCTTACTTACAAGCCCTTAACCAAAAATGCAGTTTAAACAAAAATACCCCCCCCCCCTCCCAAAATAAATAAAAGTAACAAATAATTAAAGAGCAGCAGTAAAATAACAATAGCTAGGCTACGTATATACAAGGGGTACCGGTACAGAGTCAATGTGCGGAGGCACTGGTTAGTCGAGGTTATTGAGGTAATATGTACATGTAGTTAGAGTCATTAAAATGATTATGCATAAATACTGTAATAACAGAGAGTAGCAGCTTAAAAGAGGGGGGGGGGGCAATGTAAATAGTCTGAGTAGCAATTTGATTATATGTTCAGGAGTCTTATGGCTTGAGGGTAGAAGCTGTTTAGAAGTCTCTTGGACCTAGATTTGGTGCTCCAGTACCGCTTGCCGTGCGGTAGCAGAGAGAACAGTCTATGACTAGGGTGGCTGGAGTCTTTGACCATTTTTAGGGCCTTCTTCTGACACCGCCTGGTATAGAGGTTCTGGATGGCAGACTTCTATACCACTACCCTCTGTAGTGCATTGCGGTCGGAGGCCGAGCAGTTGCCATAACCAGTCAGTGATGCAACCGGTCAGGATGCTCTCGATGGTGCAGCTGTAGAACCTTTTGAGGATCTGAGGACCCATGCAAATCTTTTCAGTCTCCTGAAGGGGAATAGGTTTTGTCGTGCCCTCTTCACAACTGTCTTGGTGTGCTTGGACCATGTTAGTTTGTTGGTGATGTCGACTCCAAGGAGTTTTAAGCTCTCAAACTGCTCCACTACAGCCACATCGATAAGAATGGTGGCATGCTCGGTCCTCGTGACACTGCTCCAGAGTCCAATGAGTTTTACACCACTCCAGCTGACTGTTGGCATTGTTAATTGTAATCTCAGCCTTGTGTGCGGCTGCGTGAAAACCCATTTCACGAAGCTTCCGATGAACAGTTGTTGTGCTGACATTGCTTCCAGAGGCAGTTTGGATCTCGGTAGTGAGTGTTGCAACTGAAGACAGACAATTTTTACATTCTACGCGCTTCTACGCGTGAGCTTGTGTGGCCTAACATTTTGCGGCTGAGCCGTTGTTGCTCCTAGAAGATTCCACTTCACAAAAACAGCACTTACAGGTGACCAGGCAGCTCTAGCAGAGCAGAAATTTGATGAACTGACTTGTTGGAAAGGTGGCATCCTATGACGGTGTCACATTGAAAGTCACTGAGCTCTTTAGTAAGGCCATTCTACTACGAATGTTTATCTATGGAGATTGCATTGCTGTGTGCTCAATTTTATACACAACGGTGTGGCTGAAATAGCTGAATCCACTAATTTGAAGGGGTGTCCACATACTTTTGTATATAAAGTGTACCTATTTCCCCCCTCTCCTCTGTTTACTTCAGAATGGCCAGAGTTTGTTGACAGCTACGCCCCCTGGTGGGCGTCCCACGCTCTGAGCTGGCTGCAGTTTGGCCGTCGCCTGCTGGTGGTACACTACGAGGACCTGCAGAGGGCGCTCTTCCCCCAGCTCCGCCTCCTCACCTTGTTCCTCAACGCCACCATGATGGAGGAGAGGCTGATGTGTGCTAAAATCAACCAGGACGGACACTTCAAACGCTCTGGGGGGGCCCGGCGACCTTCCTTCGACCCCTTTACCGCAGAGATGAGGAGCACCATCGATTCCTACATCCTCACGGTGGACCAGGCCCTGAGGGACAGGAACTACAACGGCCTGCCACACAAATACTAACCCAGATGATCACCAGCTCATCCACACTACAGCCTGAAAGGACATGACAACAAACGAAGTGGGAAGGTGCAATCTCTGCCACCACTCCAAGGGGAGTTCTCCAGCCAACTAATTAGCATGGTTGGGTGAAGGTTTTTAGATGTGTTGAAGAATTCTGTCAGCTACAAAACATTTCCAGAAGAGTGGCTCAGAGGGAAAGTGACTGTATGAACACACCAATGATGCACTTGACATTGCCAACCCACTGTGAATGGCTGTAACATCGAGTTAGACTTTAGTGTGAACTGTCAGTTTCACTGGGATGAAAACATTGCTGAACATTACAGTTCCTGCTGAAGGTGACACATTCCCCTTTTTACTGCAGGCATATGGAGTATGGAACAATTGCCTGTCTGCACAAACAATTCAATCAAACATTGTAGACTGTGAGGCTTTTAGCTTGTATTGGAATCATTAGGTCGTTTGAATTTGTTTGTGATTTTTGTCATGTTTAATATCAGTTTTACTGATAGAGGGCGGTTAAACAGAAAACATGCCATCCAGCAATGTAATCTGGTTGTTGTATTGGACTTTTGCTAATTAAATGTCCTATGTTTAGCTCTATTGTCAGGTTTTTCATTATTGGTTGAATGATTGACTCATGGTTGACTCATATCTTGTTGTGGTAGTCAGTGGGTAGTGAAACTGAGGTGTCTGGTCCTATGCAGGCTTTTTTGTTTGTTTGTAGTTGTATCAGTTTGTAAGTGGCTTCCATTTCTCTGAGAGACGTAAAGTGACATTGTACTGGGTAAACAGCCCATTCGTAGCATTGTGTACCATATCTTGTACAAATTGTGTCTGGTCTAATAGCTTTGGTCTAATTTGGTCTAGTAGCTTTCCCATGTTTATAGGGGAAAGTGTACCGCTTGAGAATAGAATATGGACACTTGAGTGCAAGATATTTTTACCAAATTCTAATTTTTAATTGCATGCTTAATGTTCAGTCTGTTACTGCAAACAACAAGTCACCACATTGGGAAGATAATGGCCAGAAAGGTATTTGAAGATAGACAAACAAACAATTGGTCATATTAATGAATCTAAAAGCTGGATCCATGCACAGACAGACGGCAGCACTGGCATCTGTTTATGTAGATTAGCGGCATAGTTGTGGAACAAAACAAACACAGACTAATTATAAAATAAATATGGTGCAACTCTCTGGCTGTCTGCCATTGTGTTTGGCTGATGACAGAATATAAAGAATTTCACACAAAGGCAACGGAAAAAATAATCAACTCATTGAACCCTATCATTTAAATTAGAATTTGTGGAGTTTTTGGGGGTGTGTTACAATGCATTTGCATAGTGATATGGGCTCTAAGCCACTGAGTCAAGATGTTGAAACACTTCCTATCAAAACCCTCAACGATACTATGTCCCACTCACATTACAAGTTCAGAACGAGAAAGTGTAGGTAATATAGAAACAATGACGCTCAAATTTAAAATAATTCAATGAAATAATGATTTCTATCAGCATAATCAAGAATTCCAGTGTTCGAACTTGTAAACAAGGCTACATGGAAATTCTATTAAAGCAACTCCGTGCAGCCACTGGCAATGTCCGATTTAGGTATAATGCCAGGAGCTGCTTGTGGATTTGACAGCTCTAATGCAGTTCTTCCTCCGACACCGCCTAAACAATCGCAATGCGGATGTCAACTAAAGCACATCTAATTTAATAGAGCCCCAAGTAATAGCTAAGTTCAAAGTGCACTGTCCACTATAAAGTCAAGGGTTTTGAATTAAAGCTGGAATCCTTAGTTTCTATATCCATTTTTGGACATTTAAATTAATTATACAGTGCCTTCACAAAGTCATACCACTTGACTTATTCCACATTTTGTTGTGTTACATCCTGAATTCAAAATTTATAAAAATTGATATTTTTATCAGTCATCTACACACAATACCCCATAATGAATAAGTGAAAACATGATTTTTAGAACATTTGTGAAATTTATTGACAATGAAATACAGAAATATCTCGTTTACATAAATATTCACACCCCTGAGTCAATACTTTGTAGAAGCTTTGTAGAAGCACCTTTGGCAACGATTACAGCTATGAGTCTTTCTGTATAAGTCTCTAAGAGCTTTCCACACCTGGATTTTTCCCATTATTATTTTCAAAATCCTTTAAACTCTGTCAAGTTGGTTATTGATCACTGCTTGACAACAGTAAAAAGTGTATGTGGTACAGACACAGAGCCACTCCACGTCACCTGTTAGGAGCGGCCTGCCAGGTAGGATGCAATCCAAGAGTGGGCAGAGCCTGAGACCCAGACCTGAGAGGGTGGAGAGGAGGATCTGATGGTTTACGGTGTTGCAGGCAGCGGGTACATCTAGTAGGATGAGAAAAGAGGATAAAGAGTCAGCCTTGGCAGTGCGGAGAGCCTCCGTGACACAGAAGAACAGTGACCCGTCTTGAAGCCTGACTTGTTAGGGTCAAGAAGATTGTTTCAAAGAGAGATAACAAGAAAGTTGATCAGAGACAGCACACTCAAGTATTTTAGAAAGAAAGGAATACAGGTCTATAGTTTGACGTCAGATGAGAAGAGTGTTGGTTTCTTGAGGGGAGAAACTCGGGGCATTTTGATGAGGGAAGTGAGGAATGGGAGAAGGTCTCCAGAGATGGTCTGGAGGAGGGAATGGGGTCAAGCGGGCAGGTTGTCAAGCAGCCAGACCTCACTTGTTGCAGAATGTCATCTGGACAGAGAGGGAGAAAGAGGTCAAGGCATAGGGTAGTTCTGTGTGTGGGAGAGACCAGTGGACTCAATAGGCTGAGTGAATGAGTAGCGGATGTCATCAACATTTTTTCTAAATTGTTGACAAAGTCATCTGCAGTGGGAGGTAGGGGATAATTAACCTCTTGAACCTCTGGGGGCAGTATTTCATTTTTGGATGAAAAACGTTCCCGTTTTAAACAAGATATTTTGTCACAAAAAGATGCTCGACTATGCATATAATTGACAGCTTTGGAAAGAAAACACTCTGACGTTTCCAAAACTGCAAAGATATTGTCTGTGAGTGCCACAGAACTAATGCTATAGGCGAAACCAATATGACATTTCATACAGGAAGTGAGCCAGATTTTGAATGCGCTGTGTTCTAATGTCTCCTTATATGGCTGTGAATGCGCAAGGAATGAGCCTACACTTTCTGTTGTTTCCCCAAGGTGTTTGCAGCATTGTGACGTATTTGTAGGCATATCATTGGAAAATTGACCATAAGAGACTACATTTACCAGGTGTCCGCTTGGTGTCCTCCGTCGAAACTATTGCGTAATCTTCAGGTGCGTGCATTTTTCCATTTTGAACAGAGGAGAAACCAAACTGCCACGAGTGATTTATCATCGAATAGATATGTGAAAAACACCTTGAGGATTGATTCTAAACAACGTTTGCCATGTTTCTGTCGATATTATGGAGTTAATTTGGAAAAAAGTTTGGCGTTGTAATGACTGAATTTTCGGGGGGTTTTCTTAGCCAAACGTGATGAACAAAACGGAGCGATTTCTCCTACACAAATAATCTTTTTGGAAAAACTGAACATTTGCTATCTAACTGAGAGTCTCCTCATTGAAAACATCCGAAGTTCTTCAAAGGTAAATTATTTTATTTTAATGCTTTTCTTGTTTTTGTGAAAATGTTGCCTGCTGAATGCTAGGCTTAATGCTATGCTAGCTATCAATACTCTTACACAAATGCTTGTGTAGCTATGGTTGAAAAGCATTTTTTGAAAATCTGAGATGACAGTGTTGTTAACAAAAGGCTAAGCTTGTGAGCCAATCTATTTATTTCATTTAATTTGCGATTTTCATGAATAGTTAACGTTGCGTTATGGTAATGAACTTGAGGCTATGATTACGCTCCCGGATACGGGATTGCTCGACGCAAGAAGTTAAGGAGGGAGGAGAAGTTGGAAATTAGTTCCCTCGGGTTAGAGTCAGAAGCTTGAAATTTAGAGTGGTAGAAAGTGGCTTTAGCAGTGGATACTGAGGAAGATGAAGGTAGAGAGAAGGGAGTGAAAGGATGATAGGTCCACTGGAAGTTCAATTTTCCTCAATTTTCGCTCAGCTGCCCGCAGTCCTGTTCTGTACGCTCGCAATGAGTCACTCAGCAATGGAGCAGGAGAGGAGAGCCTAGCCGGCTGGGAGGAAAGGGGACAGTGCGAGTCAAAGAATGTGGAAAGGGAGGAGAGTAGGGTCAAAAGAGGCAGATTCAGGAGATAGGAGGGAGAAGGATTTAGCAGAAGGGAGAGATGATAGGATAGAAGAGGAGACAAAAGTGGGAGAGAGAGCTAAGATTGCGACGGTGCATGATCATCTGGGTAGCGGCTGAGTGGTTAGGGTTGGTGGAAAGGGAGACAAAAGGAAACAAAGTAGTGATCAGATACCTAGAGGGGGGGTTACAGTGAGATTAGTAGGCGAGCAGCCTCTAGTAAAAATGCATATTGCCTGCCTTGTGAGTTGGATGATATTGGGAAAGGGTGAGGCCAAAGAGACCTTGTAAGGAAATGAATCGAAGGCAGACGTCGCCAAGAACAAAGAGCGGTGAACCACCGTCAGGAAATGACCTTATCAAGGTGTCAAGCTCATTGAGGAATTCTCCAAGGGCACCTGGTGGGCAATAGATGACAATAATGCTAAGCTTGAGTGGACAAGTGACAGCATGGAATTAAAATGAAGAGATGGACATTTGAGAGAGGGAGAAGAGAAAATCTCCACTTAGGAGAAATGAGTAGACCTGTGCCATCGCCATGATGACCAGATGCTCTCGGACTATGAGAGAAAATAGTCAGATGAAGAGAGAGCAACTGGGGGTGGCAGTGTTCTCTCGGGTGATCCATGTCTCTGTCAGGGCCAAAAAGTAAAAGGGACTGAAGGGCAGCATTGGCCGAGATTAACTGTGTTCTTGACCGCAGTTCGGCAGTTCCAAATGCTGCCAGAGACCCAGAATTCCACACAGGTTGTGCACGCAGGGTACACTAAATTAGAAGGGTTGCAGCCAAGGGATGGGGAACGCCTGTAAAGCCTACAGGGAGAGGTGCAAACAGGTATAGAAAACACACACATAGATGTTAAAGCTACAAAATACCAAAATTAGATCTATAAAACACTCAAGTGAGAGAGTGGAGCTTTCCTCTCTTTCCCTCCTTGAACAACTCCGCAGAACCGTCTTTGTTTCGGCGACGGTCTTAGTTTTCCACTGAGGAACCAGGGGAGACTGAAGGACTAACACTAATTGCTAATTGCCTAGCAGAGGTGGAGAGCACGCCTCCCTGTACTAATTGCTGATTGCTTAGGAGAGGTGAAACGACTCCCCCTCCAATTCAGCCGCTGAATACCAAAACAAGACACAAATTGCCCTGCCTCTTGATCCTAGTTGATGAGTCAACAACTATCTGCAAATTATGAGCAGTCAGCAGTTCTCACACCAAGTAGGCTTCTGGGAAGTCAAGCGGCACTTAAAGTAGATGGCCCTAGTTAGCAAAAAGACAGTACTAGACAACAACAGATGAAGACAATATAAATACACTTTTCACTCCTGGAGATATCAGGACTCCTCTAGCTATAGAATTAAGTACTTTAAGAATATAACATTAATGTCTTGTGAGCTTAGTTCAACTGTCATACCAAATCAGAACCCCACATACAAGCTTGTTTTACTCCAATGTTTGTAAACAATGTAAATATAAACAAACACAGTATAGCCTCAAAACATATAATTTTGACATCATGGATGGTCAGTCCTTGCATCCATAGCTCAGTCTATAAATTTGAGAGTGGTTAGAATTCTCCAGGCTCACCCCTCCGCTTTTTACCAAAACACATTGTTATTGTTTCAAGGATTCTAGCTTTAAGGATACTCTACTCTAAAACGTTAGAAAAGAGAAAAGTTGCCCAGGGTAAGTCTAATAAATTATGCATATTTGGAAAAAAGTAAAGTATGAGAAGCATTTCTCAGGGGGATGCAAAGTGAAGTATAGTAATTAATGATATCCAAACTTAAACCACGTTTTTCCTTATAACACTGACAGCTCTTAATTTCTGCGTCCAGAGTGACAAGTGTATAGTTGGCCGTCATGTTGATTGCCTTACCTACTAGAACATGTCTGTCTGTCATCTCACTGTTCTTTCTCTCAGCAACACTTTACAGTGTGAATAATAAGGTTAACATAGTGACGTGAAGGCATAATGGAACCCTGTGTGGTAGCCTGTCAAACAGCTCTATTGGACTGACAGGGGGTCTGTGTTGAATTGACGGTCCAAACGGACGACTCCATCTGCTAAATAATATGTGACATTAAAACCCACAGGAACAGTCAACATGGTGACAACAAAACGCTTCCCAATCCCTTTCTCCACAGCCAGAGAGAGCATTTCCTTTAGTTTCTCACATTGTGGATATAGGATTCTTATTTTCATTGCAAATAGATTATACAAAAAATGTATTGGCCCATCTACTGCTTCGGAGGACAAAAGTAACTTTGTTTGAATTTGTGGTATTTATTTTTTACCTATTTTGTTACTTATACAGTACATTATTCATGCCTTTTACATACATGTTACTTTTATGCACAGTATAACATGACACACAGTACATATAGTTTGATATACACATTACACATTAAATGGTACTCAGACATATTTGGTGTACATGATATGGTGTATTCGGTCCTGGCTATTACAGATCATGAGCTTTTAATCCCAGCCCTCAGCCACACTCAGCCCATCCCACCTATCTCCATGGATTCCCCCTCTCTTGATTTCCATGTGCATTTATTTTTCAACTGTGCTGTGGTGTTTTTCTAATCTCATAGTATCCACAGATTGTAAATTAAAGATCAATATTTTTGTTAAGAATATTATTAGGTTATTGATTGACAATGGCTTTCCAAATTGCCCAACAGCGCCATTTGTAGGGTTAGGTTTTTAGGTGAATGTTGTAATTTTCAGCCACTGCTGAACCTGTGACCATAAACATGCTACATGGGGGCAATACCAGAATAAATTATCGAATGATTATCTGTTTCTTCACAGCAAAATATGCAGAGCTGAATTGGTTGTATACCCCATATACTGCACATAACATTCTGTTGGTGGAAATCATTTTTTATAATAATTTTAATTGAAGAACTTGTTGAAACAAGATTTGTTTCGTGTATCAGTTAATAAACCATGTGCCATAGAATCTGAACATCTATATTCTCTTCCCAGTTATTTTGCAACCTGCAGCTATCAACATTTTGGTCCTGAAATTAATCTGGTATATTTTTCTATTTATGACAATTTTCAGCAAATGTTGGTCTTTAATATAAGGCAGACAAACAAGTTCCCTACCTTCTCCCCCTTCCCATTGCCATTTTTGCGATAGTGCTGCAATCATTTGGTTGTAACTTTGATAGAACAAACATTCCCATATATTTTGTTAGCTACACGTGTGACATAACTCCACCATTCCTATGCATAATATCATTAATATATATTTTTAAACACCTATTTTCCATAAATTATGTTTAAAAAAAACATCAATCTGTATATTTGATTTTAAACATAATAATTTTGGGGAATACTTGTTCTGTCTTTTCTAGAGGATTAAGTTGAAATTTTAACCAGCTGTGTATGGCTTGTTTTAGAAAAGGCGATATGTTGAACAAGGTGTAATTTCAATTAACCCAAAAATTTGAGGTTGTAATCTAGATAAAGGCAAAAGGGACATTTAAAAAAAAGTGACCCATTCTTACTAATCTACTGGATAACCTGATCGGGTTTAAGTATCATTTTTGTATGACTGAAGCTTTTAGTGAAAGGTTTAACCTCTTAGAGCTCTAGGGGCGCTATTTCATTTTTGGATAAAAAACGTTCCCGTTTTAAGCGCGATATTTTGTCACGAAAAGATGCTCGACTATGCATATTCTTGACAGTTTTGGAAAGAAAACACTCTGAAGTTTCAGAATCTGCAAAGATTTTGTCTGTAAGTGCCCCAGAACTCATTCTACAGGCGAAACCAAGATGATGCATCACCCAGGAATTAGCAGAATTTCTGAAGCTCTGTTTTCCATTCTCTCCTTATATGGCTGTGATTGCGCAACGAATGAGCCTACACTTTCTGTCGTTCGCCCAAGGTCTTAGCAGCATTGTGACGTATTTGTAGGCATATCATTGGAAGATTGACCATAAGAGACTACATTTCCCAAGTGTCCGCCTGGTGTCCTGCGTCGAATTCGGTGCGCAATTGCCAGCTGCTTCCACTTTACCATTTGATTCAGGGGAGAAAGCATGTGTCCAAGAACGATGTATCAATGAAGAGATATGTGAAAAACACCTTGATGATTGATTCTAAACAACGTTTGCCATGTTTTCAGTCGATATTATGGAGTTAATTTGGAAAAAAGTTTGCGTTTTGAGGACTGAATTTATGGATTTTTTTTGGTGGCCAAATGTGATGTATAAAACGGAGCTATTTCTAATACACAAGGAATCTTTTTGGAAAAACTGAGCATCTGCTATCTAACTGAGAGTATCCTCATTGAAAACATCAGAAGTTCTTCAAAGGTAAATGATTTTATTTGAAGGCTTTTATGTTTTTGTTAATGTTGCGTGCTGGATGCTAACGCTAATGCTAACGCTAAATGCTAACGCGAAATGCTAACTCTAGCTAGCTACTTTTACACAAATTATTGTTTTCCTATGGTTGAGAAGCATATTTTGAAAATCTGAGATGACAGTGTTGTTTACAAAAGGCTAAGCTTGAGAGATGGCATATTTATTTCATTTCATTTGCGATTTTCATAAATAGTTAACGTTGTGTTATGCTAATGAGCTTGCTGATAGATTTACACAATCCTGGATACAGGGTTTTTTTCATAGCTAAACGTGACGCAGAAAACGGAGCGATTTGTCCTAAACAAATAATCTTTCAGGAAAAACTGAACATTTGCTATCTGAGAGTCTCCTCATTGAAAACATCTGAAGTTCTTCAAAGGTAAATGATTTTTTGGAATGCTTTTCTGTTTTTTTGTGTAAATGTTGCCAGCTGAATGTTAATGCTAAATGCTACGTTAGCCATCAATACTGTTACACAAATGCTTGTTTTGCAATGGTTGAGAAGCATATTTTGAAAATCTGAGATGACAGTGTTGTTAACAAAAGGCTAAGCTTGAGAGCTAGCATATTTATTTCATTTCATTTGCGATTTTCATGAATAGTTAACGTTGCGTTATGGTAATGAGCTTGAGTCTGTATTCACGAACCCGGATCCGGGATGGGGAGATCAGAAAGGTTAATGCATTCATTTTTAATAATTTTAGCCCCCCAAACTCATATTTATTATATACGTAAATATGCATGTTTAATTTTGTCTGGCTTACTGTTCCAAATAAAGTGAAAGCTAGCAGTAAAATCTGATTTAGAAACAGATAAAACAACACCTCAGGGCACAACACAGGCTGTGAAGAGACACACACACACACACACACACACACACACACACACACACACACACACACACACACACACACACACACACACACACACACACACACACACATTGTAATATTGTAGTGTTGTAAAATTTATACTGTAAATGTGCAATATTGGAGTAATAATGTAATAAGTTCTTGTATGATATATTGTTTTTTTATGATGTAATTGTTTTATTCCTGTGTGGACACCATGAAGAGTAGCTGCTGCCTTGGCCGAACAAAATACAAAATAAAGTGAAATATTGTTGCTTATAAAAAAACAAGTAATCTGCAGTAGGTGTAACAGTATAGCTTCCGTCCCTCTCCTCGCCCCAACCTGGGCTTGAACTAGGGACCCTCTGCACACATCAACCACACTCACTCACGAAGCATCGTTACCCATCGCTCCACAAAAGCCGTGGCCCTTGCAGAGCAAGGGGATCAACTACTTCTAGGTCTCAGAGCGAGTGACGTCACCGACTAAAACACTATTAGCGCGCACTACCGCTAACTAGCTAGCCATTTCACATCGGCCACATAGGCAGCACCATAAGTAAATAAGTAAACTGTGATATGACTTAAGAGTTCATCGGTGTGATTTTCCCATAAATAGACTGGTATTTACCTCACCATGGTTGCAAGATCTTGTCTATTTTTGCTAGCTTTCTATAGAATTTTGTGAGTTCGTTAATTTTGTCTACTTCACCATCAGACCAGTTTATTGGTAAATTAGAGGGTACTGTAAAAGTTAACAATCCAATATGTAATATGGTACACATCATAATTAGGAGCTCATTTCAATCAAACCCGCATTGCAGTAGTTACGCAGTAGATCTTTTTCCAATGCTCAAATTAACTGGTATTCTAGACTGGTATTAGACTGGTATTCGGTACTGTATAAAAACCTACAACTATTGCCAGGGCAACTCCTTTCACAGGTATGCGTTCACTTTTCAGAATTAGAAGTTTAGGCACAGGATGAATATTACAAAAATAAACACACTGTGTAAACTTTGCTATGGCAAGTTTGATTGAATCCCAGCCTATGTTTTAGTCCAAATAGATAGAGAAATGATCAACATCCTCAATGAGACCTTGCAGTAATCCAGATTGCGAATTTAAAAGAAAACTTCCGTCATCGGTATACATTGACACTTTTAAGCCCTGGATTTTGAACCTATAGATGTTATTGTTCAATCGGATTTTAATAGCTAACAGTTTGATGGCCATAACAAATAGATATGGAGATAGTGGACAACCTTGTTTAACTTCGCTTGACAGCTTTTCACAGTACAGGATTCTCCATTTACAGTCTCTCATTCAGTCTTCATACTGTTATATTTACTTATACAGCTGTATACACAAATCTATCAGTATGCAAATTTCCTCAAAGTCCCCATTCCTCATTCGTAACAGCATTTATGTTGGTCTACAATACAACAGGTACATTTAATTCCACAATGGCCATTATTTTTGCACCAAGGAAAAAATATTAGGGGAATATTTTTGAAGAAGTTGAGTAATATGAACTGGGAGAACCTACACTTCCCATGTGTCAAAAAGTCAGGCCACTCAGCCTACAAAAAACCTTAGCAGGAAAAGCTCAAACCAAGTTTATTCACCCACTGGATCAAACAGCTGCAAAGACAAATACATGTTTACACAAGCACATATATTTATACCCTCCTACTAGGATGAGTCACCTCCTTGCATCTCTAGATAGCCAACACATCTATGATGCTAGTCAGGAACCTAATTGGTTCCTCTCACTGGTGTAGTCATGGCCCTGCATCCTGCTATAAACCTTTGTGGGGATGTAAACATGTGTGTAACAGGACTGTTCTTCCTCACTTCATCTGGCATGACCTCACTCTTCCCTAATCCACGGCTGTCCTATCTTATTAGTGACTGAAACCAGACTGTTGTCATTTTCATCCCTCCATAGGATCCATGAGATTTAATAATAACATGTTTGACAGAATGTTAACTTCCTGCCTCCCTCCATTGTCTCCCTCAATAACTTTCCATACACCTAGTTCTTATCCACCCTCCATTGACCCCAACATATACATTAATTATAAATGTAAAGTAATCAATAAGATCTAGTATGGTAACATGAATAAGTGTATTTCAAGCTAGAATCCAACAGTTGGAATAAACGCTAATTAACGCATGGTAACTCAGACACTTCTAATACTCATAATGCATTCATACAACCCTCTTTGGTCTCAACTGGACCTTTTCAAATCCATAAACATTATTCTCCTGTGTGAAACGCGGAGCTGCAAAGTTACAATAGGTCGGTTACAATTGCCCTGAGGCAAATTAGACACAGCCTGTTGTGTTTCCATGGATGGCCAATGTTCAAGTGAAATCCGACCTTCGTCCTTTATCGTCTCTCTCCTCTCCCTCTTCCTCTCCCCAGAAAGATAAATCAGCATGTTTGCAGCAAAATGATAAAGATAAGCCACAAATACAGACAAAATAATACAACTGTTAGATGTGGGCTGACTCTTCCTTCTTTGTTGCTCAGAGTATCATCACCCAGACAGATTGGCAATAAAATACTTTTATGATATCACATCTGAATGAGAAGTCGCTATACTGGGCTGTAAATATATTCCTTACGCAAGTAGAGTTTGAGTAGTGGGCTGGTCAGCATGGTGTCAGCTTTCACTGAGAGAATAAAACCAAACAGAATCGTTAACTCATCAAATAAAAAAAATGAAAAACAATCTCCTTATACTGGACTTTTGTCATTTTGGAATGGGGTGGGGGCTGTACTGGACTTTTGTCATTTTGGAATGGGGTGGGGGCTGTCATTATCAGTGCTTTATTAAATAATTTGGTCATTGCTGCCATGGGAGCCCTGATAGTGACAGGCTCAACATGTATTGTGACTATCATAAATCACTCAAAGTTTAAATATCAGGACAAGGTGTCCAGTCACGCTTACGCCTATTTTACCCCCCACACAGATAATACCAGGAGAGACGGATGGCTGATCAATTTGACCAACATTTAGGCTCCATTTTATGGATATAAGACCTCAACTATTTTCTCTGAACCTGACACAATGAAGAAGAACCCAAACGTATTGCTCTGTTAATTTAGTATTAGTTCAAGTCAACAAAACACTTGTCTAAGAACATTCAAGATGGACCTTTATGGAAATATTCTATACCTGATATGAACAAAAACTGTTTCTAACTGATATTACCTTGATGACAACAGAAGCAGTGAGAACTGAGAAAAGCATTTTTCTCTCAGAGGTGAGCTTTACTGAAAGCCTCTATACACACCTGTCACAGTTGTTATTACAACTATAAATGTGTATTGCCAAAATGCTTTTCCTTTCCTTCATTGCATCCAGTAATATAATCCACCTGTTAATGGGGCTTGAGTGAACAAACATTACCCTTTTACTGCCCACATCTATCAAAGGGGGATACCTAGTCAGTTGTACAACTGTATGCATTCAACTGAAACATGTCTTCAGCATTTAACCCAACCCCTCTGAATCAGAGAGGTGCAGGGGGCTACCTTACTCAACGTCCACAGTGCCCGGGGAACAGTGGGTTTACTGCCTTGTTCAGGGGCAGAATGACAGATTTTTACCTTGTCAGTTTGGGGATTCGATCCAGCAACCTTTCTGTTACTGGCCCAACTCTCCTACCCGCCAGGCTACCTTTTCTTTCAGTGATGTAGTAGTGGCCGTGCCCCAGACCTGACTCTTATCAACTATATGCAAGGATTATTTTGTATTTCTCAGGAATGCAGAATTATCTCTGCTGCTCTCACTATCCCCCATTCTGTCACACTTATGGAAAGCAGAGGTTATGTTGTGTTGACATCCTATAGGTCTGATGGTGTGATTGGAAGTTAACTTTACAGTCATGCTATTGGTCAACAACTCATATTTTGAATCCAAACAGTCAGATGTTATAAGAAGGTCTCAGATTCATTGTGTTCTTCTCTGTTGTTCCTGACCTGCTGACCTATACTGTCTCTCTCTATACTCCCTGTGGACTTTCAGGCCATGAACTCTCTCTCTCATGTCTAGAATGTGATTGCTTTGTTAATGCCAGTATTGCTTTGAAAATTATGGTTATGACTTGTATAATGTAATCACTTATTTTACAATGCAATTTTATATTCTTTCATGATAGGGCCTGAGGGCACACACTTAATGTGTTGTGAAATGTATTGTAATGTTCTTAAAATTGTAAAATTGCCTTAATTTTGCTGGACCACTGGAAGAAAAGCTAATGGGGATCCCAAATACATACAAATACAAATGACTGTAGCTCAACAATAGTCATGCTTGCACATTGCTGTTAATATGGAGTCATATAATTCAATTTAATAGGCTTTGTTCATATTAATTGAATAGTCATATTACGGGTCGAAGGTGAGGTATATATAAACAAAATATTCCAGCACAAGTAGTGGGCTATGATTGCGCTCAAATCAAAGTTAGCATTCCTCTGACATTCTAACAATCATTCTGTCACATATACTCCCTCTCCGGCCCTAGGTTATCAGGCTGCTGATTATCCCGCACACCTGTCGCCATCGTCTTGCGCACCTGCACCTCATGACACTCACCTGGACTCCATCACCTCCTTGATTATCTTCCCTATATCTGTCACTCCCCTTGGTGCTTTTCTCAGGTGTTATTGACTCTGTTTCATGTAGGTGTGTTGTTTGTGTTTCGTGTTTATTATTTTGTTTATTTATTAAAACACTCACTCCCTGTACTTGCTTCCCAACTCTCAGCACACTCAATACACATTCAACATTAACATCTATTAAGAATGCTATTGTCTGATGATTATTCCATATTGGAATTTGGCATAGAGGTACCCTCTCTAAAGGACCATCCACGCCAAGGATGATAACTACAACGATAACTATAATGATAAATTATACATAACTGTAAACGTTGGCAAGCATCCACACCAAACGGACCGTTTAAGAATACTATTTTCTGATGATCATTCCCTATTGGAATTTGGCCTGTACTGTAGGTACCCTTGCTATAGGACCATCCACACCAAGGATGATAACTATAGCAATAACTATAATGATAAATTATACATAAAAATACTGAACAAAAATATAAACGCAAATGCAACAACTTCAAAGGTTTTACTGAGTTACAGTACATAGAAGGAAATCAGTCAATTTAAATTAATCCATTAGGCCTAATCTACAGATTGCACATGACTGGGAAGGGGGGCAGCCATGGTTGAACCTGGGAGGGCATTGGCCCACCCACTTAGGAGCCAGGTCCATCCACTGGGTTGCCAGGCCCAGCCAATCAGAATGAGTTTTCCCCACAAAAGACATACTCCTCAGCATCCCCCCTCGATCCCGCAGGTGAAGAAGGTCCTGGACTGGCGTGGTTACACCGGTTGGATGTACTGCCAAATTCTCTAAACAACATTGGATGCGGCTTATGGTAGAGAAATGAACATTGAATTATCTGGCAACAGCTCTGTTGGACATTCCTGCGGTCAGCATGCCAATTGCACGCTCCCTCAAAACTTGCTCAAAACGGCACATTTTAGAGTGGCCTTTTATTGCCCCACCACCTAGATGCACCTGTGTAATGATCATGCTGTTTTCAGCTTTAGCAATCTCTCCTCTACTTTGAGCCATAAGAGATTGACATATTATTAATGTTAGCTCTCTGTGTACATTTAAGGGCCAGCCGTGCTGCCCTGATCTGAGACCTCTTTGTGGCACCTGACCACACGACTGGACAGTAGTCCAAGTGAGAAAAAACTAGGGCCTGTGGACCTGCCTTGTTGATAGTGTTGTTAAGAAGGCAGAGCAGCGCTTTGTTACGGCCAGAACTTCTCCCCATCTTAGCTACTGTTGCATCAACATGTTTTGACCATGACAGTTTACAATCCAGGGTTACTCCAAGCAGCTCTTTGTGTTGCAATGATTTCACTAGCTGTAGTAGCTGATGTTCATAGTGTTGAGTCATCCACATACAGACACTTTAATCAAAGCCAGTGGTATGTCATTAGTAAATATTGAGAAAAGTAAGGGGCCTAGACAGCTGCCCTGGGGAATGCCTGATTCTACCTGGATTATGTTGGAAAGGCTTCCATTAAAGAACAACCTCTGCATTCCCAAGCCAGCTGTAGTAACCATCATGGATGATGAATGGGCCGGAGTATCAAACAGCCTCACGATCCGATGAAGGGGAAGCTCTGAGGATCTGAACCCGAGGTAGAATCCACCGGAGAGGGAGAAAGAACAGAGGACGAAGGCGCAGGTACCTCCGGATCTGATCTCTAGTTGGAAGCCCACAGACATATCTGCCCGATTCCAGCCTTGCTGAAGCACCCCCAGATTATCACCGATCCTCAACCAAATTTCATGACCTGGAGAGGCCTACAAGCCACAGTGTCTTGCACCCACTGTGAAATTTGGTGGAGGATCGGTGATGATCTGGGGGTGCTTCAGCAAGGCTGGAATCGGGCAGATTTGTCTTTGTGAAGGACGCATGAATCAAGCCACATGCAAGGTAGTCCTGGAAGAAAACGTGCCTCCTTTGCTCTGTCAATGTTCCCCAACTCTGGGGATAGTTTTTTCCAGCAGGACAATGCTCCATGCCACATAGCCAGGTAAATCAAGGTGTGGATGGGGGACCACTAGACCCTGTCATGGCCAGCCCAATCTCTAGACCTGAAAAGTGTAAATTAAAGTCCAGAACGGCATATTAGCATGCCAGTCATAGTGTGTATTTTGTCAGGATGTATTGGTGTTAACAGATAGGCCTACCAGCTTTCTCATAGGCTGTTTGTCGTGGATCATCATTCTCCCAAGTCATCCTATTATTAATGTGGCCACCAATATGCTCACACATGCCCAGTTATTCAGGCAAACTTACCTTGCGTTCAACCTTCTCTCTGAGCAGCCTCGTGCACCTAGAAGCAAGAACTCTTCAACGGAACATGTTTTTGATTGGTTGTCAATTGTTTTATCGTTGGCGGGACAGGGAGAAAAATTTTCTGAAAGTGATCCAAATGATAGCTCTCGTTATTGTTCTTCACTCTTGTTGTAGTGTGAACACCCCTGTTTAAGATTTTTTGTTTTATCATTATAGTTATCTTTATAGTTATCTTCCTTGGTGTGGACTGCCCTTAAGACCAGAGATCAACGTAAACAGTTTTAATGCAAAAGTGAATAAAAAAATGATTATACACTTCTATTTTTGCAATTTGAATGACATTTATCAAAACCTCATATACCAACAATACATTGCGGCTTTGGCATCAAGAAAGGAATAGCCTGCTGGTGGCTTTGGTGATGGAGGTGAATCAGGTAAGTCGGTACTAAAGTGCCCAAAGAGTTTTGTAATGTTATGTTGCTAGTAGATGAAAAAAACGAAGATAAGTACACCATGCAAAATGAACTGGCCGTCTTGGATCTAGCATGGTTTTGGGGGATGGAATTATCCAGCAAGCAAGCTACAACAACTTCATCAACACTGCACACTTTGCAGAAATGAATGGTCAATTACCAATCGGATTAATGTCTGTTTATTTTAAGGTAAGCTTTTATTTTTGCTGAACTGCCTGATCTTTATTGGCCAATATAACTTAAAGGGTATGATGGTAGCCAATGTTTGTGTTGGCCATTATACCTGGATTTACTCTTTGTTACTGCTGCTAGTAACGTTAGTAACATTAGCACTCAGTTTAGCATCATGCTAGCTATAGCTACTATTTGCCAACAGCAGAGTTTTGGCCAGTTTGGTTATAGACGTTCAATGTCTACTATGATGGTTAAGGTTTATCTTGATTTTGTGTAACAGATTTTGTGTAACATTCTGATATGCTGAACCGCTAATAAGTGACATGTTTCAAGGCTTCTAGTGGTTAGCATGGGTCTGAAAGGGGCTATGCTGAAAGCCTGCCCGCTGTATAAGTGATTAAAACATTTTTAGCTGATACATCATAAAGAAATCACAGGATATGGTCAAATTATATGTTGTCTTTATTAAGAGTGTCAAAATATATTATTTTAAACAATGAGGACTAGGTATGATGTGGGTCTTTACCGTCTTATGTGGACAGTGGCTCCACTCCTGCTGTGGATTCACACGCTTGTTCTTCTCTTTGCGTCACTTTTTCAAATGCTTTTCTGACATGACTTCAGTCAAATTCAGATCAAATATACATTTCTCCCAAAATACAAATGTAAAGTGATATGTCATATTGGGACTTTTAGTTTGAAGGATGAAACCAATCAGAATGTTAAACAGTAATTCTGCAATCTTCCCTTTAAGTGATAAAGATGTTTAAAATGTATAGTCTAGTTCTGTTCTCACCTCTGGAGGGTGGTAGATGCTGTGAACTTCATACAGGAACGTGTCTGTCTCCCCATATGCATGTCTGTCTTTGTCTATTAAACCTTTAAATATAGAAGTTGTTAGCCTTATCTTTGCATCCGGCATTTCTCCACACCTTGACCAGTTTTCAATTCATAACAGATCCTCACCATAGAATCAACAGAATTTCAATCTACTCCCCCATCTCCAGCCATAAGTGACAGCCATTTGAGTGCTTCCTCTGAGATATTCAGACTTTGTGTTCTCTCAAAACTGTTTATTAGTCCTTAACCCAATCTTTCTGAATAGCCTATCTTTATTGAAGCCCTTTTGAGTAGAAACGAAAAGGTAAATGATGTAGGCCTTATGTCAAAAACGGGCTGTGCTGAAACACATTGGCATTTTGATTGCTTGTCTATATTTAACAAGTTCTTTAGAAACGCCAAGAAAGTAGTATTTTTAATCTCAAACTTGCTGCCTTCTAGTGTGCCTTGAACGCCCAGAAGAAAGCTGTTAAACTACGGAATATATTGTTGTTATTTACAAAGTGGTTGGTTTCCTTGGAAAAGGGGACTTTTGTGTCATGTCTTAAACAGTAGACATACACTTAATTAACGGAGTGCAGTGGATGAAAGATAGTGTTAAGACCTTGAATCCTATCTAATAATGACCTTGATCTTTCCAGAACACATTGGCAGGCATTCTATTTCATCACCACATTCTGTCACTATGAAAAGGTGTTTCATTCTATATGACCAGCCTATTATTCCATAGCTAGATAACCTCGAAAAGGTGCTAGCCAGAGTGAAAAAACAGTGGCGCCGCACACTAGAGTGGAAGGCAAGAGGACATAAGACACCCTAATTTAAATAGAATGCACTGACTGTTAATTGATTCAATGAAATTCCCACCTGAATTGATAAATGGATTATAACAAAATGTATCACTTCTATAACAAAATAAAATGAGCATAGCGTTTGTAAAATGTGGCGATGGAAAATACAATTCCCATTCAAATCCCTTTTCCCTAAAGCGCTATTGGCCATGAAAAAGTATTTGCGTCCAGAAAACTTGCAAATGGCCAATCGTGCATGACATGCACAAGTAGGCAGTGGAATGGATGGCATCCATAGCAGACAGAGTAATTGTGTGCGCTGAACCCAGCGGACCTCATTTTCTCTCTGTGTGCACTGAGAGGCATCAGAGCAGTTTCATCTAAATGCACTGAGATTGCCTCTGTACCAGGGAAAGTCACAGGACATTATGACTCAAACACAATGGACGTCCTCTCTCCCTATTATGGATGCTCTCTTTATTAGGGGATGTAGGCCTACTTGGCTAATGGAGCAGCCCGTCTGAGCCACGTGTTGCTCCATTGGAAGATATCCATATGCACTTTTAATGATCTCATGTTTTCACACTTCTAAGGTAAATTGAACAACAGTTTGCATCTTTCTTATTAGGACATTTTCAAATTACATCTTTGAATAGTTACTTTTCATTTATGGACCAAAGGCTTTAATTTCTGAACAGCTGATGATCACTGTGGTTTCTGGATTGAAGAGTGTGCTGCATTGCTACCACCTGCTGGAATAGTGAAGTTTCTACAACCATTTGTACAGGTACAAGTCAAATCTGGGTACAAGGCATGTTACCTTCTCCAGCTCTGACTGACAGCACTGACAATCTGGGCCGGCCAGCTCCAGAGTTGTTTGGTCGTTCAGTTGTTGTGATACCAACGTGTGCAATACATCAAAATGTCTATCAAAGGGTCCACATCATTCCATGTAGGCCAAACCAAACAACAATCTCTTTCTCCACCACATGGCTAGCCAAAATAGAAATTTCAGAGTAGCCTTACATTTACATTTTTTTGTAATTTAACAGACGCTCTTATCCAGAGTGACTTACCTCTAGATAGCTTTGTGGGACAACCACATATCTCAGTCATAGTAAGTACATTTTTCCTCAATAAAGTAGCTATCAGGAAAGTCCGTGCTTGTAGGGGGGAAAAAGGTGAAATGCGAGTGTAAACTCACAAAAGGCATTTTGGGGGGTGGGTGCTGTGGGATTATTTAAGATACTCTTCGAAGAGGAAGGGTTTCAGATGTTTTCGGAAGTTGGGCAGGGACTCTAATGGTTCCACCATTGGAGTGCCAGGACAGAGAAGAGCTTTGACTGGGCTGAGCAGGAGCTGCCCTCCCGTAGGGCCAGAGGTTGCAGAATGTAGTACTCAGGTTGGGGTGTAGGGTTTGAGCATAGCCTGAAGGTAGGGAGGGGCAGTTCCTCTTGCTGCTCTGTCGGCAAGTACCATGATCTTGTAGTGGATGTGAGCTTCAACTGGAACCCAGTGGTGTGTGTGGAGGAGCAGGGTGACATGGGAGAACTTGGGAAGGTTGAACATCAGGCGGGCTGCGACATTCTGGATAAGTTGCAGGGGTTTGATGGCACAAGCGGGAAGCCCAGCTAACAGCGAGTTGCAGTAGTCCAGACGAAAGAGGACAAGTGCCTGGATTAGGACCTGTGCCGCTTCCTGTGTGAGGTAGGGTCATATTCTACGGATGTTGTAGAGCATGAACCTGCAGGATTGAGTCTGCTTTGATGTTTGCAGAGAATGACAGGGTGTGGTCCATGGTCAAGCCAAGGTTCTTTGCACTCTGGGAGGGTGATTCCGTGGAGTTGTCAACCGCGATGGAGAGGTCTTGGAGAGGGCAGTTTTCCCCAGGAGTTAGAGCAGCTCCGTCTTGTCCAGGTTGAATTTGAGGTGGTGGGCTGACATCCAAGCTGAGATATCTGCAAGGCATGCAGGGATGCGTGTCACCACCTGGGTTTCAGAAGGGTGGAGGAGAAAGGTAGGCAGCAGATAGATCTAGGAGGATGAGAAGACAGAGTCAGCGCGGAGAGCCTTCATGACACAAAGGAGAGCAGTCTTGGTTGAGTGACCCATCTTGAAGTCTTCTTTTTACCTTTATTTAACTAGGCAAGTCAGTTAAGAACAAATTCTTATTTTCAATGATGGCCCAGGAACAGTGGGTTAACTGCTTTGTTCAGAACAACAGATTTTTACCTTGTCAGCTCGGGGATTCATCCTTGCAACCTTTTGGTTACTAGTCCAACGCTCTAACCATTAGGCTACCTGCCACCCGTCTGACTGATTAGGGTTAAGAAGATCGTTCTGAGAGAGATAGCGAGAGAGTTGGTCAGACAGCATGGTTAGGGTCAAGAAGATTGATCTGAGAGAGATAGTGAGAGAGTTGGTCAGACAACATGGGTAGGGTCAAGAAGATCGTTCTGAGAGAGATAGCGAGAGAGTTTGTCAGACAGCACACACAAGTGTTTTGGAAAGAAAAGAAAGAAAGTATACCGGTCTGTAGTTTTTGACATGAGTGTTGGTTTCTTGAGGAGGGGAGCGACTCCGGACAGTTTGAAGTCAGAGGGTATGCAGACAGTGGTCAGGGATGAGGGAAGTGAGGAATGGGAGAACATCTCCAGAGATGGCCTGGAGAAGGGAGGAGGGGGTGGGGTTGAAGCTACATCTGTGAAGTTGTAGATTGATGGTCTAAGTACACGTGGATGGATTACTTCCTATGAGGAAGGAGGCAGCGTAACATCTCACTTTCTCTTCCGTCTCTGCATTAGCCACACTCAGTTCACCCCACTCAGGTATAAATTAAATGACATCTATTTTACAAGATTTTACAGCATTTTATACGATGAACTTGCATCATGTACAGTATAATCCACCTGCAGCTTTATTGCTGTGAAAGAACATGAATGTGTGTGAAACGGATAGGCAAAAACGTGGGATTTTGTCATAAATCTGAAAACTAGTTTGCCTAACGTAACGTTAGTAACTAGCCTAGTCAAGGATTCAATGATCATGCTATTATTATACCTTTATTTCAACAAGGAGCACAGACTGAGATCAAGGTCTCTTTTACAGCTGGGCCCTGTGTATACATTTTTACACATACAGTTTAGGTACAATGATTAAGAAATGAAACAAGACAAACAAAACTCTCACAAATAACACAACAAAAATACAGCAACAGATTACATTTACACACAGGTTATTCCCCTAACAGCATAAGAACTTGCATTACCCGAAACAGTTAAAGCAATACAAGCAATACAAAAATAAAAATCCTCCAATAAATATTTTAAATGGGTCTCAAGTTTAACTTTAGTCTGCAGGCTATTCCATGGGCAAGGAGCGTAACAGGAAAAGGCAGCCATACCCAACTCTGTGGAAATCCCAATGGGCCTCAAGTATAATCCATGCTTGAGACCTGGTTTTAGGAATTCTAATTATAATATTGATGAGTGATGATAAATAAGAAGGTAACATATTCAGAAGTGCTTTATAGACAAACACGAGAGCATGTTGTTCTCGTCTCACGGACAGCGAAGTCCAACCCACATTTTGGTGGTGAGTGGTGAGTTCTGTAGCTAGCACCCGTAATAAACCTAAGTGCGCAATGATAAGTAGCATCCAGCAATTTAAGTGTTGATGCCGTAGCATGCATGTATAACAGACATAAAAGTAGCTTGCACACTTTGTCTTTTATTTGTCGAGAACAAACATGTCCTGTTTCTATAGAGGAAGCGTACCTTGATTTTTTGCCGTTTACAAAGTTCATCAATATGCATTTTAAAAGACAGTTTATCATCCAACCATATCCCTAAGTATTTATATGCAGAGACCTGATTAATTTGAGAACCATCTAAACTCGTAAGTGCAAGTGTATTTTCAACCAACTTTTTGAACCAATTAAAAATCATAAAATGTGTTTTCTTTGCATTTAAAACAAGTTTCAGCTGTATAAAAGACCCTTGTAATATCTTAAAATATGTCTCCAATAATGATAATGCTTGGTCAGCCGTTGAAGCGATAGAGTACATGACAGTGTCATCAGCATGTAAGTGAATTTGACACCTTATCTCATCACCGATATTGTTTATGTAGAGAGTGAACAGTAATGGACCAAGTATAGAACCTTGTGGGACCCCTTTAACCAACTCCAATGGCTCTGACTGGATGTCTTCGACTCTAACAGTCTGACTTCTATCCTTTAGATAGTCATGAAACCAACGACAGGCATCCAATCCCAGTCCTATTGATGACAGCTTACCCAAAAGTATTGCATGGTCTACAGTGTCAAAAGTTTCCGATAAATCTATGAAAAAGGCGGCACAGTACTTTCTATTATCTAGGGCATTAGTAATATAATTTACAACACGTACAGTGGCCGTAATAGTACTGTGTTTAGGTCTGAAGCCAGATTGATTACTAGAAAGAGTATTGTTAACAGTTAAAAAAGATTGTAGTTGCCTATTCACCAGTGACTCTAGAATTTTAGCCGATCAGGAGAGCTTAGAGATGGGCCGATAATTATCCAATTCACTACCATCACCTCCCTTGAGGAGTGGTAAAACAAAAGCTGTTTTCCAAGATTTAGGAATTTTTGTTTGATTAAAGATATGCGTCACTACACCAGCAATAATAGGTGCCGCACACTAGAGTAAATATGGATCCAGATTGTCAGCGCCTAATGATTTCTTAGAATCCATAGCAGATAGTGCAGATAAGACCTCATCTTCTGTCACTTTTTGAAAATGAAAAACCGGCTTACTGTTTTCCACATCAGCTGAAGGCCAAGGGACAGAAACAATAGACCGGTCAGGATCATGTTGGCCATTTTTTCTTTCAAAAAGAAAACCAGCAGAAATAAAATGCTTATTAAAAACATCACAAATTTCAGTTCGGTCACTGATGATCCCAGATTCCGATGTAATTTGCTTCGGCAGGGAAGTCAAGGAATTTCCTCTTTTAAGTGAGTTAACAGTTTTCCAGAATTTAGCGGGATCATCAGCAGACTCTGTTGTAGCATCCAGAAAATACCTAGATTTTGCCATCTTTATTCCTCCGGTCCATTTATTTCTCAATTGCCTAAAAAGCAGCCAATCAGCTGTTTCGCCAGTTTTCCTCGCCAAGGCTCATGCTTGATTTGGTTGCAGAAATAGGATTTTCAAATCACAGTTTTTTTTACCCTAAGTCGCTTTAACGGGCGTGTTTATCAGCCATGAAGGTAAAAATTTATGAAAAGAAAGAGAACGCTAAAACTGGGTCCATTATGCAGTTTACGGATAAAAGCTTGGAATAATAAAGGTCATGGATAAAGGCTTGCTCTGAGAAGTGTTTATAGCTTCTCTTTAGAATTATACGAGGGTCAGGGTTTTTTAGCCTAGTATCTCTGATGCATGCAACAGGGCAGTGGTCACTGATGTCATTAGCAAATAACCCACTAGCTATATATTTGTGAGATGTATTTGTTAAGATAAAGTCTATTAATGTAGATTTTTTGGGGGTCTTTTGGATTAGGACGGGTAGGTATAGTTATTAGTTGAGTAAGATTTAGTTCGTTACAAATGTATTTTAATTTAAACAATGCTGGCATCAGCCAGTCCAGATTGAGATCTCCAATAATCAATAATTCAGAGTTTGCATAATTAACTCAAACAATTTGCATAGAGCAGATACCGGAGCTGGGGGTGAGCGATAAACTCCCGCTAGCGTTAATAGTGCATTATGACCAAGGACCAATATTGTCACTCTCTACACTTGAGACAGACTAAGTGAAGGGGAACAAAATTAAACCTTGAATTTGGAGTTTTAAATATATCCCTCTGGTGGCCAGGTTAACCTATCTTAAGAAATGCCATTGGTTTGTGAAGAAAAGGTTTAAGATCTTTGATAGGCCGACGCTGAATTTGTTACAATCACTTCCACCTGGTGAGGTTGCATAGGGCTAATGTGTGCCAGGTTATCTGATGGGACCAGCTACTGTACACAATGTAGCGTTCTATCACGTGCAAGTAAATTGACAATTTTAATTGGCTCAGACGCATTTTGAGGCAGAGGTCCAGGTTAAATTTAAACTTTTTCTAATGTACACAAGTATGGCCCCAAAATGTCTAAACAAAATACACTCTAAACTGCCATCTCCTAAAATTAAGATATATTTATGAATCAATTGTACACAAGGTCCAACCGAAATATGACTTCTGCTTTATCCCAACCCCTCAGAAAGACACAGATACATGGTTGGAGATGTTGGTGCAGGAGGCTGCCACACTGGGCACCCGTGGAGCAGTTGTTCTGGGGGGTTAAGTGCCTTGCTCAAGGGCACAACAGCAGGCAATGGCATCTAAGATTTGATACCAGCAACCCTCCAGTTGCCAGCTCACTTCCAGACAAGTATTTCTTGTCAGACCCTGCATTCAAACTGGCAACCCTCTCTAACCGCTAGGCTACCTGCTGCCTTGTAGGCCTATACTTTATCTCAATGAGAATAACCCGTATTACTTTCAATGAAAGAAAAGTGCTTGTCTTACATATTTGGGGTTCTATACAGTCTCAGAAAAACATTTATGTTAGGTAATTGTGTGCATTGTGTGGTATTCAAATGCCAAGAGTTTGTCAAAACATGTTGAGTGCAATATATTTAACTTGCACAAGATGGCGCCAGAGCTCTTTCTTAGAGTGAAAGTTATGCATAGCGCACTGCACCAAAAACCAGCACAACTGTATTCATCACAACTAATTGGGAAGATCCCAACTTTTTTCTGAAGTTATTACCCTGACATATTTTCAACAGTGAATTAACCCTCTGACCACTAACCCATTTCCGTGCCATTATACCTCTTTATCCACTCATGCCACTGTCACCATAGGTTGTCTTTTAGGGAATTATGCTTGGGCCTTTTGTTCAAAACATTATAAATCATGATGTGTGTCAAAGGCATCACTTAAACACATTTGAATGCATCATCCTATGTGTCATTATACATCCAGTCCCGCCAGCACAAGCACTTGGCGTATTAAAAAAACCACTGCTATCCACTACAGTAATAATCTGCTCTGAACCGTACAGTACGTTGTATGAACAGTACTGCTGCTTTGTCTTGTCTCCAGTAGCACTGACTGGATGTACAGTAGGCCTCAGTGAGCCTGTGAAGGACAGAGACATCTGTATATCCAACTATTCTGTTCCTACAAGCTGCTGCGCACAGCGCATGGTAAGAGCACATCAAATGCACACACACACAAGACACAAGTACGCGGAAAACCGTGTCCATCAAATCAAATAAAATGTTATTCGCCTCATGCTTCGTAAACAGCTGTAGACTAACAGTGAAATGCTTACTTATGGGCCCTTCCCAACAATGCAGAGAGAAAGAATGTAGGGAAATATTAGAAAAGTAAATATGTAATATTTGTAATATAAAATATGTAACATGTAATATAGAAGTAATAATAAATACACAATGGGTAATGATAAATGTAACATGTATTTGACATACAACTAGGAATAAGGGACAGATAATAAACAGTAGCAGCTGGTTACGTGATGAGTCAAAAACGTTAGTGCAAAAAAGGTCAACACAGATAGTCTGACAGATTGTCTGGGTGGCTATTTGGTTAACCTCTACGGGACGGGACGGTTGAGTTAACATGCACTAATGTGATTAGCATGATGTTGTAAGCAACAAGAACATTTCCCAGATCATAGACATATCTTATATGGGCAGAAAGCTTAAATTCGTGTTGATCTAACTGCACTGATCTAAATACCATGCTATTGTTTGAGGAGAGTGCACAACATCAACACTTTTATCACGGCATTTGGTTTGAAACATTCACCTCTGAAGGTAAATCATGTAAATAATGTACTCAAATCATTAATCTTGCTCCGATTTGTCATCCTGAGGGTCCCATAGATAAAATGTAGCATAGTTTTGTTTGATAAAATCTATTTTTATTTTCAATGTAGGAACTGGGTTCTACAGATTGATCCCCTGCCAAGCAGTTGCCATACCAAGCGGTGATGCAGCCAGTCAAGATACTCTCAATAGTGCATCTGTAAAACTTTTTGAGGATCTGGGGGCCCATGCAAAATCTTTTCAGACTCCTGAAGGGGAAGGGGTGTTGTTGTGCCCTCTTTGCAACTGTGTTGGTGTGTGTGGACCATGATAGATCCTTAGTGATGTGGACACCGAGGAACTTGAAGCTCTCAACCCGCTCCACTATAACCCTATCGATGTAAATGGGGCTGTGCTCAGCCCTCCGTTTCATGTAGTCCATGATCAGCTCCTTTGTCTTGCTGTCATTGAGTTGCAGAGGGAGGTGTTCAGTCCCAGGGTCCTTGGCTTAGTGATGAGTTTAAAGGGCACTATGGTGTTGAACACTGAGCTGTAGTCAATGAACAGCATTCTCACATAGGTGTTCCTCTTGTCCAGTTGGGAAAGGGCAGTGTGGAGTGCAATAGAGATTGCATCATCTGTGGATCTGTGGGGCGGTATACGAATTGTAGTCATTTAGACAGATTATCTTTGTATTCTTGGGCACAGGGACTATGGTGGTCCGCTTAAAACCGTGGAGGATCCTTAGAGGAGGAAGGGAAGGACCATCCTCAGTGAATTTCATAAAAATGTAAACAGTGAAACATTAAAAAAGTTATCCTTTTTAGATAACACTATATTAATATAATCACATCACCAAATAATTGATTAAAGCATACTGTTCAGCAAATAAGGTCTACAGTAGCCAACCTCTCTGGGATATGTGGGACGGTAGCGTCCCACCTTGCCAACAGCCAGTGAAATTGCAGGGCGCCAAATTCAAAACAACAGAAATCCCATAATTAACATTCCTCAAACATACAAGTATTTTACACCATTTTAAAGATAAACTTCTTGTAAATCCAGCCAGTGTCCGATTTCAAAAAGGCTTTATGGCAAAAGCACACCAAACGATTATGTTAGGTCAGCACCTAGTCACAGAAAACCATAAAGCCCTTTTCCAGCCAAGGAGAGCCCTCGCAAAAGTCAGAAATAGCGACTAAATTAATAACTAACCTTTGATGATCTTCATCAGATGGTACTCCCAGGACTCCATGTTACACCATAAATGTGTGTTTTGTTCGATAAAGTTAACAGCACTCTGTAGGGTAGCACCATGGTGTAGCCGGAGGACAGCTAGATTCCGTCCTCTTCTGGGTACACTGACTTCAATACAAAACCTAGGAGGCTCATCGTTCTCACCCACATCCATTGACTTACACAGTAATTATGACAACTTGCGGAGGAAGTCCTCCAACCTATGAGAGCTCTTGCAGCCTGAACTGACATGTTGTCCACCCAATCAAAGGATCAGATAGTTAATCTAGTACTGAAAGCATAAGCTACAGCTAGCTAGCACTCCAGTGCATAATATTTGGTGAGTATTTGACTCAAAGAGACGAAATACAATAGATGAACAGTTAGGAATAAATTAATTGATTTAAAAATTAAGGAGAAGCAAGAGAGCTAGCGAGAGTGAGAATATTTTTTATCTTTAATTTAGCTAGTGAATGCTGCTATCTAGTCCAACGCTCTAACCACCTGATTACATTGCACTCCACGAGGAGACTCCCTGTTACGCGAATGCAGTAGGTAAATTGCTAGCTAGCATTAAACTTATCTTATAAAAAACAATCAATCAATCATAATCCCTAGTTAACTACACATGGTTGATGATATTCCTAGTTTATCTAGCGTGTCCTGCGTTGCATATAATCGATGTGGTGCGTATTTGCGAAAAAGGACTGTCTTGCTCCAATTTGTACCGAACCATAAACATCAATGCCTTTCTTAAAATCAATACACAAGTATATATTTTTAAACCTGCATATTTAGTTAATATTGCCTGCTAACCTGGCTCGTTGCAAACTGTGTGACCTGGCTCGTTCCTAACAAAGACAGCCAACTTCGCCAAACGGGGGATGATTTGACCAAACGCATTTGCGAAAAAAGCACAATCATTGCACGACTGTACCTAACCATAAACATCAATGCCTTTCTTAAAATCAATACACAGAAGTATATATTTTTAAACCTGCATATTTAGCTAAAAGAAATCCAGGTTAGCAGGCAATATTAACCAGGTGAAATTGTGTCACTTCTCTTGTGTTCATTGCACGCAGAGTCAGTGTATATGCAACAGTTTGGGCTGCCTAATTTGCCAGAATTGTATGTAATTATGACATAACATTGAAGGTTGTACAATGTAACAGGAATATTTAGACTTATGGATGCCACCCGTTAGATAAAATACTGGACGGTTCCGTATTTCACTAAAAGAACAAACGTCTTGTTTTCGAGATGATAGTTTCCGGATTCGACCATATTAATGACCTACGGCTCGTGTTTCTGTGTGTTATTATGGTATAATTAAGTCTATGATTTGATAGAGCAGTTTGACTGAGCGATGGTAGGCACCAGCAGGCTCGTAAGCATTCATTCAAACAGCACTTTCATGCGTTTTGCCAGCAGCTCGTCGCTGTGCTTCAGGCATTGAGCTGTTTATGACTTCAAGCCTATCAACTTCCGAGATTAGGCTGGTGTAACCGATGTGAAATGGCTTGCTAGTTAGCGTGGTGCGCGCTAATAGCGTTTCAAATGTCACTCGGTCTGAGACTTGGAGTGATTGTTCCCCTTGCTCTGCAAGGGCCGCGGCTTTTGTGGAGCGATTGGTAACGCTGCTTCGAGGGTGGCTGTTGTCAATGTGTTCCTGGTTCGAGCCCAGGTAGGGGCAAGGAGAGGGACGGAAGCTATACTGTTACACTGGCAATACTATAGTGCATATAAGAACATCCAATAGTCTAAGGTATATGAAATACAAATCGTATAGAGAAAATTGTTCTATCATTCCTATAATAACTATAACCTAAAGCTTCTTACCTGGGAATATTGAAGACTCATGTTAAAAGGAACCACCAGCTTTCATATGTTCTCATGTTCTGAGCAAGGAACTTAAACGCTTTTTTACATGGCACATACTGCACTTTTACTTTCTTCTCCAACACTTTGTTTTTGTATTATTTAAACCAAATTGAACATGTTTCATTTTATTTGAGGCTAAATTGATATTATTGATGTATAATATTAAGTTAAAATAAATGTTAATTCACTATTGTTGTAATTGTCATTATTACAAATTTTAAAAAATTTAATTTGCCGATTAATCGGTATTGGCTTTTTTTGGTCCTCCAATAATCCTCCAAGTCCTCCAATCCTCCAAGTATCCAAGTATCCTCCAAGTATCGGTATCGGCGTTGAAAAATCATAATCGGTCAACTTCTAATTACCACTACACACAGTCTACATTGTTATCACCATATTAGCTAACGTCAAAGTCAACATATCTTAAAGAACTAATGTGTTAGTAAACATGATACAATCATGCAGAATAGTTAGCAAGCAGTTTAGCAGTTACAGAGGAGGGCTCCGGTGGTAGTAAATTAATAAAACCAAAAGCTTACCTTGACTTGGAAGAGTTCCAGTGTTGGATAGCCAGCTAGTTAACACAACATCCCTTTATGTTTGAGCTGGTTGTTTGAGTAGGCTTAACTAGCTATTAACTGTAAGGTTGCAAGATTGAATCCCCGAGCTGACAAGGTAAAAATCTGTCATTCTGCCCCTGAACAAGGCAGTTAACCAACCGTTCCTAGGCTGTCATTGAAAATAAGAATGTGTTCTTAACTGACTTGCCTTGTTAAATAAAGGTTTTTAAAAAAAGGTGTACATTTTTTATTATTTTATTTTTTTAAAATCGGCCAAATCGGTGCCCAAAAATACCGATTTCCGATTGTTATGAAAACTTGAAATCTGCCCTAATTAATCGTCCTTTCCGATTAATCGGTTGTTTCTTCAACGGAAGCAAACAGAACAAAACAGGGATAAACATACCTGAATTTGTCCAATAGAATCTCTTGTTTACAACTTGTTGGACTAATGATTACCCCCTAGATCAGCTAAATGCATGTTAACCATCATTGTTATGTGAGCTGAGTTGCATTTTTTTTTTTTTTTTTTGTGAAATAAAGATTAATCGAAAGGCTCTGTGTCTATGGCTTTGGTGCAGTTGGGGTACACGATAGAGCACAATATGTTTAATAAAGCCTCCTTTATTTCTTAAGTTGCGTTTTTAGATCATTAAAAGGTTACTTGTCTATGGTTGATGATCTCAGCAACCAAAGGTGTGGGATGCAGGAGGCCCGTGGGCTTAATTGTCCCCAACTTCAACTCCATTGAATTATGATATGCAAAGTCAAAGGTAAGTTGAATAGACCAGGGGTTGGTAGTGTTATTGTACTGTACTTTCAAACTGCTTGTTTGTGAGCATGCACACACACACGCACGCACACACACACGCACGCACGCACACACGCACACGCACACACACACACAGACACACACACAGACACACACACACACTGATCTTATCCCTCTCACGGTTATTTGCTTTGGCTGAGTTTTTCTTTTTAGCTTCATTTGTAACAGTGAGAAGCTTGTGTTTTGCCATGTGCAGATGATGTCTTGTTGTTTTTTTATGTGAGATCCCTTGTGGCCAAAACTTCAAGAGAACTGTCAGCAGATTCTGATAAAATGTACAAGCACGGTGTTTGCTTTACTCATCAGAAATCAGTCTCCTTTGTGTGGAGCAGGATTTGATTCCCCAGCCTGCTAGTACAGGAGGGTCTTTTGAGTTCAGAACAACATTTCAAAAAACAGACGGCAGAAGCCCTCTGTGAGCTCTCTCTCTCCCACCACGATTCAAAGGAATGAAAGAGCCCACCATCTTCAGTGGAGCGCCTCAACAGCTTGAAGAATAAGAGCTATTTGTTATTTACTGGCTGGTAATACTGTACAACTTCATTATTGTTACATACATACTTCGTAAGGTAGATTATAAAACATAACTTTAAAGGGCAACTCCACCACAACTGTCATTATCTCCAGCGCAATACCGTGTCTACATATGTGAAAATGGCACATCTCTATCTTTTGTAGAAAAAATATAAAGTTTAGAAGTTCTACCTGATGAGATAATCAAAGGTTTAAACATTTTAAAAACTGATTTTCAAACACTATGAGGTTTATGGGGACGTGGGATCCAAGAAAATACCTGCCCCCATCTGTAAATATGAATTAAATTGTTAAATTACGAGCCTAGTTGATTTAGCCAAGGAAAAAACAGGAACCATGATTGGCTGAGATAATGGATGGGCTGGACATGCAGGGAGATTCGTTTGGAATAGTCTGCCATGTAGCATGCTTCTGTTTATAACGTGAGCTGCTCAGTATGTATTGATAATCCTTCCTACCGCAGCTTTTTTTAAAGATATAACGTTAGCCATCAAGAACTACAAAAGTTTTACAACTTTTCTTAACAACATTGATGCCCTGATTTTAGCAGTGGACGGGTCACAATTGTCTAGACATGTACACATGTTCAGGAAATATAATTAACGGCCATAATCTCCCCCAGACCCACCTGGCTAACTTGATGGGTCATGTAATCATCTGGCGAAGTGGAGTCTTTTGTTTAGACATATAGCTTGCTAGATAAACACTGAACTTGCATAATTCCAACTCATACTACTACCGCGAATACAAACTGATTGTCAAAGCTGTAGTATGAATCTGCATGTAGCTAAAGCTAACCAGCTGGGTTCAATGTTAGCTAGCTAGCTAACATTGAACCTAGTTGGTTAGCTTTATCTACATTTGGGCAGCCCAATTAAAAATCACATGCACAGCCTAATTATTGCCAATATAGGTCTCACTACACACCCATCCTTTACCCAGATGTAACACATTTGGGTAAACCACTAGGGCAACTTATGAAGCCCAACATTAACCCACATAAATTCCAACATGGCAACCACATGTGGGGCCAATATGGATGTTGAGGACAAAACTTTGTGGGTCCCTGTTGGGTATCCCTCATAGGGCCCGTGGGACAGCCCTCCATTAACCCATATGGGCACCACATGGAAATGTTGGCTGGGATGTAGACGTTGGTATGGTGCTAGAGATAATGAATATGAGGTTGAAAAGTGACGGAATTGACCTTTAACAGTTTGTTCTGTACAATCAACTTTAGAGATATGCATTTCCTGTTATTCATGAATGATTTGATCACTCATGGAGAATAATTTGTTACCTCACTAGGTGATGTGTTCATGACACATTGAAGCATGTAGCCTAGAAATGTGAAGATATGACTGCTTTGTGTCTTGTAATACTTACAAGGTCTTTGTTGTTTTGTATGTAGTATATGAATACTTTACCAAGTCAAATTTACTGTGGAACTGTGTATAAAGAGGTTCTTCTGGGTATCTTAGAACATATCCACTGTACGCATGATATGAACAAGTAGAAGTTTATGATGCTTGAGATACTGTATATCTAAAGGATGTTTATGACAATTACTTTATATTCTTACTGAGATTCTTCTATAATCTAGGGTTAAAAAACACTCTTATCTTTCACCTCAGTAACAACACAATGCCCAGTGAGGGTGTGATCTGTGAGAAATGGTTAAACATTAGGAGTAATGGAGATGATGCTAGCAGCAGGCTCTGGTGGACTGGCTAAGCTCTGTGCTTTGTTCCCAGATGTATCACCCTGGGTGGCGGCGGAGGAGCGAGTGTTCCGAGCGATCAGAGTTGGAGAATTAGGATGCAGCTCCCATCGTCAGAGCCGAGGAGCTGTCTGCTGCCTTCCCAGCAGCCCCTGGGCCAGTGACAGGGAGATGGATGATATCTGCAGCCTGGCCGCACTGCTCCCTGAACACAGTCTGGCCGTGCGCGTGCGCACACACACACACACACACACACACACACACACACACACACACACACACACACACACACACACACACACACACACACACACACACACACACACACACACACACACACAAACCTAGGATATGTGTGCCTAATTCACCTCCACCAGGTGTTGCCTAGGCAACCAATGCACGCTCAGGGGATATACAACTTGAAGGGTTTCTATACACTGAACAAAAAATATAAACGCAACATGTAAAGTGCTGGTCCCATGTTTCGCACAACAACAAAAAATTTTTTTTCACAAATGTCATTAATTTTGTTCACAAATATGTTTACATCCCTGTTAGTGAGAATCTTATCCTTTGTCAAGATAATCCATCCACCTGAAAGGTGTGGCATATCAAGAAGCTGATTAAACCCCATGATCATTACAGAGGTGGACCTTATGCTGGGGACAATAAAAGGCCTGTCTAATATGTGCACTTTTGTCACACAACACAATGCCACAGATGTCTCAAGTTTTGAGGGAGCATGCAATTGGCATGCTGACTGCAGGAATGTCCACCAGAGCTGTTGCCAGAGAATTTAATGTTGATTTCTCTACCATAAGCCGCCTCCAGCGAATTTGGCAGTTCGTCCATCCAGCTTCACAACTGCAGACCACATGTAACCAGGCCAGCCCAGGGCCTCCACATCTGGCTTTTTTACCTGCAGGATTGTCAGGGGAAAAAACTGTAGGTAAAAATACCTCCCAAGTGGGTGGGTCTACAGTTGAAGTCAGAAGTTTACATACACTTAGATTGGAGTCATTAAAACTCGTTTTTCAACCACTCCACAAATTTCTTGTTAACAAACTATAGTTTTGGCAAGTCGGTTAGGACATCTACTTTGTGCATGACACAAGTAATTTTTCCAAAATAGTTTACAGACAGATTATTTAATTTATGTATCACAAATCCAGTGGGTCAGAAATGTACATACGCTAAGTTGACTGTGCCTTCAAACAGCTTGGAAAATTCCAGAAAGTTATGTCATGGCTTTAGAAGCTTCTGATAGGCTAATTGACATAATTTGAGTCAATTGGAGCTGTACCTGTGAATGTATTTCAAGGCCTACCTTCAAACTCAGTGCCTCTTTGCTTGACACCATTGGAAAATCTAAAGAAACAAGCATACTTCCAAAGTTGTGGTGAAATGGCTTAAGGACAACAAAATCAAGGTATTGGAGTGGCCATCACAAAGCCCTGACCTCAATCCCATAGAAAATTTGTGTGCAGAACTGAAAAAGCGTGTACGAGCAAGGAGGCCTACAAACCTGACTCAGTTACACCAGGTCTGTCAGGAGGAATGTGCCAAAATTCACCCAACTTATTGTGGGAAGCTTGTGGAAGGCTACACTAAATATTTGACACAAGTTAATCAATTTAAACAAACAATTGAGTGTATGTAAACTTCTGACTCACTGGGAATGTGATGAAAGAAATAAAAGCTGAAATAAATCATTCACTCTAATATTATCTGACATTTCACATTCTTAAAATAAAGTGGTGATCCTAACTGACCTAAAACAGGACATTTTTACTTGGATTAAATGTCAGGAATTGTGAAAAACTGAGTTGAAATGTATTTGGCAAAGGTGTATGTAAACTTCCAACTTCAACTGTATGCCCTCCCAAGCCCACTAATGGCTGCTCTCCTTCCCAGTCATGTGAAATCCATAGATTATGGCCTAATGAATTTATTTCAATTGATGGATAATATACAGTTGGCTGGGTTTTCCGTGCATCAGCAGGAGAGAACAGCTATGTCTGGTAAGACCACGGGTGAGGGTGTGTGTCTACTTTTAAATAATAGCTGGTGCGCAATGTCTAGTTTTAAGGAAGTCTTGAGGTATTGCTCACCTGAGGTAGAGTACCTCACGATAAGCTGTAGACCACACTATCTACCAAGAGAGGTTTTATCAATATTTTTGTAGCCGTCTATTTACCACCACAAACTGATGTTGGCACTAAGACCGCACTCAACGAGCTGTATGAAGCCATAAGCAAGAAAATGCTCATCCAGAAGCGGGGCTCCTAGTGGCCAGGGACTT
The DNA here is from genome assembly GCF_057628025.1 of Oncorhynchus mykiss. Lineage (NCBI taxonomy): Eukaryota > Metazoa > Chordata > Actinopteri > Salmoniformes > Salmonidae > Oncorhynchus > Oncorhynchus mykiss. The sequence goes on along the minus strand of NC_143033.1, from coordinate 32,409,853 downwards.
TAATGCAGGCAAACTTAAATCCGTTTTACATCATTTCTACCAGCATGTCACATATGCAACCAGAGGGAAAAAAACTTCAGAATGGTAAGGTTATATTTGGCGCAAGTGACAAATAATATTTTATTTGTTTTCCGTATATAAACTGTAATTCAGCAAAATCTTTGAAATTTGCATGTTACTTTTATATTTTTGTTCAGTATATATGACCAGGGTTGAAAATATACAGTAGGCTATAGAGATCCCTAGAAATACCAAAAGACACAGACAAATGTGTAATATTAATCTGTTTATTTTAACACAATTTGTAATGACATTTTACACAGTTTGCATTCAATCATTTGCTTTCTTTATAACACTATTCTCAAAAATGTAAAACATTTATTTGAAGAAAAAAAACATGTTTACGTAACAACATAATAAAACACAATATATTGGACAAAATCATATGCTGTAAAGCTCAAGATATAACATATGTATCTCAAGAAGCATTACATTATCACTATATAGTCATAAAGGCTCTTACAAAGAAAAAAGCCAAAAGTACCAAACATTACCCAAACTCCCCTTGTGTGTTTGTGAGAGAGAATACATTTGTTCTTGCTTTTTGGATACATGATGTGCGCTTGACATAAAGTGTCTAGTCGGGTGTTTTGGCATTAAAGGCCCAGTGCTCTTTGCGAAAAAGCACATTTTTTTTCTTCTTGACCATTTTACTTAAAAAATAATCACAGTAAGGTACTTAACTGTTACCTACAAATTATATTTGATATTGAGAATAAAACAACTGCATTGGACCTTTAATACATATACAGTGCATTCGGAAAGTATTTCCGTGAGAGTTCCTCTGTGGAGATGGGAGAACCTTCCAGAAGGAAAACCATCTCTGCAGCACTCCACCAATCAGGCCGTTAGAGTAGCTAGATGGATGCCACTCCTCAGTAAAAGGCACATAACAGTCCACTTGGAGTTTGCCAAAAGGCACCTAAAGACTATCAGACCATGAGAAACAACATTCTTTGGTCTGATGAAACCAAGATTGAACTCTTTGGCCTGAATGCAAAGAGTCACTTCTGGAGGAAACCTGGCACCAATCCTACGGTGAAGCATGGTGGTGGCAGCATCATTCTGTGGCAATATTTTTTCAGTGGCAGGGACTGGGAGACTAATCAGGATCGGGGGAAAGATGAACAGAGCAAAGTACAGAGAGATCCTTGATGAAAACCTGCTTCAGAGCTCTCAGGACCTCAGACTGGGGTGAAGGTTCACCTTCCAACAGGACAAAGACCCTAAGCACACAGCCAAGACAATGCAGGAGTGGCTTCGGAACAAGTCTCTGAATGTCCTTGAGTGGCCCAACAAGAGTCCAGACTTGAAAGTGATCAAACATTTCTGGAGAGACCTGATAATAGCTGTGCAGCGATGCTCCCCATCCAACCTGACAGAGCTTGAGAGGATCTGCAGAGAAAAATGGGAGAAACACCCCAAATACATGTGTGCCAACCTTGTAGCGTCATACCCAGGAAGGCTCAATGCTGTAATTGCTGCCAAAGGTGCTCCAACAAAGTAAGTAAAGGGTCTGAATATTTCTGTAAAAGCGATATTTTTTACTCATTGTCTGCAAAAATGTCTAAAAACCTGTTTTTGCTTTGTCATTATGGGGTATTGTGTATAGATTGATAAGGGGAATTTAAAAAAAATGTAATCCGTTATAGAATAAGGCTGTAACATAACAACATGTGGAAAAAGTGAAGAGGTCTGAATACTTTCCGAATGCACTGTATACTTAGAAACAAAAAGGTGCTATCTAGAACCTAAATGGGTTCATTGGCTGTCCCTATTAGAGAAACCTTTGATTAACTATTTTTGGTTCCAGGTAGAACCCGTTTGGGTTTCATGTAGAACCCTTTCCACATTTTCTACCTGGAACCAAAAAGGGTTCTCCTATGGGGACAGTCAAATAACCCTTTTGGAACCCTTTTTTAAAATAGTTTGTGTGTGTGTGTGTGTGTGTGTGTGTGTGTGTGTGTGTGTGTGTGTGTGTGTGTGTGTGTGTGTGTGTGTGTGTGTGTGTGTGTGTGTGTGTTAGTGTCTGGACAGTGTACGGAGTGCGAAGGGTCAGGGGGTGCCTCACCCCCAAAGCCCCTTGGGACATCTTGCCCTCCTTTCGCTTGTCCTCTTCTTCCCTCCTTCTCTCTTTCCTCCTTTCCTTTCTATGCCTGTTCTCATTACCCTTACCTGCTGTCCTCCTCTCCTCTGTGTCGCTGACGTTCCTCTTGCAGTAAGCTCAGCCCGAACCCAGTGGCCCTGTCGCCTGGGGAACAGCCACTGCATACCAATGACAAGGGGAGAGGAGGAGAGAGCGTTCTGCTCTGCTCCGTCTGAGGAACGCCGCCCTTCAGCCACCCCGTCCCTTACTCCTCGACTACCTACTTCTCTTCGTCCTGGGGAAACAGAGACAGAGAGGGAGAAAGAGAGAGAGAGAGAGGGAGACAGAGAACACAAGAGAGAGTGAAATAAAGAGTGAGAGAGAAAGAGAGGTAGATTTAAAAAAATAGAAACAAGAAAAGAGAGAGAGAGGGAGATAGAGGCAGAGAGGGGGGACATACATCAGTGTTTTAAGTGACTGCAGTGGGACAGGGCAGACTAAAAGGTTGTCTGGTGTCTCCCTGTGCACAGTGGGCATCTAGATCTGCAGAGCCACATGCCCCAAACGACTCTGGCTAATTACCAAGCTCCAGGCTGTCTGTCTGGCAGAGCAGCAGCCAACACGCCTGACATTTCTACTGACTCATGGCGAGACAATGCGCAATGTGGACCAAAATGGAGGAAAGTATAATTAAAACACAGAGACTAATATAATTAAAACACAGAGACTAATGTCTCCAAATGTAAAATAATAATATGGCTAAACTGAGGGTAAGGTTCGAGATGTTAATGAAGTAAATAGTGTCCTTATTCTTGGCAGACCTCTGTGACTGTGATTTGGTCTTACCTGTGAGTGAGCATACACTGAGAGAGAAGGGGGGGGGGGGGGGACTCCACAGTACCTAAACAAGAAAGGATAATGACAGCAATTAGTGGGAGGAGGAAAACCAGGAAAAAAGGATGTTAACAATGACTGGAGGACGAACATTTCAGGACCATTCCGGGGAAAAAAGTCATTTGGATTCACATATCTGAGTCACACAAACATTCAGGCAGAGTAATTCACATCATAACCATTCAGTGTGTGAAATATGAGTTTATTTTAAGTTTATGTATTTTACCTTTATTTATTTAACTAGGAAAGTCAGTTAAAACAAATTCTTATTTTCAATGACGGCCTAGGAACAATGGGTTAACTGCCTTGTTCAGAGGCAGAATGACACATTTTTACCTTGTCAGCTAAAGGATTCGATCTTGCAACATTTCGGTTACTAGTTGAACACTCTAACCACTAACCACTAGGCTACCTGCCGCCCCTGCTGTGAAATATGAGTAAACAGATTGTGTGTCCATGTGACCAACTATGCATGGGTTGGGCAGTGCAGTGCACTCGAGAAAACACAAGGAACTTCCTCTGTCATGATTTCTTTGTAGTGACACAAAGGAAGCCAGAATGCAGGATTTGAGTGTGTGTGTGTGTATGAATGTGTGTTTGTGCAGGTCTGTGTGCAGTATCTCTGGGACTACAGAGATACTGTAGTCCCAGAGTCCCAAAGTCTACAGTCTCTTTATTGACCACGTCCTTGCCGTGTAAAAGGTACATTCATTGGCCCAAGTGTCTGGTGGCCAACTAACCAACGGGTTAAAAGCATTTCTCTGTGGCGACACAGCCAAGCCAGCTGTAGGTCACATTCAAGTCCCAGTGTCTAATTATCCCAGCCAGTTGCGGTTCAATAACTCCAGCAAGCCTGCAGCAAGATACCGCGTTTCCGTGGCAACACCTCTGACGAAGTGAGAGGCAGGGAGGCAACCGTGGATGTGGGGAGGAGGGAGGGAATGGGGGGGTACCCAGCTAGAACACCATCATGGGCCGTACTTACATAGATAGAATGCACACATAACACATGCACATAGACATGCACTCACACATGCACACACAGACACACACTCAGGCAAACTTAAAGTGCCAGTGGACATGCTAAGGTCTGTTAGTGAACAATAACCATATATCCAATACCACTGTCTAGACATCAGTGTCTCTATACTCCATCCCTATGCCTTTGGTTAAAACGATGTCTCAGTGCAGCCAGAGGTAGATACTGTCCATTCGATAGTGTGTTCACACACCAATGTTCAACTTACTGTAATTAACTTTATTCCTGGCCACCGCTGGCCTGAGCATAACTTGGCCCTTTGTGTTTTTGTGCCGTTGATTATGGTTATATTGTCTAAAGTGCTAAATGGTATATTGTCTTTAGCACTACATCCCCCCCCCCAAATGGATTATAACAGAATATTACATTTGCTTTCATGGGGACGAATACCGGGGTGTGTGCGGGGAAGCGTCATTTGTGTGTTCAGGTGACTGGCTGGCTTCCTGCCGCAGTGTCTGGAAACTCAGACATAGTGCCCCCCCCCCCTCCCCCGCCACACCCCGTGCCTCAGTGGTCCGTCCCCTCCACCCCCCCTACTCACCATGCAATCATACACACCTGCTGTTCCCCCCCATCTACCTGAGATAAGAGATCCGCTGGGCTGCAGCTCCACAATGCCTGACAATCAAGGGTAGAAAACAAGACGATAATTCCTTTTAATCCATCTGATTTCTGTGTCAACTCTGTCCAATCAAAATGTGCCCTCTTTAGAATAGAATGCAATCTTTTTCTTCACACACCCTTGGTCTGTCGGCGAACACTCTTTAATTTAGAATAATCTGGAACCAGGGTTTATCCACGGCTGGTCAGGGATGGAATCAATCTTTTCTGCTGCAAGAAACTGATGACTAACAGAGACCATGGAACTACATATTGAAAGATATTTATGTAACAAATGCCTTGATGAATGTAGTTCGCAGTATATCACACATTTTTGCTGAGCCAGAGAATTTGAATGCTGTACAAAATGTCACACTGGTTGTTAAACGGAAATAGAAATGGATAGATGGTTGGAGTTTCACTGAATACATTTATTGTGTCAGAGGCATATTTGATCTCCTTTTTGTTAAACTACACTATCCAGGCCTCTTCCTAAATGTCTGAATGCACTAATATGTATCCTAATATGTCCAATTGCTATCCATATTACTAGAGATTTATATGGTTTAATTAGTCTAAAGCAGTGGTTCCCAACCTTTTTCGGTTACTGTACCACCAACTGAATTTTGCTCTGCCCGGAGTACCCCTGAAGTACCCCCTCATGAGCATTTTACCAGTAAGCCTATGGTGTCATGAGTCTTCGGTTGTCACTAGTTACCACAGCCACATAGTCAAAATTGACAATATCTACAAAAGAAATGCATGATTTCTTAATTTAAGGTTAATGTTAGGCATAAGGTGTGGTTAGGGTTAGGTTTAACATCAGATTTTAAGAAGATCAATTGTAGAAATAGGCAGGATTTAGTCATATGTATGACTGTGTCTGTGATTGTGGTAACTAGGGATTACCTAACTGTCACGCCCTGATCTGTTTCACCTGTCCTTGTGCTTGTCTCTACCCCCCTCCAGGTGTCGTCCATCTTCCCCAATTATCCCCTGGGTATTTATAACTGTGTTTTCTGTCTGTCTGGGCCAGTTTGTCTTGTTTGTTCAAGTCAACCAGTGGTTTGTATCAGCACCTGCTTTTCTCCAGTTGCTCTTTTTTGCATCCTGGTTTTGACCCTTGCCTGGCCTGTCCTGGCCTGACGCTGAGGCTGCCCTGTGCCTTTGCCCTTACTCTGGATTACCGACCTCTGCCTCACCTGACCCTGGGCCTGCCTGCCGTCCTGTACCTTGGCCCCACTACTCTGGATTATCGACCCCTGCCTGCCTTGACCTGTCGTTTGCCTGCCCCTGTTGCAATAAACATTGTTACTTCAACACAGTCTGCACTTGGGTCTTACCTGAAACCTGATACTAAGTCTTAGTACCCCTGGTTGGAAACCACTGCTCTATATGGCAAAATGGTAAGAGGGGATTTTGATACATGACATAACACAATGTAGAACTGCTGTTGCTGATGATCAATGGGAGAAATTATAAGACAGTATTTTACCTCTTTAACTTGAGGACCCACCTCCACAGTGGTTCAAGATATCTCATTACATAAAGTCAAAACCAGCTTCGGACAAGAGTTCTGTCCTACTGTACCTTCTGTCTATATTTGCTTCAAAGGAATGAATTAGCATACCTCTTTTTTTTTTACATAAATAATATAAACAATTGGGAAACAAATTGCTGATGTCTAATGATACACATAAAGTGCCATAAGGTGTGAGGTGGTTTCTTATTTGTCAGCACTGATAGTTTTCCCCTGCTCATTTTCAATGTTTTCTTTGTTCATTTTCTTTTTGCAGAGTAAACACACACTTCTCCATCAGAGGTCATCAACCGTCAACATATCAAAATGAGACGAGGGAGGGAGAGTTCATTGTTTGAATTGTGAATTGTCTAAATTTACAGGGATTTTACACTACATCTCAAAAACCTGCAATGTTTGAGCTATTCATTTATTTCAATGTGTCTGTCTTAAATTCTATCTTTATCCCTCGTTCTCATTTGATGTTGTAGAATCCACTAAACAGAGGAAGACAATAGAGGAAGACCAAAGATATAATTTGCAACTTGTAGCCTGGAGATGACCAAAAGTCGTATCCAGAATTTTATTTTACTCTATTTTTGGATTCTCTTCATGCTGTAGTACAGTATTTTAGCCTTTGAGGCTACTGTACTGCATTTCAATGCTAAATAAATCCATCTAATTTGCACCAGTTTCTAATTGTAAAATAACTTGACATTTCACAAAAGTTTTCTAGGGCTAGGCTGTTCCCTATTGAACAGTGTTAAATGCTAAAGTCCTGAGGGTTGCTGAGATGATTTCACTGTGTAATATATTTATGTATTGACTCCTTCAGATGAGAATATGGGTTGAGAAGAGCAGGGCAGCCAGCCTGCTTTGTTAGTGTTGTGGGAGCTAGCAGCCTAGCGCTGAGTTGAAGATTTCATCAGTGGGTTTCCGATGAGTGCTAGCTGCCTCCGTGCCTGCCAGGCTTTGCCACGTGTCAGACACATCCTAATAAAACTGTCTAACTGTTTTGTGGGCACCAGCTCTGCACTCGCTGCGTCGTGTCTGACTGCTTGGTATTCATGGGGCATGGCACTCACTCCTTTAGCTGTTGCTGGGGGCTCTGTGGCACAGACACAGACTGATTAGTTGGCATCAGCACTGTTCACTATGAACACCAAACAGGGAGTAGATAGGGAAAAAACATAATTAGTGAGTGTGTGTGTGAGGGAGAGAGAAAGGAGAGAGAGAGAGAGAGAGAGAGCGGGCATAGAGAGAAAATCAATTGTTTTGAAACTGCATTTCTAATGTGGGTAATTTAGCAGAAATGTGTTTTTTTATAAAAGCAAGCTGCCTCGGGAAAAGCAGAAAGTTAAAAAATGAGGTCAGCTGTTAGGGTGAATTAATTTACACCTCTTTAACAGTGAGATCAGTGTTAAGGACAGGGGGAGTTTGTAATTGGATTGTCTTGGTCAAAAATGATTTGATTTTGTATAGCGACAAACAATGTGTTTTCATTTGACATCCTATCTGAAATCTTCTCCATCTCCCTAAATTAAGATGAATTCCTGAGGGCCTTTCCTTCATTTCAAGGAAGTCGGTCATTTGACATGGAATAAGGTTTTTAAAAAGCCTTTACACATGAATGAAACATGACTGAAATAAGTGAGGGCTAGAAATTCATCAACTATGCAATGCAAAATACTTATTTTTGTATTTTTTATTATAATATATAGGTAAACTGCTTGAACATCACCTAGTTTCCATAATCATCTTGTAGATCTTTATGTATAATGTTGGTAAATAAATAAAAACAATTTAGAAAACATTATGGTAAACTGTTTACATGGATAAACAATGTTATGTGCTGAACAAACGTCTATTACAATTCCATATAGTGTATAATTTACAGTGCCAACACAGTAATTCATAAAAACTGTTTATTTAAAAAAAAAAATGCTCTGTCTCATACAGTTAACATTGATGAAAGAAAATGTTTCCAATTGCATAGTAATTGAAGAGTATTGTTATTCCTAACTTCAGGTTTGCTGGGTTGTGGTTCTTAACATGTATTTGAGTCTTCAGGGGAACTTATTTCTATCAATTCAGTTTCAAATCATAAAGTAGTTACAGGGATGGTCAAATTAAAGCATGCTTTCAGATGACTTCATACAGCATTGAAAGATGAAGTTGAAGAAATATCTGTCTGCTATATAGTCAGGTCCATAATTATTGGCACAATTGATAAAGATGAGCAAAAAATACTGTATAAAATAAATAATACAAATACTGAGCTATAATGCATACAAAAAAAGTGAAATGATATCATTTTTATACTAATACAACAAATAATAAAATACATGTCAAAAAGATAACAACACAAACTTTTTTTTTAAATGCTATGAGTTTGGGGAACACATCAGGAGGGATCTTAGATCATCATCTTTCCAGATCCTTGATATCCTTCATCTACCCTTATGGACTGCCCTCTTCATTTCACACCACAGGTTTTCAATGGGGTTCAAGTCCAGAGACTGAACATTTGGATTTTGTGGTCAATTAACCATTTCTTTGTGAATTTTGATGTGTGCTTGGGGTTTTTGTCTTGCTGGAATATCTGTCGGAGGCAACCAGGTTTTTGGCTAAAATGTCCTTGTACTTGGTAAAGTTCATGATGCCATTGACCTTAACTAGGGCCAACAGGACCAGTGGAAGCAAAATAGCCCCATAACAAAGATGCACCACTATATTTTACTGTATGTATGAGGTACTTTTCTGCATATTCTTCCGATTTTCGACACCAAACCCACCACTGGTGTGCGTGGCCAAGGGTTCTATTTTCATGTCATCTGACATGGCCAAGATCTTTGGCATCGAAAAACGAAGCATATGCAGAAAAGTTCTTCATACACCTACAGTCAAATATGGTGGTGGATCTTTGATGTTATAGGACTATCTTGCTTCCACTGGTCCTCGGCCCTTGTTAAGGTTAATGACGCCATGAACTTTACAAAGTACCAAGACATTTATTGCCTAAATAAACTAGTCATTTCATAAATAAAACAAATATATTGAATAGCTCTTGAAAATATGGGCAACCTTTTTCCCCTCCGTATCCACCATGTGCGTAAATGAGGCCCATACAGATGACTTGCCTGTAGTTTTTTCCTCCCTGTACTCTCTTTCATTCAGTTTCTTCTTCGCATCAGCAAAGAATGACTCTGTGTTTCAGAAACTCACTTTATATAGATGAGGGGCTATCACTCTTTCCCGCTGCAGCATCCTCCTCTCCCGTAACAAGTAGCCTATTTTACTCTGCGTCATTTGCAGTGGCTAGTTTTCATAAAGCAAATACCATTATGCAGTTTTGTCACAAAATTATAATTTATTTTGACACATTATGTTCGATGAAAGGGGAGCCCCTGACAATCATTTAAGATAAAAAAAATATAGGCTACATTACAGTAGACAAACGGAAAACAAAGACAAAAATCTTTCTTCAATGTAATAATTCAGAAGGTTAAACTCATAAAACTGTCGTCAACATGGTTTTATTTTGTAGTCTTACTGTAGGCCCGCCAGGCTGGAGTAGATGTGCTCAAAGATGCCCTCTGATGGTTCGCACAAGCATTAACGGCAACAGTGGCTGACAACAAAATACTATGACGTCACGCACTATAACGTGCAGTACCGTACCGTGGCATACCGCAGTGTATGACGTAACTACTAAGTGAGGACCCACTGTAAGGGCGATCATACATTGTACACATAGGGATGTGAGCGAGGGCTAAGTCGTTGGTAATGCTCATCAAGAAAGAAACCTACGTTTTAATTTCACTACCACCAATGATCTGTTTCGGTCCCCCTTCCTCATCCCCCTTTTCTCTCTCTGTCTTCCCCTTCCTCCCTTTCCCCATACATCCTGATGTGTGTAACATTGATGTCAGCAGCTGTTCCATCCCGACTCCACCCTTGGCAGGCACATTGGGTTGCTACTGTAGTCGCTCGTGCCCTCCGCCAGCGTCCCAAGAGCCTAACCCGTGATTTTTCATGAAGAGAGCTCACAAGTTAGGGTCTCAGGGAGCAGGAGAAGTACAACAGGGTTCTGGCACTGAGGAGCCGCACACAGTCAGTCGGACAGGGGTGTGAGCAGCATGGCACCCTTCTCTCACTACCACCACCCCTTGGTGCCTCCCTCCTGCCCCAAAACCACCTCCACGTGTCTGTCTGGCCAGTGTCCTGTCCGGTCTGACCACTTAGGTAATGTGCTGAAAGGCTTCGTCAAACAACAGTCGCCTGCTGTGGAAGAAAAAAAGTCCCCATTTTTCCCCTCCTTCACTGCAGATAACTTATTCCTTCATTTCAGAGAGCTCGAGTAAAAGATAAGCTGAATGCTCCGCACACAAAGAAAGGCATAGACAGATGTATCAGAACACACAAACGCCACAAACACAATAAACTGTAACGCGCTAATAATAGCAGAGACAAAGATGAAGAAGGAGATATGAGAGAGGTCAAAGAGAGGAAAAGAGAGGAATAAGGTTTGCTGGAGACGATCAGAGTTACATTTTCCAAGTCGCAGGGCAGAGCCAGCCTCAGACAGGCGAGCAAGCACTCTCTGCTCTGCGCTAACTAGCCTTTGTGCTGGCAGAGGAAAGCCCCCCAGCCAGGCAGACAGTCTCGCCTCTTTGTCCTCTGAGCGTCGACATGCACGCGGATCATCAGTCTACATCTCCATCTCCCCCTTGGGATGGATGGCCCCAGTGCTGACCACTGCACCGGACCTTCCAACCCGTCGCCTGCAGTGACCACTGCACCGGACCCTCCAACCCGTCGCCTGCACTGACCACTGCACCGGACCCTCCAACCCGTCGCCTGCACTGACCACTGCTGATCACCACAGCCACCACCAGGGAGGAGAGCTGACCACCTGACGGCCCCAGTCTGAGGGCTTCCATTACGGGGGTGACCCGGAGACTCTAATCCCCCCTCCATGGATAGCCTCAGTCATAAATGAAATAATGAGAAAATGTATCATTACGTGATGCCGCCACTCTCTTGGCTGACCAGCTTTTGCGGAAGTGGCAGGTAAAAAGCGATACTAACCAGAGTAAGATAATAACAAAAGAAACACAGAGCAGCGCATCTTCCAGAACTCGTGCTCCCCCACTCCACGCCTCTAACTGCACCCCCCTCCCCCTTCACACACACTGCTGTCTCTACTGCTAACAGTCTCCCCCTGCTTTCACCCAATCCCCCTCGCCCCACTGCCATGGTGGCGAGCTGTGCACGGTACAGAAATAAGTTGTCACCACCACAGAGCCGAACAAGAAGCCACATTCAGTCACAGAGCTTTCCTCTCATCACAAATACAGAGTTCAGACACACACAGAGTACAGACACAGGCGGTGGTAACCAGAGCCACACAATCATATTGCCATGAAAGAAACCAAACTGCCCTGTCATGAATCTTAACAAAGCACCGCAACCAAAACATTTACATGTCATTTTCACCCCTTGTTCACCCTATACAAACCCTCCTCACCCCTCCCCCTCCCAACTCCTCCCACTAATAGTTAGATAGATGCCTTTCTCAGGGGAACGCGGAGCAAAGCGGACGTTTCCGGAAACGTGAGTGTTCTTTCTCGCGCCTCGCCTCACATACTCCTCCGTGTCTCTGCCGACTACGCCCCTGTCATCTATCTTTAAGCGAGGGATGAGGGGGAAAAGGAGAGAAAAAGTAGCAGGGAAAAAAGAAAAACAGAAAGGGAGATGCTGAGGAGTCCGGGGCTGAGCCAGACGCAGGTCAGTGAGGTGGGACACCTCTCCTCCCCCTCCTCCACCCCTCTCCCCCTTCTCCCCCTCCCCTCACCACTTGCATCATCAGCTCCATCTCACCTCCCCCCTTAGGCTCCAGGACCACCAGTCGTGCCGTGACAGTGATCTACCCTGTTTTTTCCCACGTAGGTCCAACACCAACACCACAGTGACAACAGGGCCATCAAAAGAAAATGGTGATGCCAAAACATTTTGTCTCCCAAAACACTGCCCACATGCTATTCCCATCACCCCCTCCTCCCCATCCCCGGGTCTCTACCTGTCTGCTCGTCTCTGTGACTCCCGTCTGTGGCTGCTCACTCGCCCAGAGTGGTACTACGCTACGGCAGCGGGAGTCTGCAGCTATAGCCCTCCCTCTCTCTCTCTCTTTCTCTCTCTCTCACTCCCATACAACCTCGGCTGGCGCACACATTCCACCTGTGCTGATGATCAATTCCAACGCCTGGCTGGTTGGCCAAGGAGCAGGATGCTCTAAAGTGGCTCATGCTGTCACACAACAGACACACAACACAAGGCATACTGACATATAACACAGAGTACGGACGCCATCACAGACATGTGAACACAAAACTCAGACACAGTCGTCGACAAAACAGTAGTACACAGACAAATTGACAAGGACAACAGACCAAAAACTCCAAGAGATACTGTCACAGTCCCCCATTACACAAGATACAGACACCGACACACAATGACAGGGTCACCTAACACTGAAAACTGACACTGCCATAATATTATGACCTAAGCGCTGAAGCGTGCACACCGTCAGATGACAGTCTGACAGGACTGTATTTCATCAGTCAGACCATACAAAGTATACCATAATAGCTTTATAAAAATATTCAATAGATACTCAATTAACAGCATACACCTATAGAGATGCTGAATGACACACAAGCAGAGAAAAATCACAGAAATCACAGGACATGATTGTTTGTGAGATTCTCTGCTTGGATAGGTTTTGGACAGAAGTGGCTATCTGTTTCTTTCTTTCTAGAAGCCCGTCTATCTATGCCCTTAAGACTCCACACCACATCCACACTACAGTGCTGCAGTTAATAAAGGAGGACCTTTAGGAAAACCATTCCGTCATACTGTAGACGCCCTGCTGAATACTGATTAGTTAGAGACATATAGTCTCACATAGGCTATCTGTACGTCTTTGTCCTGCACACTCCAACAGCGTTCAAGCTTCACTGTCCTCCCCATCCGAAACACTAAAATGATATGAGACAGCAAATGGAACGAAGTCATAAGACAGAGCAAAACAAAGGAACAGACAACGTGTTTTTGTCTCTCTATCTGAATGAGATCTGCCCTTGGCGGCTCATCCTAAACTCAGAGCCCCCGATCTATCAACCTCAACACCCTGGATGGATTAGGGTTGTGACTCCGTACGAGAAAGAGGGGAACGGTAAAGGGGGCCTGCAAATATCATCATTGATTGTTTTTTTGCTTTTATTCAAAACTGCGAAACCCCCACGTCATGGCTTTGCTGCAATGCAGAGATCCTTCAGAAAAATCACTCTGTTGCTTCACACACAGGCATCTGTATTTGAGCTCAGAACAAGGTCAAGACTAAGAACGTCAGCGGTTTAAAAAAATATGGTATATTACATTATCTTCCTTCTGTAGCCAACGTCACTACCATGGCAAGGTTGAAGTCTATATGCGAGTGGGTAATGGTTAGTCCATTGGCTCATAGCAGGCCTGGTGATGGCAATGGTGATGCTGGGGGTAGGGGTGTATGAGAGAGGGGAGAGAGAACAACGGGTGGGAGGAAGAAGGGGAGAGAGAATGAGGGGAGGAAGGGAGAGGGGAGAGAGGACTGGTGATCAATCAGCTTCATTACAGCCGTGTCACTGTAAAGTCTGGAACTACCGCTGCCCCGCCTCGCAACACACACACACACACATACACACACCACCGTGCTTCCTTAGACGCTCCAATCAGCGAAGAGCTAACCCCCCTCCAACACACACACGGCTAGACATCACGCTTTGACCCTCCTCTTCTTCCCCCTCCTCCTATTCCCTCTCCTCCCGTTTCCCCATATCCTCTCAATTTTTCTAGTCTAGACTGTATAGCGAATCTTGGAATACCACGGTTGGTCATTTTTTAACTGGCTGAGGAAACGTGTACAATGTCATAAACATGAATGACCCTGGGTTGTCATTAATAAGTTAAAGTAAAAATCTAAAAGATGAAGGAATGTGAGTAGCAGGCTGGTACAATAAATACATCTCCTCAAGCCTCTATGATGCAGCACTGATATAAAAGAGAATGTTGTCATGACAGGAGTACAATGATTTACACCACAGAAATAACCAGACTGTTCTATGTCTCAAAGAACCCCAAAAAGAACTTGCAGCGGAAGGCAGTGCAGACAATGACTTTGAGAACCATTATGCACTATCAAAACGCTATGACACTACCCATTATACAGTAAGTCTGAAATCAGATGACAGTGTCTTACGACACGCGTCAATCACAAAGGTTTCCAGGCAGGAAGACAGACAGACTGACAAGGAAGGCAGGCAGGCAGGCAGGCAGGCAGGCAGGCAGGCAGGCAGGCAGGCAGGCAGGCAGGCAGGCAGGCAGGCAGGCAGGCAGGCAGGCAGGCAGGCAGGCGGCACCAGTGGTGGCGAACAGGGAATGTGAGTAGCACAGTGGGGGGCGGGAGAGGCCAGAGATTGAGATGCACAACGCCTCCCTAGCCTTTCCCTCATCTCATCAGCCAGCGGGACATTAATGACGATCATGTCTTCTCACACTAGCTGACTGGCAGTCGAGGCGGGCGGGCTGGTGGGACCCGTCAGAGGACCCTGCCCTTGCCCCTGCTCTTCTCGATCAATACCATTGATCTGTCCCAGGGGTCAAGGGGCAAGAGCATATCGATAGGGGAGAGTGGCTGACGCAGCAGCAGGCCGAGGAGAGAAGAGGAGGATGAGAGGATAGGAGGGGGGGGGGCTGAATGAATCCAGACAGATCAATGACACACCCGTCTGCCATGGATGTGTTATGGTTATTCATTTGCCATTAAACTAACCACATTAAGGGGATATCTCGTCTTAAGGAAAAATACTAGCAGCCATGCAGAGACCTCACCAAATCACAGTCTGCTACAGCCATATGAAGTGGGGAATTTGTAGAGAATTAGTAGCTACCTGTCTGGCCAGTGACACCAGTAGCAGGATCTAGTCCCTCATGTTTTTATTTTCTATCAACGTCTCTGGTGTTCACTGAGGGCAGAACCAGCAGACCAATGGCCTTGTTGAAAGGACCCTCACTCAGACAAAAGCATGAATTAATTGAGTTTGCTTATGTGTGTGCGTGCATGGGTATTATGTCCAACAATAGACTAACTGAAAATACTCAAGATACACTTCTCTTAATAGGGTTGATTTTTTTACACATGCGTAGTGGCTAAAAAATATTCCACAACGATGACATCAAGAGCCTAACATTACTTTTGCTAATGCAGCTGGACCTGGCTTAAGCTAAGAGAGATTTGATATTCACACATTTCATTCCTGTGTACAGATGACATAAAATTGAGGGTCCTCGCTATCTCAGTTCCTTGGGATGTCCCTACCACATTGAAGTTTACATTTAAAATCATTAAGGTAAGGATTAGAGCTAAGGTTAGGGTTAAGGTTAGGGCTTAGGGTAGGGACATCCCAAGGATAGCGCAGCAATAACCTTAAATTGATACCGTATGTGGCAAGAAATAAAGATAACTTGTTTTGATGGTAAGTTGCATTTCATTAGAAGACAATTACATGCCTCCTCCCTAATATAATTTGCTTGGAAAACATTTCATCTTTACAATTTTGCCTGGCATAACACAAATTAAGTAAATAAATGTTGCTAGCATGACCTAGGATGCAGGATATATCCTTAATACAATGAAATCAGTCCAAGGATCTTGGAGCAACTGGCTTGTTACAGAGCTCTCTCAGTCAGTGTGCTGTTCTGTTATTAAGGAGGCCTTGGTTGGTGCAGTGAAAGCATAATCTCTCTTTCTCCAAGTCTCTCCTCTCCTATCTAATCCCATGATTTATTTGTCCAACCTCCCATAAATGGAGGCGCAGCTGGAACCAATGACTCCTACCCTGCTTGGCCTGGCCGCTAAGCCAGCTGGACCAGGGAGTGCTGAGGCAGCAGAATTCTCCAGGACCACGTCCTCTTCGCCTCGGCCCCACTAGTTAGATACATCTGGACGACCCATTCAGTTCAGAGGTGAGGAAAGATGGAGAAAAACTGAACTCTTAAAATAAACTCTGGGCTCCGGCCCAACGCAGCTTGGCTCCTCTAGTCTGTTTAATAACTGTGTGTGGAGGGTTGAGGAGGAACAGTATGAAGCCAACCAAGGCTTTTGAGTACCTGGCTGTAATTTGGAAAGCGTATGTGTATAGGACATACTACAACATAATTATATTTGTTTCTGAAAAACTCAAGTGAAAAGTGAGAAGATAGATCAACAATGTGTCTATAAATTGGGACTGGAATTTAAGACATACAGTATTTCACGTTAGGTCTCTTCCAAAAATTCAGACATGGTTAATTGAACGTTCTCCACATCATTCAGAACATGAACCTAGATCCTTTCACTCAGTCTGAGCCCCAGAGGGCTAGACTGACTGAAGTGCAACACTATGGTGGTTGCCTGGACAGAGCAGAGCAGTCACCACACAGAGATCCCACCCCAGCAGGAGAGTCAGCTAGGAGGCCCCATGCAGATAAAAGGCCCTTCCTCTTGGGGTTTCCAGGGTTTTAGCAGGATCAAGCTAAACAACACACTGTCAACCTGTTGGCATTGTGAGTCGTCTGGGGCTGAGGGGGGTCGTTGAGCCTACATGGAGAGGCCTCTCACGCTCTGCCATTGAACACCCATTAATATCACTCTACATTTGTTTGGCCCCTAATTGATAGCTGCTAAGTCCCTTTCACTGGGCAGCCTGTGTTGATAAGAGGCTCCATCAGCTGAGAGGCTCTCGGAGGCCCTATAGGCTAGCTGTTGAGATACTGCTGCAGGGTCCTTAGCTTAGTGATGAGCTTTTTGGGCACTAGGGTGTTGAATGCTGAGCAGTAGTCAATGAACAGCATTCCCACATAGGTGTTCCTTTTGTCCAGGTGGAAAAGGGCGGTGTGAAGTGCGATTGAGATTGCATCATATGTGGATCTGTTTGCGAATTGGAATGGGTCTATGGTATCCGGGATGATGCTGTTGAAGTGAGTCATGACCAGCCTTTCAAAGCACTTCATGGCTACCAACGTGAGTGCTACGGGCGGTAATCATTTAGGCAGGTTACCTTCGCTTTCTTAGGCACAGGGACTCTGGTGGTCTGCTTGAAACATGTAGGCATTACTGACTCGGTCAGGGAGAGGTTGAAAATGTCAGTGAAGACACCTACCAGTTGGTCCACACATGCTTTGAGTACACATCCTGGTAATCCGTCTGGCCCCACAGCTTTGTGAATGTTGACCTTTTAAAGGTCTTGCTCACATTGGCTACCGAGAGCGTTATCACACAGTCGTCCAGAACAGCTGGTGCTCTCATGCATGCTTCAGTGTTGCTTGCCTCGAAGCGAGCATAAAATATATTTAGCTCTTCTGGTCGGCTCACATCACTGGGTAGCTCATGACTGGGTTTCCCTTTGTAGTCCATAATAGTTTTCAAGTCCTGCCACATCCGACGAGCGTCAGAGCCGGTGTAGTAGGATTCAATCTTAATCCTGTATCGGCGCTTTTCCTGTTTGATGGTTCGTCTGAGGGCGTAGCGGGATTTCTTATAAGCGTCCGGATTAGTGTCCCGCTTTCAGTACATTTCTAATTCAGTATGAAATGTACTGTAGACTAAGAAAATGGATCCACATATGCATTTTGTTCTCCTTTGTGGTGATCCGACTCATTTTACAAGCTGTGAACGACTGCCAGAAAGAAAGAGAGAGCCAGAATCAGAGCCCTGATCTTAGTAGACAGACCTTCCAAGGCTGGGGCAGGTTTAAACCACAGACCAGACCACATATCACTACTCCTCCCCAACGTCATTGTAGAGGACAAGGGCCCATAGATTATAACTAAGTCTCAGTGCATGGAAACATATAAACATACAGACTGTTCCCTCCCATGCTGAATAGTTTAAACATTACAGCAGTCTCTCTGTCTGCTGAAGCAGTTTGGGGAATGGCCTTGGTTCCAGGCAGGTAGTTAGGTGGGATAATCAAGCCACTAAACCCCTTGAGAAAGGCACTTAACCTGGTTGAACCTGGGAACTATATTCTGCAGTGCAAATGGATATGTAATAAAAGCTGTGGGCGATGTCAGTTGTTTTCTGGAACAAAAGCATCTGCTAAACAGAGAATCTCAGATTTATTATGATTATTACATTTCATACTTGATGTTTATGTCTAACCATCTAGGCCTCAAAGTGTGGCTGGGATTCGCCACTCAGCTCACAGGAGATTGGTTGTGATAATGTCAACCCACATGAACAAATACTTACTATAGAATTCTGTAGTATACTGTAAAATACTATACTACATTGTAGCTCCAAAATAGTTTCCACTGCTTGTATACTTCATATTTTGGCGAATTCAGTACGACATTCGGGATCTTTTGGCATACTAAGTATACTATGACCAATAAGCATACTACATACTCAATTTATGTCACAAATAGTACAGATAGTGCTATAGTAAACTATAGTATATTGACCTAAAATATTTTACTGATTTACAATTAACAAGGAAATCAGTCAATTGAAATACATTCATTGGGCCCTAATCTATGGATTTCACATGACTGGTAATACATATATGCAATCTGTTGGTCACAGAAACCTTTATAAAAAAGGTAGGGGAGTGGATCATAAAACCAGTCATTATTTGGTGTGACCACCATTTGACTCATGCAGTGCGACACATCTCCTTCGCATAGAGTTGATCAGGCTGTTGATTGTGGCCTGTGGAATATTGTCCCACTACTCTTCAATTGCTGTGCAAGGTTGCTCGATATTGGCGGGAACTGTAACACGCTGTTGTACACGGCGATCCAGCCTTTCCCAAACATGCTCAATGGGTGACATGTCTGGTGAGTATGCAGGCCATGGAAAAACTGGGACATTTTCAGCTTCCAGGAATTGTATACAGATCCTTGCGTCCATTATCATGCTGAAACATGAGGTGATGGTGGCGGATGAGTGGCACGACAATGGCCTCAGGATCTTGTCACGGTAATAGATTTAGTCCATCCACACCAGACGCAATCAGGACACGCAAGTTGAAATAGCTAAATTAACTCTGAACCAACTATATTAATTGGGGGACAGATCAAAACACATTAAACATTCATGGACATTCAGCTAGCTAGCTTGCTGTTGCTATCTAATTTGTCCTGCGATACAGACATTGGTTTGTTATTTTACCTGAAAAGCACCACGTCTTTTTTTCTTGTTGAATTTTTACCCATTTTGAGTCACCAAAATTGTGTCTTCTCTACTCCGATAATTCATCCACAGATAAGAGGAAACCTAGTTAGTTTCTAGTAATCTCTCCTCCTTCAGTCTTCTTCTGACTTTATATAGCAGTTGGCAACCAACTTGAAGGTGCATTACCGCCACCAACTGGACTGTGTGAACCTCAGATCATCTTTCAATCCCCCACGTGGGTACAGAATATACTGTACTCCTAAAAACCAATGAGGAGATGGGAGAGTCAAGACTTGCAGCGCATCAAGCATCAAAAATAGAACCAAGGTCTATTTTAGCGCCTGGCTACACAGACGCTCGAGTAGTTTGGATTAAATTATTGAATAACATGTATGTGTACATTTATGTTGAAACACTCGCGCACGCAACGTGGGTGGTGTGGTCAGCATCTTATGGTAGAGAAATTAACATTAAATTCTCTGGCAACAGCTATGGTGGACATTCCTGCAGTCAGCTTGTCATTTGCACGCTCCCTCAAAACTTGAGACATCTGTGGCATTGTGTTGTGTGACAAAACTGCAGATTTTAGAGTGGCCTTTATTGTCCCCAGCACAAGGTCCATCTGTGTGATGATCATGCTGTTTAATCAGCTTCTTGATATGCCACACCTGTCAGGTGGATGGATTATCTTGGCAAAGGATAAATGCTCACTAACAGGGATGTAAACAAATGAGTGCACAACATTTTAGAGAAATAAGCTTTTGTGCATATGGAAAATGTCTGGAATATTTTATTTCAGATCATAAAACATGGAACCAACAATTTACATGTTGCATTTATATTTTTGTTCAGTGTATTTTTTCATGTGGGAAGGCCCTGGCCTGCACTGGAGTCGCCTTGACTGACAGAGGCTACGAAAACACAGGAACGCTCAAATGACTCAGGGAGCAATATGAAACCAGGGGAAACTGGTTGTGTGAAATAGGTTCCACCACAAAATTATGTCTTGGTGAGAAATTGAAATTGACCTTTAGCAATAACAGAATAGCTTGACAGTATTAGGATGTAAAACGTAACAGATTCGCTTGCTGCGAACTCCATCACCAGCAGTAAATAGTGAATTGCTGTTTTAACAGAATACAAATGATATTAGATCTATTACATAATGGCCTTACAAAAAACACATCCACACGATAGCAAGACACTATAATTCATTTTCAAAAGCATGAAGAATCGTGCATTCACTGTATTCCCTCTGCAGATAAATCAGTAATTCCTTTAATATGCTATATATTCATGGATAGTGAAAGAACAATTTTAAAAATCCTTTGTTTGCTGTGTGCTTTTTTTGTGCTTTGGAGATACTATACAGTGGATGTCTAACATTACAGATCCCCTGTGTGATTGACGCAGTGTGGTCATTCCTCCCTCCCTACCAGAGTGGATGACAACCACTCCAAAAATACACAACTTTTCAACCTAACACTAACTGAAGGTTTTGTGCCCCTAAAGGGTCTACTGGCATGAAAGGTCAATTAGAAGCCTGTGTAGGGAAAGGAAAGGCTATGACACGATACCCATTGTCACCTCACAAAACACTCCAACAATTCATTCTATTGAGAGCATACTATCTAATTGTGGATCATCATGAGACTTGATATTTGTGTTTTCTTCAAACAGCTGCACATTTAAAATAAGAAACAGACATAACTCTCTCTTTTCCCATTATGTAATAGATTTAGGTAATTTACTTCCTATATTTATCATCTTTTATCATGCACACTTAAATTAAAATAGTGCACAGAGAAAAAACATTGACGGTGAGATTTTGACATCATGGCCCTCAAAAACAGTTGGCTAATGTAAACCAAGCCACGCTATGCTTTGAAAGACATGATGAGGGTCATCTCTTTGCTTGATGTCATGAGTGTGCTCCAAGGAAAGCTAGAAGGTTGTACAGTTAACTCCCAGGGTGTCATTCTAAACCATACAACCTACTACCTCAACCCGGATGCACACATTTTCAGTAGGCCTTCTTCTTGTCTTGTCTTATTGTTCTTGTCCAAACGAAGAACAATAGTATCTTCTGAATTGTACTGTAGTCTCCTTTTCCATTCTGGAGGATACGGTTGCTTCCATTAACAGCAAAAGTTTGGAATATGCTATTAAATAAAACTGAAACATTATGGTTCATGCTTTGTTAGAATAATCAAAATGTTCTATTCTGCCTGGAACTCCTTAACACCACACAGGACACCAAATATCTATTACCGCAGGATTAGTCATTTTATAAATAAAGGACATCAAAGAGACAAAAGTTACCATTCAAAAAATATGTTGTTCACACCACAATGACAGAGACCCACAGAGGCGGACTTGTGATGTCAGATTTGCCACAAGATCGGATCTACGGGTTTTTGCCAAGTAGTTAGTTGGAAAGTATCAAAATAAATATGTTAAATTACACAGAAAAATACAACATTACCCTATGCCACAAACCTGGGCCAAACTGTGTCCAAAGATGTTACTTTATGTATGAGTCTACTGTACCATACATGCAACAAGCCGTCAAATCAAAATAATGTTGTCGATAGGTTGATGTCCACCAATACCTCTGGTATGTCATCCTTACACTATCCTAATCAACAATAAAGTGAGGACAATAAACGCTCTCAATCTCTAAGTGGATAAATTCAGATAAATGTGTTGAATCGTATATATAAGCATTGAATCTGAAGTGTTTTGAGCAGAGCAGAGAGCTGTTGGCTACAACACAGGAATTAAGCTGGAACAGCACAATGGAATGGACCAGAAAAGACCGCAAGGACGAATCTCCCAGAAACGATCTGAAAACATACTGTACCTGTCTAAACTAAGTAAGATCAAAATGAATATAGCTACAAAACCGAAATAACGTAAATTATACATTGATTGAATGTACAGACGAGACGGCAAAGATAAAGAATGACTCCACAGATTTTCGTCTGGCCTATAGACATGTCACAGAGGCCATGTTGAGGAGGGGAACACAATGTCTGTGCCACATCCAAGGCCCACAGTTAAAGAAACTGCTGTTGGATATTTTGGTAAATCAGGATACACATAACACAATGTATTGTAGAGGATAACTTCTTTCTGAAGGTAACTTACCTTGTTGATTGTGTGCCTTACAGGGTATGGAGTAATCTCACTCTCTTCCTATCTGAAAACACAAAAGAAAATAACAACATTAATAGGCTTGAACAAAACCGGCAGTTTCACACCCTACTGCACGGCCTCGTGGTTCCTGAAATGGCAGGATTAAATCAATAGCAACAGTACAATAAATTACCTAACAAAATATTTGCAACTGAAAATACATGTTGGTGAATAATAAAGCAACGAAAGAAAAAGACAGAATGGCTTCACAAAAACCCTGATAGTACCGACAATTGTATTGCAACAGTATTCTTTCCATTCTTATACTGGTAATGTCAAATCATATAAAAGCCGATTCCATTTACAGTTTCAGCCGCTCATATAAGGAGCATCAAATGCTTCAGCAGTTCCCTCCCAGATAGAACATTTGCATGGAATTCCATTTTTCAGTGAGAATAATAATAATGTTGTGGAGGAGATTTATCTCCCTGTCTAGTCCCCAGAGAGACACGCCAGGGAGTCCTGCTTTCCTCCTGGCCATCATGCAGCACTGAGGCGTAGGCTGTGGCAAGAAGATAGGATAGGTTAGCCCAACTAAGCCTAGATAGCAGCAGCAATCGAGAAAATCATGGCAAGGAGCTGAATAAATCTGCCCGGGTGAACAGGATGCCATGGCGAATGGGATGCCAGTGTAATGGAGCATGCCATGGTCACCTAGGGTTAACGGTGCCAACTTCAGAGTTCCAAACACATCAGAATATTCCTGGCCGTGGCTGCATGGCCGCAGTGCGACAAAGCCAGGTATAGAAACGGAACAGTGCGAGTGTGCCAGTGCCAGTGCCACTTACCCCCAGATCTCTACTAACCATTTGGCATTCATCATCTCTATTTGGTTTGGATTGTTCTGACCTCTCTTTTGTACGCGGCCGGAGACAGACAGACAGGAAGCAGGATTGAGCTTGAATCAAAAATAGATGAAACGTGGGTGCCATGCAAAAAGCATCCGCTTCTGATAAAATAAAAGTCAAGCTATGTTTTTGTGCCCATCTCCATTGGCAAGTCGGGTTAATTTCAGCACCGCACCATCCGCCATTTTCTAAGCAAACACAAGAATGAAAGAAAGACAAAAAAAAGAAAGCATAACCCTTTGCTGGCATCGCATTCTCTCTTTCTCTTCCTCCTTGCACCATAACAAAACCTTGGCCGAGGGGGTCACATGGTTTCCTACCAGAAAGCCACAGCATTTCCATAAAGCATTCTGCTGACATTGTGAAGACATCTTTTGTCTAAATCAAAACCTTGGCCAGCCCAGCCTGCCCGAAAATTTGGCACCTTCAAGGGAGAGGGAGTGCAGAGGGAAGGGGTGGTGTTAGGAGTCATGGCAACCCCTACCTGGCAGGCTGCCCATCATCTCGAGGTGGGGAGTAGCCGGGTCTAATGTGGTGTCGAGCAGGAATGCCTGGAGCCTTCCAAAGTCAATTTAATGTTCATGTTGGGACCTTCCATTTCGCCTCATATACGGTACCAGTTGCCTTTTTGATAGAATAAACAAAAAGGGCTCCACAGATGACACCTTCTATCCCTTGCGCACATGCGCGCGCGCACACACACACACACACACACACACACACACACATACACATACACACACAGAGAGCTTGGAATATACATTATCTACAAGCCTTAACATTCATGTATAATATCATCTGTACTAGGTCTTCTCTGCTGTCTGTCTGGTATGTGTAACCGGGCATTGGTCCTTCTACAGCTCTTCTCCTCATGTTCTCAGCTGTAAAATGACATTTCTACCATTTCTACTTCCAGCTATCACGACAAACAGCAAGCCTGTTGCTGTGGCTGGGAATGTACATGGAATGTACAGATAAAGTCAAAACTATCCTATGTTGCTGTGTCTCTCCTGTAAAAGTTCCATGAATAAATAGCAGTGTGGAAAGTTTCCCCTTTTTCTCTCTCTCTCTCACACACATGCACACAGGGAGGCCTTGGTACAGTAGGAACACACACACAATTTGGCCATGGGGTCCTCCTTCGTACAGTACAGTAGGAGTAAACACACACACACACACGCACACACACACACACACAAAGTCAGGCGGTTCAAGGCAATAACTCATGCATATGACATCTGACTCACACAGAGCCAGCCATCCACCAGGGAGGAGCTGTAATTTATGCCCCAAAAGCCTATTTTACATGTGTTTCCCTCACATAACGTAGCCTTAAATCAAAAGTGCTGAGCATCTGCCATGTTTCCACACCTCCGGTAATGATTTTTTTAAAACACATACGCTGAGAGCCTGAGACTGTCTGGGACTGACTGACTGACTGACTGACTGACTGGCTGGCTGTGGTGGGAGGGAGAGAGGGAGTGCCAAAACCAAGCCAAAATGTTTTTTTCCCCTTTTCTTTCAGGAGGTAAAAGTATATGGCTTCATATCTCCCAGCCTGCCTAGTAATATGTAGTAACATGGTGATGATATCTCCCAGCCTGTCTAGTAACATGTAGTAAGTAACATGGTGACGATATCTCCCAGCCTGTCTAGTAACATGTAGTAACATCAGCCTGTCTAGTAACATGTAGTAACATGGTGATGATATCTCCCAGCCTGTCTAGTAACATGTAGTAAGTAACATGGTGACGATATCTCCCAGCCTGTCTAGTAACATGTAGTAACATCAGCCTGTCTAGTAACATGTAGTAACATGGTGATGATATCTCCCAGCCTGTCTAGTAACATGTAGTACATGGTGACGATGATAAAAAAATGAATATCAAATAGGGCCGACACACACAAATGCATGAGTAGTGCCAACTCATAATACTGTTATTATTGCCAGTGCTGCCATATAAGCTAAGTATTTGACACTTAAACGTCAAGCACACAACTTTAACCAATGTAATACAATGGTTTATTACAGATTTAGAAACCACCTATAAACTGATAATTTTATCCATTAAAAAGCCATTGGGTCTAGGCTCTATCATTTCTAATGGCTCCAGTCCATCAGCTGATGGGTCAGTCAGTGTTGTGGCTGGGACCTTTAATAATAACCTCAGTATTAATAAGAACTGCAAACAAAGGGCCATGCAGGGCCCAACCAGGGTCTCATCTGCTCTGAGCTCCGTTCCAAACAGACTAAGCTGAAACTGTCCAAAACATACCCCTCACCCCCCCACCATCGTGCCCCTCATCCCCACTGAGGGGGTCATCTCATATCCTGAGAGGCAGGAGGCCAGGATCAAAGTTCAAATGAGACCAGGGAGGAAAAAAAGGTTTCCCTTGGATGGAATATACCATCGCAAACCAGACAGGGGTGAAAAATCAGACGGACAGACAGTAATGTGAAACAGTTGAGCTTCAGGGCAGGGAAGAGGGTTGAAATGTGGGAAAGAGGCAGAGATGTAAAGTACTTGGGTAAAAATACTTTAAAGTACTACTTAAATAGTTTTTTGGAGTATCTGTACTTTACTAATTATCTTCTTGACAACTTCTACTTTACTACATTTCCCCCCCAAAAATTGACTTTTTACTCCATACATTTTCCCTGAAACCCAAAAGTACACGTTACATTTTGAATGCTTAGCAGAACAGGAAATGGTCCAATTCACACACTTATCAAGAGAACATTCCTGGTCATCCCTATTGCCTCTGATCTGGCGGTCTCACTAAACACAAATGCTTTGTTTGTAAATGATGTCTGAGTGTGCCCCTGCTAATCCGTAAATTAAACAAACAAGAAAATTGTGCAGTCTGGTTTGCTTAATGTGAAATTACTTCTACTTTTACTTTGGATACTTAAGTATATTTTAGCAATTACATTTACTTTTGATACTTAAGTATATTAAAAAATATACATATTTTAGACTTACTCAAATAGTGTTTTACTGGGTGACTTTCACTTTTACTTGAGTCATTTTCTATTAAGGTACTATATCTTTACTTTTACTCAAGTATGACAATTGAGAACTTTTTCCACCATTGGAGAGAGGAAACCATTAGATGCGGATTTTGACATTCACTGCATTTCTCTAAATGTAATTCATTTGATGTGAACTACCAAAACAATATCACAAGATTGTTAAAAGACGACTATATTGATCAAACCTTATACATTATGTGAGTGAGCTTGTACTTACAAAAAGCCTCTCTGGTGAAATACTAATTTACCCTTAACACATCAGCACATTTCTGAGGCATGCCATTTGGTGTGAGAGTGAAATGTCAAACATTATTTTTTACACGGTTTGTTAATCTTCACCACAAGCCAGCGCTACAGGCAGCCTTCTCCAAAGGCTCACCATGGACAGTGTTATTTATGTCTCAAAGCAAGTGAGTCCACCCTTATCACCACTAATTTAATGATGTCTCCAGCCATGACAGAAAACATACAGCCCACAGATTAATCCAGGTGAAGGTTCACACTGTCCTGTCCTGTACTCTGACTGGGTCAGGCTGAGGAGAGGACTGTACTGTATAATCATTCTCTATACAGAGGTCCACGTTGGTTTATGTGTGGTTAGCATAGGTTACAGCACAGGCAACAGGTCTGTTTTGTGCTCCCTCACCGTTAAAGCAAGAGGGAGAGGCTGCAGTGTAAAAAACAAAGCAATCAAATCTGTTCGAGCATTGAAAAAAAAAAAAATCAGCAGCCTTTCTCTTGAGCCTTTTTAGAGACTGACAGCTTCTCAGGCAGAGAGAGAGAGAAAGAGAGAGACTGTCTGAGACAGAGAAAGAGGCTGAGGTTGTTTTCCCTGCAGAGGCCTTGCCTTGCTCTGGCCCCTCTTCTTAAATGCTAACAGAGGTTTGCCAGGCAGTCAGCCAAGACGATGACTTTGCCTAACCTGCCTGTCAGTCGATCCTGCTGCCTAGCGCCAGACTAAACACTGACACTTTCGACAAGCCTCATTGGCTGCAGCTGCCCTCTCTGGGGCCAATCAGCAGGGAGGGGAGGGATGAAGGACACGGACCAGGATTCTGAGTGGTGGGGAGAGGAAGAGAGTTGTGCAGAGATAACAGACACACAAAAAATCCAACCAACCAACCTAGATAGGTACAGCCCCGAAAGAAGGAAATATCACGCGACAGGAACAACAATCAATCTGGACTTTTTCTTCCTGACAGAATGACTTTCTGTTTCCTGCTATCAAGTTTTTTTTCACTGAAATGAGACATTAATAATTCAGGGTAGGTTGTCTAACAATGAATTGGTCCGGGGCCACAGGGTGTCTCTAGTGGTAAATGTCCACTGATAGTCCCTATAAAATGACATTCACCTAAAACAAAGCCTAGTCTTTGGGGAAGGGATGGTATCCAATTAAGATACGCTATACAGTAATAGCTTTGAGTTAAAGTCATTACACGGATGTAGAGATAGTGGATGCTTTTGCAAAGGCAGCAACTGTTGAAGGCAGCCAAACAATAACAAAATGAAAGGGCATCAGTCTTTGAATAGCACCGAATTGATTACCTGGCCTGGGCTGGGCAAGCCTTCAGATAGGACCGCTATCAGACCTTGTGCTTTTATACAAGCGTTACTAAAAATGATCAATACCTAATGAATTCCAAACACCAGGAGTTTGGAAATCAAATATGTCCTACACGTGCATGCACAAAGTCCTCTCAATGGATCGATGGATACGGCATAACACAAAGCTGGAGAAATGCATCGTCTTAATTGACCTGAGCCATTTCAAATTAATTCAAAAGACAATTCAAATTGATTGGATTTCTATTGCCCCTTTCATCCTGGGATCTCTGAGAGCTTTACATTGTGTCGCTGACTCCCCTCATGAACTGGCATTGCGTTTTAATTACCAAGGCTTCATATCACAGCTCTCAGGCATTACAACATTAGAACAAGGACACTGGAAATAGCTAATATTTACACATAGCCATTGGCTTAAAAGCCCAGTGCAATCAAAAATGTGATTTTCCTGTGTTTTATATATATTTTCATACTATGAAGTTGGAATAATACTGTGAAATTGTGAAAATTATGAAAATGACGTTTTGGTGTAAGAGCTTTAGTGTAAGAGCAAATAAATAGACCAATAATACAAGAGTTCCAAACCTTTTTTTCCTTCCCACTCAGACCACTCCCAGACAGTCCTAGCTATTTGTTTCTTTTTACAATTTTAATTGAAAAAACACTTACAGTAAGGTACTTATTTGTTACACATAATTGATTTGATATTGAGATAAAAACAGCTGCATTGGGCCTTTAACATTTAAAAAGTGGTAGGCCTGATGGAATTACGAAAGGATTGAGATAAAACTCCCGTATTGCCACCGTATGCAATGTAGTTACAAAGTTCCAGACTGATGGGCCAAGTCTGCCCGGTAATATGGAGATATGGGAGATGCTGCTGCAGGATAGAGTGATGAAAGATTTACCAAGATGACTACAACTTTTTACGTCACAAAAAAATTTGGGCAGGCAATGTGCTATGGCACTTCCATATGGAACATTGGAAATAATTAATGAAATGGTATTACATTTCTTATCACAAAAATATTTCATCTTTAAAATCATACACTGTTACTAGAGCTATCCCATATCCTAGAAGGTCCTATTGTGGTAGCGTTAAACAGGTGCTGTTTGTAAGATTGTGTCAATTATTTCAACCCATTGACTCCTTTCTGGAGTCCAGAGAAAAATGTTTAAAATATGTTTAAAACATCAAACACCGTTCACTTCTTTATCCCACCAGATATTTTCCACATGCCTCTCCAGGCAGACAGACAGACAACAAACAGGCTGTAATCTACTCTATTAAGGATAACTTTTCATTTGGCAAGCAGAGTAGGCCGTTTCCATAATGACACCTTCTCTCAGCTTGTCCTAACCAAATGCTTTCCCCAAAGATAATCCCCTTCACAAACTCTCATTATCAAAGCAATTGACTGACAATGGAAAAAGGAGCACTGGAAATGACACAAATCAGTGTACGCCTTTGGAGAAAAATATTACCCATCTAAGACTGTAATTAGGCTCTTTGCAAAGCAATCAGACACAATTAGGAAGTACCAGTCAATAAGGTAAAACTCACAAGCCGAGGGGAGATTAATTAATATTTTATTGTTTTGAAATGACTATTTGTGCTATTAGATGCCTTTTCCCCAATCCCCTGTAATGTGAAGCCCATTGTTTAAGTAGGGCCTTAGTCTTTCCAGCTGCTGCAGTCAGTTTCTAGGCTAATTATTCTCCCAAAACAAGTGGTAATGAGCAGCCAGCCAGGTGACTTGCAGGTGAATCAGCTGTATTGCCTCACAATGAGGAAAACCATTAGGCTGTAATTGGCAGTCTTAGTGCCTTCGACTGAGGACGTTCTGTAGGTATGATCAGAATGTTTAACATTACTGTGTTGCTGCTGGCACAATTTCTCAGGTTGCCAAATAACTATTACATGTACATTCCTACAGCCAGGTTTTGGTGTAGTCTACCTCCATAGCTTGGTCTATGAATTTGACAGTTGTTTCATTTCTCCAGGCCCAACACTTTATTTTTTACCGAAACTGTGGTGGGGTGGCGGCTTTGTTATTGTTTAAATTAAGGATTCTAGTTTTTAAATGCAAAAATAATTTGGACACACAAAAACAATAATTCACCGTCTACTGTCAAAAACATTGACCAAAATATGTACACTGTATATCGCAAGCTGCCTGAAAGTCTTACAAAACCCACAAATAATGTAGGTTACAGAGAGGATTGGATTCAGGTTTTTATTTCAGCACCAATCTCTCTGCGCTGTCTGAAAATACCACAATAATGTTGGATGTGAAAATAAAGCTCCTACCTCTAAATGCTCCCTGATTTGAATACTCATGCAATATGCATTACATCTCACAACTACTTCATGTTTTGATGGTCTACGTTATGTTTCTCAACTCTTACACAACAGAATTTGTCAGATATTGCTGAACTTTTCCTTAACAAATAACCCCACACAACTCTCACTGTATGACAAATTCACCTTGTTTCTGCACTGCAAAAAAAATATATAATCATTCATGATAATAAAATCACAATGATTTTTATCCGCAAGATAAGTGGGAAATTGTTTTCCAT
Organism: Oncorhynchus mykiss; assembly: GCF_057628025.1. NCBI lineage: Eukaryota > Metazoa > Chordata > Actinopteri > Salmoniformes > Salmonidae > Oncorhynchus > Oncorhynchus mykiss. The sequence goes on along the minus strand of NC_143033.1, from coordinate 32,379,171 downwards.
AAGGGACAGGAACAATACTATTTCAGCTAATTCTTCAGGAATATAGTGTGGTAAACCATTGAGTTCAGGAATGTAAAAAAAAAAAAAGAGCTCTCAAAATATAAAGGAGAAATGTTTGTAAAACGAAAATGAGAGTAATTTAACTATTTTGAGAAATGTTGTTGCATCAACCAGCATAAAGTATATAACTTAATTCTACATGACGTGTAGAATTAATGACATCTCTCTGGCCTGGCTTTAGCCAAGGTGACTGACATCCATGCATGGCCTGGAGCTACTGGTATAGCGGGGGAGCAGTCAGAAATAAGTGTTCCTGCTTAAAACATAACATGTGGCTCCTCACCAAGAAAGCCATATACAGTAGCCTATGCAGGGAGGAAGAGACAGAAGGAGCAGAGCAGAGTAGCACGTGATTTAGTCAGTCAGTGTAGTCAGCCCAGGTCATGGACGATGATTCCAGGCCATTGAGGTTTAAAAGAACTAGAGAATGAGTCCAAGATGGCCGACCGTTGCTTTCAACGTAATCTATTCATGTTCGCAAATGCCGATTCCTGGACCATCTATATCAGGGTTGCATTCGGTTTACTCGGCCCAACTTCACATGTGCACTAGCACTCAGTGCGCACAGGGAGCAGAGCGAGCAGCAATGACGTCATCACTTCATCCAAAAGCATGGCAGACATTGGATGAATATAAAATATTTATACAGTATCTTCGGCTGTGAGTAAAAAATTATAATATAAAAATTAAATAAAAAAGTTTGGCCTCAGCGATAATTAGTTGAATAATTCAATGGATGTTTTGTGCAAAGGTAATTACGATTGTCTTATTCTGAATTTTCTAATCTGACTTCTCTATGGGGCCATCTATGAGAATTGTCTTTCTGAGTCTGACTTTAAACTGCAGTATTGAAGCAAGACTGTAGGTGCAGTAGAAAAGCGTGCTTCCAGACCGGAACCCTGGCCCCTTGTTGAAGGCAAAGCAAACAGGATGGGACAGAGCAGAGGATTATACTGCAGCCCTGGTGCTTCTACTGGGGCCTCCCCTGCTGTGCTACATGTTCACAGCTCCTTTTGTCTGCTGTTAACCCGTTAAATCCCACGGAAGAGCCCATTCAGGCTGGTGTCACACACCCCGGGGGGCCATTTGGCATGGAACAATGATCTTAAAGGGGTTACATAGTATTGCCACTGATTCCCCCCCTCCTTTTTGTTTCCTGGGAGGCTTGTATATTCACTTGTTATTCTTATGAACTGCCTCAAGTCGTCGTAAATACCTCTTACAACAAACGCACCCCTAAAGAAGGGAGTGTTCTCCTGGTAAGACAATAGGCACTCAATCAACACCCACAGTCATTGATAAGAACACACAGAGGGTATTCAGTGGTATCTCACAGTTGTTCATGATTGTTCATGATTTGTTTTAGTGTGAGGGTTGGAGCATTGTAAGCTGTGCTCTGGGTAACTATGTACAAAACAGAATTACTGCATTAGTGCCCTATGGAATTCTGTGTGTGAGTGTATAATCTGTGTATATGTGTGCTCTGCAAGAATGTGTCAACACCGCAGAATTACTCTCCAAGACATGATTGTGTGTGTGTGCTTGTAAGCAAAATGATGGACACTACAGGAAAAGTCTAATTGCTGCACTATCAAGGTGTGTGTGTGTGTGTGTGTGTGTGTGCGTGTGTGTGCGTGTGTGTGTGTGTGTGTGTGTGTGTGTGTGTGTGTGTGTGTGTGTGTGTGTGTGTGTGTGTGTGTGTGTGTGGTGTGTGTGTGCTAAAGACAGAGAGCTGTGCATGGTGTTGTGGGTACAAAGTGACTGGTAGAAAGTGTAATTACTGCAGTAATGCCCTCCATGATTGATGATGTGGGCCCCTGCAACAGCCAAAACCAGTACATTGGGCCAATGGCAGATTACCCTTTTTAAAAATAGCAGCTGATGTGAACAGGGCTGAGCACAAAATGTCTCCCAATCTGTATTTATATACAGTGTACAGAGCACATACGGATAACGGCGGCCAATTAGTGCTTCCCCCTCAGCCACACACACCACAACAATATATGTGCTGTAATGTATGTCAATGTGTGGTTCTGTGTGAGTGTGTATATTTGTGTATATGCAAGTGTTTAAATGTCTGACTTATATGAATGTAAGTTAAATGATTGTTATGAGAATATAGCATAATTGAATATATACAAATGAATTTCAAAAGATTTTGGTATGAAGTTCTTCAAATGGGTCAGTCTGGACAAATTTGAGAGTAAAGAAATCTATTTTAATTATTGGAAGAACAATATAATTGTTCAATGATTCAAAACGCTAAGTATTTAAGTGTGAAATGAGCTGAAGTGAAATATGATAGACTATTATAATGCAATGGCTGTGCAAATGTATTTGGCAGAACATATTTTAAAAAGTAATTGGTTAGCTCTGACAATTCCTTTGATTTTCACGCTCTTTTGTCATTTCGAGATAACCCATGTAATATTGTAAAATGGATGTACACAAAGAAACTAATTCTAATTGACCCAATATTTCTCAGTCAGAGGAGAAGAACAGCTTTGGCTTTAGAGGCCAGACTTGGACTACACAATACCCCTGTGACTGCTGCACTGCACTGCTCTGTGCAGAATTATTGGAAGGTCTTTTGAAACATTCTTGAAATAAGTGAAGTTCACATTGCAAGTCAAATACTATTTACATTACTGCACTGCAGTATGCATAACCAATTCTCTGTTTTGATCTCTACAATCATTCCCCCACCCACACACCAACCCCGTTTTCAGTTGGAGTGCACTTGTCTCCAACCCAATGGCACCCTTTAACTACTATTGAACCAAATGCCTTTTCGCTGGCAACTGTGATGGACCTTTTTTTTCGTGCATGGAACCTGGAATAGCAATCAGGGTCCTCTGTCTATCCAAGTCATTTTGTCTTTACTGCAGGGCCAGATCTAGCCATTTGGGAGCCCTAAGCAAGATTTGGTTGGGTCACCCTCCACCTCTCTGGCAAAACATCTTAGTGAACCCCCTACTTGACGGTGGAGAGAATTTTTTGTTCATTATAGTTAACTTTTATTCTAACAGGGAAGACATATCTTTTACAAATGCACCCTTTATTTACAACATAAATATACATATTATACTCAAACTATATTTAAATATACACATTATACCCAAACTATCAATATATATATATAGTTTGGTACACACACACAAACTACCGGTCAAAAGTTTTAGAACACCTACTCATTCAAGGGTTTTTCTTTATTTTTACTATTATCTACAATGTATAATAATAGTGAAAACATCAAAATTATGAAATAACACATAGAATCATGTAGTAACCAAAAAAGTGTTAAACAAATCAAAATATATTTTATATTTGAGATTCTTGAAATAGCCACCCTTTGCCTTGAAGACAGCTTTGCACACTCTTGGCATTTTCTCAACCAGCTTCACCTGGAATGCTTATCCAACAGACTTGAAGGAGTTCCCACATATGCTGAGCCCTTGTTGGCTGCTTTTCCTTCACTCTTCACATCCCAAACTGTCTCAATTTAGTTGAGGTCAGGGGATTGTGGAGGCCAGGTCATCTGATGCAGCACTCCATCACTCTCCTTCTTGGTCAAATAGCCCTTGCATAGCCTGGAGGTGTGTTGGGACATTGTCCTGTTGAAAAATAAATTATAGTCCCACTAAGCCCAATCCTGGTGGGATGTCATATCGCTGCAGAATTCTGTGGTAGCCATGCTGGTTAAGTGTGCCTTGAATTCTAAATAAATCAAAGACAGTGTTAACAGCAAAGCACCCTCACACCATAACACCTCCTCCTCCATGCTTTACGGTGGGAAATACACATGCGGAGATCATCTGTTCACCTACACCGTGTCTCACAATGACATGGAGGTTGGATCCAAAAATCTCCAATTTGGACTCTAGACCAAAGGAAACATTTCCACCGGTCTAACATCCATTGCACATGTTTCCTGGCCCAAGCAAATCTCTTCTTCTTATTGGTGTCCTTAAGTACTGGTTTCTTTGCAACAATTTGACCATGAAGGCCTGATTCACACAGTCTCCTCTGAATAGTTGATGTTGAGATGTGTATTTTACATGAACTATGAAGCATTTACTTGGGCTGCAATTTCTGAAGCTGGTAACTCTAATGAACTTATCCTCTGTACCTGGGTCTTCCATTCCTGTGTCAATCCTCATGAGAGCCAGTTTCATCATAGTGCTTGATGGTTTTTGTGAATGCACTTGAATAAACTTTAAAAGTTCTTGAAATGTTCCATATTGACTGATGTATTAAAGTAATGTTGGACTGTCGTTTGTTTTTGCTTATTTGAGCGGTTCCTGCCATAATATGGATTTGGTCTTTCACCAAATATGGCAATATTCTGTATACCTTCCGCCCCACCTTGTCACAACACAACTGATATGGCTCAAACGCATTAAGAAGGAAAGAAATTCCACAAATGAACTTTAAAAAGGCACACCTGTTAATTGAATTGCATTCTAGGTGACTACCTCATGAAGCTGGTTGAGAGAATGCGAGGAGTGTGCAAAGCTGTCATCAAGGCAAAGGGTGGCTATTTGAAGAATCTCAAATATAAAATATATTTTGATTTGTTTAACACTTTTTTGGTTACTACATGATTCCATGTGTTATTTCATAGTTTTGATCTCTTCACTATTATTCTACAGTATAGAAAATAGTAAAAATAAAGAAAAACCCTTGAATGAGTAGGTGTGTCCAAACTTTTGACTGGTACTGTATATATAAAAAAAATACAAAAACAGTAATGGGAAGCACAAATAAATCATCACATATCACCCAGAAGAACAGTTATATTCCTCCACAATAAGTCCCAAATCAATACTTTAAATTGTCCGAATGGCACCAGAACATCAAGATGAAATGTATTCTGAATTTTGTTCCAGCAATATGATGCATTAAAACTAAAAGCAGATTTACCTAGCTCAGTGGAGACCCTAGGAACCTTAAGAGTTAACCAGTCATGTGAAGGGTTAGGCAACTCAGATGTCTATACTTCAACAGCAAAGTTAGTTATGAATGACGTTTATGAAGCAGGGCCTTGTATACAATTAGTAATGTAGAGATCTATGGGTCGTTAGCGAAGTCCAGCCAACGTTTTGATACAGGATGCAGTGATGAGTATAAAAACTGTCACCTGTAACAAAATGAAGGGCACTATGGTAGATGGAATCCAAAGGTTTAAGAGTAGTAGCAGCTGCAGTTTGATAAATAATATCACCATAATCAAGAACAGATAAAAAGGTTGACTGAATAATTTGCTTCCTGCTGCTTAAAGGCACAATCTGTTTCTGTAGAAAAAGCCAACTTTAGATCTTAGCTTCTTAACCAGCTCATCTATATGTTTTTTAGACATCATATCCAGATCAATCCAAATTCCTAATTATTTATAAGCAGGAACATGTTCAATTAGAGAACCATTTAATGAGTGAACATGTAGTTCATCTGAAACATTCTTACGAGAGTTTGACAACAACATGTATTTCGTTTTGCTCGTATTAAGCAAAAGTTTTAAAATCAGCAAGGGATTCCTGCATAGCAATAAAATCTGACTGTAGTTTTGACACAGTCAGATCAACAGCCGGGGCGGCAGGGTAGCCTAGTGGTTAGAGTGTTGGACTAGTAACCGGAAGGTTGCGAGTTCAAACCCCCGAGCTGACAAGGTACAAATCTGTCGTTCTGCCCCTGAACAGGCAGTTAACCCACTGTTCCCAGGCCGTCATTGAAAATAAGAATTTGTTCTTAACTGACTTGCCTGGTTAAATAAAGGTAAAATAAAATAAAATAAAAAACATACTGTAATAGGGTCATCTGCATATATATGAAGTTTTTAACAGATTGACCAATAGTGTTTATATAAATAGTGAAGAGAATACGTCCCAAAATCGACTCCTGTGGTACACCTTTATGTACATCAAGAAGACTTAACCCCATTAATCATGATGGCCTGAGATCTGTCACTAAGATAATCATGAAACCATGAACAGGCGTCAGAGCTCAGGTCTATCAAGGACATCTTGTGCAATAAAATCGCATGATCAACAGTATCAAAAGCTTCTGACAGTTCCACAAACAAACAGCACATTTCATTTTAGTGCCTAAAGCATTGACAAGATCAATAATAACTAAAGTGGTTGCTGTAATAGAGATAAAGTCATTTTAAATTTCCTGCAATTCTACACATTTTGCCACAATATGTAGAGAAAAGGTTGTCATTTCAAAGTACGCTTTCTATAATTCTACACATGTCGCCATGGGGCAGAGAGAAAATGTAGCAATTTTATAACACAATTTATGCAATTCTATTCATTTTTCCATGAGTCAGAGAAAAATGTATCTGTTTTACAGCAAATTTTCTGAAATTCTACCCATTTCGCCATGGGATGGAGATAATTTCAGTTTTAAAGCAAATTTTCTGCAATTCTATACAATTTGCTATGACTGATTTCAAGTGCTATCGGAAGCTCCTAGTTCCCAGTGGGAATCATTTTTGTTTTGTGTTTTGGGTCTTGGCCCCATAGCAGCCTGGGGCCCTAAGCGACCGCTTATGCCTGGAGCTGGCCCTGCTTAACCCAACATTTGGATATGAAGCCTGACCCAAAACCAAAGGGCTCAAGTATGCCAGAATATTCTACATGTAATTATTAACAGTGTGTTAACTGTCCAAACTATTTGTTTTAGCTAATGGAATGGATACTGAAATGCCCAACAATTTTTCCACAAGTTTCCACAAGTAGAAAATACCATGGAATGACTTGACAGAAACAGCTGATGTATAGGGCTACATGGAATTTTTAAAGTACTCTAATCATGCTTATTATATAGCACATAATTGTAAAATGTATGATTTTATTTGCCACTATATACCTCAATTTACATCAAACCTTTTATTCTTTATGTTACGATATACTGCTTACATCAACAAAATAAATAATATTTACTTCTCACATCTGTTTACACAGACCTATCTATGCCCTCACAAACCACAATGTATCATGTCTAATATTTGATAAAGCCAAGTTGGTGTTCTCACGCAACCACTTCCAATGAAGGATTACAAAGAAAACATGCCAGAAGAGAAGTATATTGTACCTACGATAAGAAAAATGTCATGCAGCTCCACACAGTTACCATGCAAATCTAGCAAGTTAAAATATAATAATAATTCCAATATACTTAAATTATTTGAAAAGAAGATTGAAAGAAAATATTTCCCATGGATTACCAACACCACTTTAAGCAGCTCAAAACCAAACGCAGTATTAAGGTGTGCTCACAGAGCCTAGCGTTGAGTCCCTTTCTCTACGTTAGTGTTCATTTCTCTCATTGGTATTTAATCCGGTCGCAGCTCCCTGAGCAGGTGAAGTCAGCCAAAGACTTTCCCACGGTCCGGGAGCAAATCCTCCGCCCCGAGCCCTTCCTCAGGGGCGGCCATCTGTCCGTTCTGTTTGGTGTGTGTTAGGGGGCAAGCATCAGCTGCATGACCAAATTCAACGTTCCAACACTCCCCCTGCCTGCCTGCCTCCCACTCTACCCCTATCCCCCTGCCCTCTAAAAGACATCAAACAAAACAAACTCAATGGTCACAGCCCAGACCCTAAAAAACTAAAACAAACAAATGTGATTGCTATTTTTTAGGTATGTGACTTATCACTAAAAAATATTTTCACGTAAAAATGTATGTTATTACATAATTAGAGAAGGTTCAAATAAACAACTATACAGTGGCAAGACAAAGTATGTGAACCCTTTGGAAATACCTGGATTTCTGCACAAATTGGTAATAAAATTTGATCTGATCTTCATCTAGGTCACAGCAATAGACAAACACAGTCTTATTAAACTAATAACACAAACAATTATACGTGTTCATGTCTTTTTGAACACACCGTGTAAACATTCACAGGCAGGGTGGAAAAGGTATGTGAACCCTTGGATTTAATAACTGGTTGACCCTCCTTTGGCAGCAATAACCTCAACCAAACGTTTTCTGTAGTTGCGGATCAGACCTGCACAACGGTCAGGAGGAATTTTGGACCATTCCTCTTTACAAAACTGTTTCAGTTCAGCAATATTCTTGGGATGTCTGGTGTGAACTGCTCTCTTGAGGTCATGCCACAGCATCTCAATCGGGTTGAGGTCAGTAGTCTGACTGGGCCACTCCAGAAGGCGTATTTTCTTCTGTTGAAGCCATTCTGTTGTTGATTTACTTCTGTGTTTTGGGTTGTTGTCCTGTTGCATCACCCAACTTCTGTTGAGCTTCAATTGGTTAACAGATAGCCTAACATTCTCCTGCAAAATGTCTTGATAAACTTGGGAATTCATTTTTCCATCGATGATAGCAAGCTGTCCAGGCCCTGAGGCAGCAAAGCAGCCCCAAACCATGATGCTCCCTCCACCATACTTTACAGTTGGGATGAGGTTTTGATGTTGGTGTGCTGTACCTTTTTTCCTCCACACATAGTGTTGTGTGTTCCTTCCAATCAACTCAACTGTAGTTTCATCTGTCCACAGAATATTTTGCCAGTAGCGCTGTGGAACATCCAGGTGCACTTTTGCAAACTTCAGACGTGCAGCAATGTTTTTCTGGGACAGCAGTGACTTCTTCCATGGTGTCCTCCCATGAACACTATACTTGTTTAGTGTTTTACGTATCGTAGACTCGTCAACAGAGATGTTAGCATGTTCCAGAGATTTCTGTAAGTCTTTAGCTGACACTCTAGGATTCTTCTTAACCTCATTGAGCATTCTGCGCTGTGCTCTTGCAGTCATCTTTGCAGGACGGCCACTCCTAGGGAGAGTAGCAACAGTGCTGAACTTTCTCCATTTATAGACAATTTGTCTTACCGTGGACTGATGAACATCAAGGCTTTTAGAGATACTTTTGTAACCCTTTCCAGCTTTATGCAAGTCAACAATTCTTAATCTTAGGTCTTCTGAGATCTCTTTTGTTCTAGGCATGGTTCACATCAGGCAATGCTTCTTGTGAAGAGCAAACTCAAATTTTGTGAGTGTTTTTATAGGGCAAGGCAGCTCTAACCAACATCTCCAATCTCGTCTCATTGATTGGACTCCAGGTTAGCTGACTCCTGACTCCAATTAGCTTTTGAAGAAGTCATTAACCTAGGGGTTCACATACATTTTTCAACCTACACTGTGAATGTTTAAATTATGTTTTCAATATAGACAAGAAAAATACAATAATTAATGTGTGTTATTAGTTTAAGCACACTATGTTTGTCTATTGTTGTGACTTAGATGAAGATCAGATCAAATTTGACCAGAAATCCAGGTAATTCCGGAGGGTTCACATACTTTTTCTTGCCACTGTACATCTGGTTCAATAACAATGTCGTATTATACAATACAAATTAAAATATATATATAAAGTTGGTCATCCATTTTAGACAATAAAAAAACGAAACAATTAAAGAGTACAGCCAGTTCCGCAGTCATTTGCTCACATTATGAATCTATTAATTGTATTTGACAAACTGAGGCTAAAACTTTTAAGTTAAAGGCTGGGGATGAATCCTCATTAAGAAGCTATCCCTGCCTTTCAAAAAAAGAGTTCACCACATAAACCTTGACCTTTGTTCTCTGAGAAGATAAATCATCTACGCTGCTGACTTACACAGAACAATACCCTTCCCGCAAACAAAAGCAAAGCCGCTTAAAAGCAAGAAGAAGAAAAATTATATCTCACCTCCTCATCACAAAATATTTTACCTTGAATTTTGTTTCGCAGTGATCATGTGACGCACTTTCCTTTTCTCTCTACTACGCACCCCGCTGCCCCCATCCCCAAACATATCCCCCTACTCCTATTTTTTCCTCAAACATGCCATGTGTTAAATTTTATTTACCACTCTGCTGCTGCTGTGGATATGGTCCTCGCCCCAGCCCGGCCCGCCCGTATTTTAAAATGCGTGACATTGCCTCAGAGGGAGCATGAGAACGGAGCTTCCTCAATAGCGGGGTTCCCATACCCGGCCCGTAACCATGGAAGCAGATGCCTGCCCTCCCGGCCCTCCTTACCTCCTGGCAGCCGCAGGCTTTGAGCTGCTCCGGCACTGAAAAGAAGGGCCCGCCTGGCTTTCTCCTCGCCCTGACCGAACTTGTACCGCTCCTCAAAAGGAGCCATTGAACAGGTCACTGGTCTAGACTTGTTTGCACGGTCCAGGGAGCAGCCTTGATGTAACCCTTGCTCTCCCCTCACTCTTTCTCTCTCCTCTCCTTCCACTCTGCCTGCCACACCAGCCGCCGAGCGACTGCAGACTGTGGAAGGGTGGCGGGGGGGACATCGGAGACGTGGATTTGAAAAGGAGCCCGTCCGATTTTGCCATTGTGCCTTTTCATTCATCGATCGAATGAATATCGAACCTTCTGTCCGTGCATGTGTGAAACAGATAGCTTAGCAAGCATTTTTTTTCTGCTCAGGTCTGGTTCGTGTTGTGGGCCAGATCAGTGTTATTTTTTCCGTTCTCTCTTATAAGACTAATTTTCCTTTCAATCTCGTTTTACTGATGCTCCAACAGAACCATTATTCAATCATTGACTAACCTTATTTTAGCTTGTTATAACTGATTTAGATAATAATAATTTCAGTACAACTCACTGGTATAATTTGTTCTCCACTATATCTATTGATTTGATATTGTGATTTTAATGCATTCTCCCACCATTAATGTAGATGAATAATTATGAATCCATGGTAAATAAAATGACTCATTAGCATCAGTTATTATCACTATGATGAAGTACAGAGAAATAGCTGGAATTGTATGTATTTACAAAAAATATTTTAGTTATAAAAATATATATATTTTTATGTCCTCTGTATTCATTAAAACATCATCACTTCTGAAAAGATTTCTAACTTCACATTTTTACTCTTTAGCTTGTTTTCAAAATGGTCACATCAATTTAAAGTGATATTGTATCTCCTTTGCCTCGTTCATATTTTAAAAAGGTGAGTACGTTAATGATTGCATATTCATACTGTGCATATGAACATTTTTTATTATACTTTGTTTAATGATGTTTTATAAGTATTATTTGTTTGCATCATAAAAAATGTGGAAACAACGCTTAAATAATAACTATTTTCGGCTTTACGCAATCAACAGTAAATCACAAATGGCAGTCTATCCCAACATAAAAGCCCAGACTTAAACAACTCAAGATAATGATGGTTTCAACACAAACAAAATTACATCTGACATTTATGTAGTTTGTGTTTTCAGTTAGACGAACCTCCTGCTGTGCGTATGTTTATGTGTGTGTGTGTGTGTGTGTGTGCATTAGGTGGATTAGCTCTCCCAAACTCACCAATAGCCGTAGCAAAAGAGTGAGAAGATCAATGTCAACATTTCACCGTTGCTCACTTGAGGATGTGTTCACAATGATCTGCAGCCCCATCAGCACAAGCTCTGCTTGCACATGTATTACATTTTTGCCACAACTTTTTACCTCTTATTTTTGACTCACTAATGAGTTTGCAGTAAAATGTAAAAAGTAGGAATAGACTTCTAGGCAAGAACAATTATTGTAAAAGTGTGACTAGGGCCTACACAAAACCTACACACATTCACATACAGTATATGCGCACACGCACACAAACGCACACACCCCACACACACACACATAATTTGCTGCTGGCACTCTGTTCTTTATTTTTACTCTTTTTGTTCTTCTTCTTATTATTATTATTATTTATCCTGATGCCTAGTCACTTTACCCTGTCTTCATGTACATACCTACCTCAAATACCTCGTACACCTGCACAGTGATCTGGTACTGGTACTCCCTGTATATAGCTCCACAGTGATCTGGTACTGGTAATTCCTGTATATAGCTCCACAGTGATCTGGTACTGGTACTCCCTGTATATAGCTCCACAGTGATCTGGTACTGGTACTCCCTGTATATAGCTCCACCGTGATCTGGTACTGGTACTCCCTGTATATAGCTCCACAGTGATCTGGTACAGGTAACTCCTGTATATAGCTCCACAGTGATCTGGTACTGGTACTCCCTGTATATAGCTCCACAGTGATCTGGTACTGGTACTCCCTGTATATAGCTCCACAGTGATCTGGTACTGGTACTCCCTGTATATAGCTCCACAGTGATCTGGTACTGGTACTCCCTGTATATAGCTCCACAGTGATCTGGTACTGGTACTCCCTGTATATAGCTCCACAGTGATCTGGTACTTGTACTCCCTGTATATAGCTCCACAGTGATCTGGTACTGGTACTCCCTGTATATAGCTCCACAGTGATCTGGTACTGGTACTCCCTGTATATAGCTCCACAGTGATCTGGTACTGGTACTCCCTGTATACAGCTCCACAATGATCTGGTACTGGTAACTCCTGTATATAGCTCCATTCTTGTGTATTTTATTTTACTCCTCATGTTACAATTTGATTTATTTTTAGATCTAAATTGTTTAAAAATATTGGTTATTGATTTGTTTTCCTTAATTAATCAGTGACTTATTTTACATAGATTTTGTTTAGAAGCGAATGTGCAACAAAAAAATATATATTTTGCTATGTGAATATAATTGAGGACATTTATTGAGAAGTTCCTATTCCATTTACTCTATTGTCTTGAATATATTGGTATGCTACGCACGTTGTCAGGGATACAACTAAATACGTCTGTAAATGTAACATATTTTTTAATGCCGAGTTAAACATACGACCCATGTCTATTGTCACTGGTAATGATGGCTTATTTTACACAATAAAATGGGATTACAATAGAACATTGACAAATCTAATTCAGGAGAGAAAACTTGCTAAACATAATTATGTTGATTTTTGTAGTTCTAAATTCTAGAGCCTTGCAATGAGAAGTAGCTATCTACTGCTGTCCATTTGACATTTTGCTATGGAGGAGGTGGAGGCAGGGCATAAGCGGGACAAAACGCTGCAGAAAATGAGCAAATTCAAAGGCAGAAGAAGGAAAATAATGTGTGGAGTGAGAAGACAAAGGCATTGTGTCCTCAGGATCCCTAAAACAATCAAGGCCTCCATAATGAACACTAGCCTGCCTTGAAACACATTGCTACTGCTGCTGCCACCACTTCTACTGCTGCCACAGCCCACATCCACCACAGAGCAACACACAGCAAAGGAAACAGTGCATAAACACACAACCACATCACTTTAACAGACAGACTGAGAGGGCTGGTGTTGGGGTTATACCACAGAGATAGAAAAGAGAACAGATGCACTTCCTAAGCACTTTGTTCTGAGCTACAGAAAAAACACATCCAGGCAATTATGTGAAACCTGGGTGAACATAAGCATCTAAATGCATATGATGAATACATGTAAATTGCTAAGACGGCATGTTGTGGCAAGGAATAAATGGAATGGTAGATTGTGGGTAAAATGGACTAATAGATTAGTATAATTGAAAACTTGAATCAAAATACAAACGACAGAGTGCATACAACTATGACAATGGATTTAAAATATTAACATAGAAATACACCATACTGACATGTACACATAACATCCGTTTAAGTATGATTTTACATGTTTTTGGAAGCTGAGTTTAAGAAATTATATTATTTGAAGCCAACCTTTTGTATTTCTGTCATATTAATATTGTGATAATAATCTAGGCTACATTAGATATTATATAGTATTATAAACTCACAATGAATCGTTTATTATGAATTAGTTTCAAATAATACCAATCAAACTAAAACAATTTAACCATTGTTTCTGTTACTTTTATGATTCAACTTGTGTGAAAACTAAACATCAGGTTATAAATTCATTAAAGTAGGTATTTCTTGGTCAAATAAAACCCCTTCAATATTCAGTATATGAGCTTCAGTTTGTAGGATAAGTGCGGTTAGTGAGAATTTATAACCAAAAACTAGTTTGACTTTTATATGAAAATGTATGAATGTAAATAATAGATCATTAACAAAGAAGTTGTACTTTGCTAATTCAATTTAACTGCTTGAAATAAAGCAAATGACATGCCTTATATGAGAGCATAACAACGTATGAACAATTTAAGTCTGAAGGGTGAAAGAGTGAGTTGTGAGAGATATGGTGAGACATCTGAGGAGACAAATGTGTATTGAAGTCTAAAGAAACTAAAAGGGAGAGAGGGGTGGAGATAGGGAGGTAGATAAGTATGTGACTGGGGCTCATTGGCCAGGAGAGGACATAAGGACTGCCACACAGACAGTGCCCCTTCGGTGGGAACAATAGCCACCGAAGGGGCACTGGGTCACAGAGCGCGGAGGGTTCGAGTTTAAACCTCTCTGTGAAGATATGTGCCGCACCGACACGGTAAGACTGACAAAATCAGCCACTGTGTAGGGCAACATGAAGACAGGCACACTCAAACATGCTGGCACACACACATAAAACCCAATGATAAAAAACAGCAAATACTTTATCTTGCATTCGTTATATTATTATTAATAACATTGAATTCAGTTATTCTAGAAGCAATTCATGTATTATATTTACTCTCTGCAGTCTCAGTCTATTTAATGCATGGGATCTGCATGGGATAAAGTATTGCCATAATATAAAATATAAAATTTTGTATAGAATTAAAAGCAATGAGTATCTTCTCCTAAAATAGTCAAGCCACAGCAAGTGCTGGAAAAAAATCAGTCATGTCATCATGATAAGACACAATTCAGTTCAATACAATTTTCAACTTAAGCTTGACTACCACTTATAATGAAAAGCCGAGCAGAATTAAAGCAAGCTTTCAGCATTGGACCAAGCGGGTCCAGCCTGATATTGCACATATTGTAAACCATCCATCACATTTGGCTCCTCACATTTGAATGACAGCAGAACAGAAATCGATTAAAAGGTAACGAGACATATTTTGATTTCCTCGGTGCAAGTCACTGTCTCGGGCCTAGTTACACCCCCCCCCCCTCCCCACCCCCCACCAGCTATCCTCATCAACAAGCCCATCTCCGATGGTCAGCCTGGCCCGTGACCTGAACGCAAAAAAGCAGCTCCGTCACCATGGCCCTGCCTAGCGACAGCAGCAGCATCAGCAAACTACACACTACAATACAATCTAGTGACGCAATGTCAGAGCAGCAGAGAGGTGACCCAAGGATCCTAGCACAGAGCCATTACACATCGTTAAGAGCAGAGAATGTCAATGAGCCACAAGGGAAACTTTAGACATTTTCAAAACTTGGAGAAATGCACAGTCCATTCAGTTGTCAGATAGATAACTCTGTCTGTCCCCTACGTTTTGGTCGTGTCTAGACCATTCTTGCCTTTATGAATGGCGATTGGATGGGCAGCATACCATGTGACTCATAACCTAACATGTGACATCTCTGCGTTGAAGTTTTGATCCCGGTACTGTGTGCTTTGGGGAGGGGACCCTCACTGACACTGTTGCTTTCCACCATCATTCCACGTACTATGGCACATACACGCCCCCCACCCCCACCCCACACACACACTAGTTTAACACCGACACTGTCGCTCTCAATCCCTCTTCCCCTCTCAAACACCCACAAAGGCTTGTCACACCCTCTCTCAGGTCAAGCCCACAGGCACCCACACAAAGCATTGAGTGCATCATAATCTCCCCATCCTACGTAGTTAGGGCCCTCCAACACTAGCCTAAGGCATGCAGGCAGTCAGGCAACAGCAGAAAACATCATTAGTAATCTGGCTCTTGATGGTTGCCCAAAATTACCACAACATTTAAAAGTTCATTTAAAAAGAGAATCACACAAGCTGACGAATTACATTTAAATCGTTCATTTTAAAGCAAATAACATGAGCTGACATTGTCATATGAGTACATTTTCCTAAAATCCACAACTCTGACAGAATACTGTATTACACACATACCATATTTGGCAGTGCTCAGAAATGTTTTCTATGATTTTATTGTTCACAAATTCTGGAGTTGACTGCAAAATATCATTTTTGTAACGACTCTCTCACAAACACAGAAGCTAGGATAATGACTGCGGTAGATTGGTACAGTTGTGTAGTACATACAAACACAGAAAAGCCTCTCATTTCAACAAATTTAGTTTGACAAATTAAACTGATATAACTCATGTATATAATTTGTAATAGGATAGGCTACGCAGTAGACTACTTTAGGATACAGAACCTATGCACCGTGTGAGAGATAATCACAAAAGCAGTGTGAAAGCCAGCCATACCCTGCTTCTGTCACCACAGAAAAACACTAGCTTTAGAAGATGCTGTTGTTGCCTCAGAACAAAGAAGCCAGTCCCATTACCACAACTCAGACGGCCCTTTAATTAGGTGGAAAGCAACAAATCCTCCCTATTCACAGAGAAGAGGACACTTGTGGTGGTGGAGTGGATTGTCAGTGAAAGACACTCGTCCTCATAACGCCACCGAAGGAGCGTCCCTCTCACTAAGACACACACACCGCGCCGCCTTACAAATAGCCTGTGTGTGTTAACAAGCCCACCGTCTGCTTGTCCTGCTCAATTGTTGTTTAAATTAGACCTAATGGAGAAACAAAACAGCAGCACACAGTCATTTAGGAGAGTGGTTGCTCTTTTAGTGATCACCACACTATGGTGTCTTTTACCTAATGCACTACACATCACTGCTAATGAACTGATAACAGTCTTGAAAATGTCATAAAGAAAACGGTAAATATCAAGATCAAAATGATATGATTAAATGGTATACGGTCAGGGAACTGTATACTCCCATATTACTAAATACATCTGACTAAATAAACATGCAAATTAACTAAATATATATTTCCCCCAAAAATCTAAAAATCATATGACTATTTCAGGGAAAAATTACACATGCTTTATCAGCCTATAGATTTCCGAAGGCAACACAAGGCAGACCATTTTCTCTCATTTTCTGAGCAGCCATAATTACTAAAACCTATATAATTTATGTAAACATGTTTTTAAATTAAGTTTCTCAGATGAAAAATAAATCAAAGTTATGTGAAAATGTGTGATTATTATTTAATATGTAACGATGATTTTGTTTGACACGTGGGGGGAATAGACTGCCAATTAATGTTTGAATAAAGAACATTTCTTTCAATGTGTGATTCCATATTTTTTAAATAATGAGCTATTCATTATTTTTAAGAAACAAATAAGTATATCTCTCTTTAAAATGTTTAAAATACATAAGTGCACAAACATAGCACCCTGTCTGTGTTTAACCATTTTGCAACACAGAGTAATATTAGCAGCCAATCGGGTGATAGCATTTAATCCTGTAGGACAAAAAACAGCATATCCACTGAGAAAAATCTCATTATGGAACCTTGCTGATATAGTTCAGTCTGGAGATGACTTTACTTTGTATGACAGGAACACATACAAGGAAATGCAATGTATTAAATGTATTAAAGATGGAGGTCCTGAAATATTATTTAAATTCACATATAATAATACAAATAAAAACACACTCTTTTGTTTACGAATTACCATGGAATTGAATTAAAGAACATTTGAGGTTATACATTGTGACTCATTCGTCTTTAGTCAGCCACAGTATGTTTTGGCAAGAAGCCTAGGATATTGAATGACCTTTTACACATAAAATATTGCTTAACCAAACTGAGTGCAATACACAATTTAAACAAATACAATAACTAAAATTAATAACGCAAAATCTGAACAAATGTCAAATTCAATTGATCTAATAGAAAAAAAATGAAAGAACTTTGAAATTGGTCAGTATTTCATTGTAATATTGTTGGGTATTAAGGCAGAAAAAACTGCCTATTTGGCTTAACAGTGAAAACTTTAAACCAATCAAAATGTAAATTGAAATGAAGGCCTCTTAGGATAGGGCAATACATCCGCTAAGTCAAGGAGAATCATGGTCATAGAGCCATACTAACAGTTTGGCTGGTCAACACACGAAAGAGAGAGCGTAAGGAGGGGAAAGGATACGAAATGACAGAAGAGGACGAATCTTGGGGCATGACTATCCGTCTACTGTATATTCATGTGTACCTAATTGTGCAAGTGTGTGTACATTATGAGAACGAGTTTCAGTGTCTGTTGGTGAGAGTGTGTGTGCGCGCACATATGTGTGCGAATGTATGAGTTTGAGTGTGTGTGAGTTCCAGAATGTGTGAGTGTGTATTGTGCTGTTGGAATGTGCTTTCCTTTCAGCTCTCTCCTGGTCCGGGAGCCGAAGCCCGCCAGCGGCATTAAAGCTGGAATCCGTAGTGGTGAAACTGCCACGTCCGTTTGCGATATTACCCCAACAAAGACATTACTTCAAACAACGAACACTGTTTACTTTTCTTCTGATTGCACATCAGTGCATGCGTGATAGAACAGCAGAGGAGATTAGGCTTGGCCGGTATACCGTATACCGGGTATTTGGAAATAGCCACAGGATGGTTTTTCAACCGTCAATACCTTTGAAACATTTTGTTTTTTACGTTTTTCAATAGATTTTAATATATTTGTAGCTACTTTTTTAAGTAAATACATGCAGTAAGCTTGTGCAATACATTAGGAGATAAAGCAGATTGCGTTCTTCATTTCACCTGTCACAGTATTTTACATTATGAAGCTTACTGTAGTTCCCCAAAACAATCAAGCCAGTCACATGTTTGTTTGTAAATAGCAAAACGGGAGAAAGCGGGAGCAGGTGAGTCTAGCTGTCTATTGACAGGGTCACGTTTTATTTTGAAAGTCAGTGTTTTTCTGCTTCAATAGAGTGATCAGGGACGTGCAACTATAGTTTTCCTTCACAGAAAATACATTAGTGCCACACAATCTGCAGCAAATAGCTTAATTGTCATCCGATGACAACAGAAGTGCAACACTATTTGGCTGGCAGCCACACAACTAAATGAAAAAGCAAGGTATTATTTTGCAAAAAAACGATGCATGGCCATGAAATTTCTAATGTTTATCATAGAAAGAATGTAACCAGCTACATTTCCTAATGTTTTGCTTAAAGTTAATCTTGCATTTTACAGGAGAAAAGTAGGCAGGCTACATAAAGAAAATAACCAGAGAAAAGTAGGCAGGCTACATAAAGAAAATAACCAGGGAAAAGTAGGCAGGCTATATAAAGAAAATAACCAGGGAAAAGTAGGCAGGCTACATAAAGAAAAGAACCAGGGAAAAGTAGACAGGCTACATAAAGAAAATAACCAGAGAAAAGTAGGCAGGCTACATAAAGAAAAGAACCAGAGAAAAGTAGGCAGGCTACACAAAGAAAATAACCATGGAAAAGTAGGCAGGCTACATAAAGAAAAGAACCAGGGAAAAGTAGACAGGCTACATAAAGAAAAGAACCAGGGAAAAGTAGGCAGGCTACATAAAGAAAATAACCAGGGAAAAGTAGGCAGGCTACATAAAGAAAAGAACCAGGGAAAAGTAGGCAGGCTACATAAAGAAAATAACCAGGGAAAAGTAGGCAGGCTACATAAAGAAAATAACCAGAGAAAAGTAGACAGGCTACATGAAGAAAATAACCAGAGAAAAGTAGGCAGGCTACATAAAGAAAATAACCAGGGAAAAGTAGGCAGGCTACATAAAGAAAAGAACCAGGGAAAAGTAGGCAGGCTACATAAAGAAAAGAACCAGGGAAAAGTAGGCAGGCTACATAAAGAAAATAACCAGGGAAAAGTAGGCAGGCTACATAAAGAAAATAACCAGGGAAAAGTAGGCAGGCTACATAAAGAAAATAACCAGAGAAAAGTAGACAGGCTACATGAAGAAAATAACCAGAGAAAAGTAGGCAGGCTACATAAAGAAAATAACCAGGGAAAAGTAGGCAGGCTACATAAAGAAAATAACCAGGGAAAAGTAGGCAGGCTACATAAAGAAAAGAACCAGGGAAAAGTAGGCAGGCTACATAAAGAAAATAACCAGAGAAAAGTAGACAGGCTACATGAAGAAAATAACCAGAGAAAAGTAGGCAGGCTACATAAAGAAAATAACCAGAGAAAAGTAGACAGGCTACATGAAGAAAATAACCAGGGAAAAGTAGGCAGGCTACATAAAGAAAATAACCATGGAAAAGTAGGCAGGCTACATAAAGAAAAGAACCAGGGAAAAGTAGGCAGGCTACATAAAGAAAAGAACCAGGGAAAAGTAGGCAGGCTACATAAAGAAAATAACCAGGGAAAAGTAGGCAGGCTACATAAAGAAAATAACCAGGGAAAAGTAGGCAGGCTACACAAAGAAAATAACCAGGGAAAAATAGGCAGGCTACATAAAGAAAAGAACCAGGGAAAAGTTGATACACAGCCTGTCTTTTGATAGAATGTCCATTTGTGAATTTTCATTGGAGTGGAGAAATGCAACTGAAGCACAACATTTGTTTGAGCTGAAATTCAAATAAGAAGCATTTTAGATCTGTGTTTACAAAACACAGCAAGGTAATTTTTTTTATATACCTATTTATGTATAACTTTATGAGCTGTAATGCCTGTCTTTGCAATTTTCGTTTGTGCTCATTAGCATATTTAGCTAGCAGTGTCCATGGAAATGTAATATTACTTGTGCTAATTTTGTTAGCATTCTGGTAATAGACGCCCAATGGGCTTTTTTGCATACTTTTGTGTGCGCCCCCTTGTGTTCTAAATCAGTAATACCGTAAATCCCGGTGTGAGAGAAGGACGTATGAGGAAATAAAAATCTGGATACGCCCCAACCCTAGAGTAGATTAAACAAAAATATTCTTGATGCTCGAGCTCCTCTCCGGGTTTTAAGAAACAAAACAAAAACAATAACAAATGTGCCTGTGGCGGTCAGTGGTACTGTTTCCCCTAATGCAGATCTCAGCTTTAAACCAGCACTGGCTGCCATTCATTACCACATCAAGTTAATGTGAGAACCTACCCCCCATTTACATATGAATGCCTAAGGAAACCGCAGGATCCCTAGAACAAGGAGGCGACGCAAGGAGGGAAAACACACATTTTCTCCCCTGGATAATACATAGCTCACAGACCCCTTGCACCTCCCCAGCTCTCAGATCATGTGGATGACCCTGCCATATGCACGTCGTAAACAGCGAACACAGGCACACACACACACACGGACAGACGTGCGTGCACTCACACACAAAGGTCAACCCATTGTCAGCACAGCAGCTTGTGAATCAAAACACTAATGCATACGCACGTGTAGACTCATACACACACACTTAAAATTCCGCCCAAGCTGCACCCCAGCACCTCAGTAACAGAGTTCATCTAGACAAAGAGTGGAGCCAGAGTGACTCTACAGCGAGGAGCAGTAAGCAGCACAGCGACAACGCTAGCGACTCACACTGATATTTCAAACAGTCACACATGCCGGATAGACACAAACAAACCGAGAAAAAATCTGAACAACTTTGTTCTCACATATGTATACAAAAAAATGATTACGGACATACACTTGCAATAATGAATACATTCACAAACTTGGACTGGCCATAGGAAACGTGTGGTGATGTACATAGCTCCTCTATGCAGACACAAGAGAGATTAGCCTGTATGGTTTATGACCACCACAGAGCACAGTGCAGAGCCACCGCCAGCCTACCTCCACCACTGGATCAGACCGCACAGTAAGAGTAGAACATCACACAAACACAGACACACACCACCTGATGTAGTGGATGATGAATCCTGGCTGGGAGACTTATGTTAAGTTAAACTTCACAGTATCTAAAAGGAAAAAAAAACTCATTTATTCAGGTCATCAACCACATTAAAGCTTGTGTGGAAACGACGACACTGTGCTCTCCTTGTCTGATGGAGGGGCTGTAGCGCAAGCCGCAAGCTGGCCTGTACGGCAGTAATCATAAACAATCAACACAGTGCAAAGCAAGCAGCACTCCACTATGATAATATCGCAGTGTGATTTGGTTAAAAACAAGCTGGGCGCTAGCTAATTGCATTCATATAAAACGGTAAATACTTGGCTGCGCTGAGCGCTTGGCGGGAGTGAAGCTCTCCTCCTCCATCTCTGTTATTTTTCTCTCTCACATCAGTGTTTTCCTGAGGAGGACTCAGAGCAGACCAGGCTTCAATCCACACGTGCCTAAGTCCCACGCACGCGCGCGCAAGAGAGAGAGTATCAGAAATATTTGTTGCTGTGCATCGTTGGCACACAGTGAGCATTGTGTGTGTTTTCTATTTAGAAGGAGCCAATCAGGAGGCCAGGATATAGGCTCCTCATCCAGGGAGGACAGACAGCCTCCTTTCCTCTGGTGGTGGATACACTGGAGCTAGGTTCCAACGTCCATACTAGCAAAGGATACCACTTACAATGAATCCCGCTGAGACATTGATTCATTCTAGGTTTTAGCCTATTGCCAGTCTGGATATTATAACATAGTCACAATCTCTGAACTGTGATAGTGTACTTTCTGTGACACACATTTACATGAACCAGAATAATTCAATATTAAACTCAATCTTAAACAAGACAGAGGAGATGATTGTGGATTATAGGGAAAGATGGACCGAGCAAGCCCCCATTCTCATCGACAGGGCTATAGTGGAACTGGTTGAGAGCTTCAAGTTCCTTGGTGTCCACATCACCAACAAACTATCATGGTCCAAACACACTAAGACAGCTGTGAAGAGGGCACAACAAAGCCTATTCCCCTCAGGAGACTGAAAAGATTTGTCATGGGTCCTCAGATCCTCAAAAGGTTTTACAGCTGCACCATTGAGAGCACTGGTTGCATCACTGCCTGGTATGGCAACTGCTCTGCCTCCGATCGCAAGGCACGACAGAGGGTAGTGCGTACGGCCCAGTACATCACTGGGGCCAAGCTTCCTGCCACCCAGGACCTCTATATCAGGCAGTGTCAGAGGAAGGCCCTAACAACTGTCAGACTCCAGCCACCCTAGTGGCAAGCTGTACCGGAGCACCAAGTCAAGGTCCAAAAGGCTTCTTAACAGCTTCTACGCCTAAGCATTAAGACTCCTGAACAGCTAATCAAAGGGCTACCCAGACCCCTCTTTTACACTGCTGCTACTACGTTTATAATCTATGCATAGTCACTTTAACTCTACCTACATGTAAATATTACCTCAGTTACTTAGACTAACCGGTGCCCCCGTACCGGTACCCCTGTATATAGCCTCCACATTGAATCTGTACCGGTACCCCTGTATATATATTCGGCACATGTGACAAATACAATGTGTTTTGATTTGATTGTGCCAGTATGCATGCTGATTATGCAAAAGTCATGTAAACACCTTACTCTGTTTATCTTAATCTGCCTAAGGTCAAAATTGAAGTAAGCATACACTGATTACAACACCTGAATTTCTGAGCAATCTTTCAAATTATTAGAACATGTAAACACCAGTGGAAGCTCCTCAGAGAAGGAAGGGGAGGACCATCCTTAGTGAACCATCCTTAGAAAAACAGCGAGACATTAAAAAAAGTTATCCTTTTAAGATGAAACTAAACAAAATATATTCACATGTGCCCAAATAACAGATTAAAACACAGTGTTTTGCAATGAAGGTCAACAGTAGCCTCAACAGCACTCTGTAGGGTAGCAGCATGGTGTAGCTTGAGGACAGCTAGCTTCCGTCTTCCTCGGGGTAGATTGACTTCAATACAAAACCAAGGAGGCTCGTGGTTCTTACCCCCTTCCATAGACAGTGCATTCGGAAAGTGTTCAGACACCTAGACTTTTTCCACATTTTGCTACGTTACAACCTTATTCTAAAATTGATTAAATTGTTTTTTCCCACTCATCAATCTACACACAATAGCCTATTACGACAAATCAAAAATAGGTTTTTATAAACATTTTGCAAAAAAAATAAGTATTCAGACCCTTTACACAGGACTTTGTTGACACACCTTTTGCAGCCTCGAGTCTTCTTGGGTATGACGCTACAAGCTTGGCACACCTGTATTTGAGGAGTTTCTCATGGTCTTCTCTGCAGATCCGCTGAAGCTCTGTTAGGTCAGGTTAGCTACAGTTTAAGTCGGAAGTTTACATACACTTAGGTTGGAGTCAACCACTCCACAAATTTCTTGTTAACAAACCATAGTTTTGGAGAGTCGGTTAGGACATCTACTTTGTGCATGACACAAGCCATTTTTCTAACAATTGTTAACAGACAGATTATTTCACTTAAAATTCACTGTATCACAATTCCAGTGGGTCAGAAGTTTACATAAACTAAGTTGACTGTGCATAATAAAAAGCTTGGAAAATTCCATAAAATTATATCATGGCTTTAGAAGCTTCTAATAGGCTAATTGACATAATTAGAGTCAATTGGAGGTGTACATGTGGATGTATTTCAAGGCCTACCTTCAAACTCAGTGCCTCTTTGCTTGACATCATGCAAAAATCAAAAGAAATCATCCAAGACCTCAGAAAACAAATTGTAGACCTCCACAAGTCTTGTTCATCGTTGGGAACAATTTCCAAATGCCTAAAGGTACCACATTCATCTGTACAAACAATAGCACGCAAGTATAAACACCATGGGACCACGCAGCCGTCACACCGCTCAGGAAGGAGATGCGTTCTGTCTCCTAGAGATGAACGTACTTTGGTGCGAAAAGTGCAAATCAATCCCAGAACAACAGCAAAGGACCTTGTGAAGATGCTGGTAGAAACAGGTACAAAAGTATCTACAGTATATCCACAGTAAAACGAGTCCTATATCGACATAACCTGAAAGTGCGCTCAGCAAGGAAGAAGACACTGCTCCAAAACTGTCATAAAAAAGACAGACTACGGTTTGCAACTGCACATGGGGACAAAGATCATACTTTTTGTCCTGTGTTCTGATGAAAAAAAATAGAACTGTTTGGCCATAATGACCATCGTTATGTTTCAAGATAAAAGGGGGAGGCTTGCAAGCTGAAGAACACCATCCCAACGATGAAGCACGGCGGTGGCAGCATCATGTTGAGGGGGTGCTTTGCTGCAGGAGGGACTGGGACTAAAAGGGACTAAAAATCCTACAATGTGATTTTCTGGATTTTTTTTCTCATTTTGTCTGTCATAGTTGAAGTGTACCTATGATGAACATTACAGGCCTCTCTCATCTTTTTAAGTGGGAGAACTTGCACAATTGGTGGCTGACTAAATACTTTTTTGCCCCACTGTATGTAGATTTATTGAAGCACCAGTCAGGAGGTTAAAGCTTGGTCGCAAATGGGTCTTCCAAATGGACAATGACCCCAAGCATACTTTCAAAGTTGTGGCAAAATGGCATCAGGACAACAAAGTCAAGGTATTGGAGTGGCCATCACAAAGCCCTTACCTCAATCATATAGAACATTTGTGGGCAGAACTGAAAAAGCGTGTGCGAGCAAGGAGGCCTACAAACCCGACTCAGTTACACCAGCTCTGTCAGGAGGAATGGGCCAAAATTCACCCAACTTATTGTGGGAAGCTTGTGGAAGGCTTCCCTAAGCGTTTCACCTAAGTTTAATATTTTAAATGCAATACTACCAAATACTAATTGAGTGAATGTAAACTTCTGACCCACTGGGAATGTAATAAAATTAATAAAAGCTGAAAAAAAATATTCTCTACTGTTATTTAGACATTTCACATTCTTTAAATAAAGTGGTGATCCTAACTGACCTAAGACAGGGAATTTTTACTAGGATTAAATGTCAGGAATTGTGAAAAAATGAATTTTAATGTATTTAGCTAAGGTGTATGTAAACTTCCGACTTCAACTGTATTTTCAGTTCTCTCCAGAGATGTTTGATCGGGTTCAAATCCGGGCTCTGGACATTCAGAGACTCCTGCATTGTCTTGACTGTGCTTAGGGTCGTTGGAAGGTGAACCCCAGTCTGAGGTCCTGAGCGCTCTGGAGCAGGTTTTCATCAAGGATCTCTTTGTACTTTGCTCCATTCATCTTTCCCTCGGTCCTGACGAGTCTCCCAGTCACTGCCGCTGACAAACATCCCCTCTTCATGATGCTGCCACCTCCATGCTTTACCATAGGGATGGTGCCAGGTGTCCTCCAGACGTGATGCTTGCCATTCAGCCAAAGAGTTCAATCTTGGTTTCATGAGACCATAGAATCTTGTTTCTCATGGTCAGACAGTCCTTTAGGTGCCACGTTTTGGCAAACTCCAAGCGGGCTCTCATGTGCCTTTTACTGAAGAGTGGCTTCAGTCTGGCCACTCTACCATAAAGGTCTGATTGGTGGAGTGCTGCAGAGATGGTTGTCCTCCTGGAAGGTTCTCCCATTTCCACAGAGGAACTCTGGAGCTCTGTAGGAGTAGCCATCGGGTTCTTGGTCAACTCCCTGACCAAGGCCCTTCTCCCCCTATTGCTCAGTTAGTACATGCAGCCAGCTCTCGCAAGAGTCTTGGTGGTGCCAAACTTCATCCATTTAAGAATGATGGCGGACACTGTGTTCTTGGGGACCTTCAATGTTGAAGAAATGTTTTGGTACCCTTCCCCAGATCTGTGCCTCAACACAATCCTGTCTCAGAACTCTATGGATAATTCCTTCGACCTCATGGCTTGCTTTTTGC
This sequence comes from Oncorhynchus mykiss, assembly GCF_057628025.1. Taxonomy (NCBI): domain Eukaryota; kingdom Metazoa; phylum Chordata; class Actinopteri; order Salmoniformes; family Salmonidae; genus Oncorhynchus; species Oncorhynchus mykiss. Next base: position 32,352,597 of record NC_143033.1, on the reverse strand, counting down.
TCTGACATGCGCTGTCAACTGTGGGACCTTATATAGGCAGGTGTGTGCCTTTCCACATCATGTCCAATCAATTGAATTCACCACAGGTGGACTGCAATCAAGTTGATGATCAATGGCACCTGGGCACGCCGTTGTAACTGCTAAATTGCTTGCTGTAGACTGTACATAGTACTGCATGATTGTAGCGCGTTTACTAATGCTTTATTTCTAGGAGCTATGTTGACTATGACGTTAATATGGTGACAGCCATGTAGGTTGTGTGAAGCGGTTAGCGGTTATGATATGGAGGTTTGGCTTGGAAAGGTTTTTTCGCCTGGTCACAGACATCATGTGTGTTGTACACTGAAGTCCACAAGTGAAGGGAAAATGTGAGCGGAGGAGAGCACATAGATGTGAGAAGTAATTATACAATGACCAAAGGGATCATGCTGTTTGTATGTGGCTGCTATGAAAGTGAACTGTGCTTAAGTGTAATCAGTGGTGTATTAATTTTGCTGATTATGTTGAAAAACGTTTCTTAAACAGAAGCAAACAGAACAAAACGGGAATAAACATACCTGAATTTGTCCAATCGAAAATTTTGTTTGCAACTGTAAATCAAATCAAATTTGATTTGTCACATCTCTCCGAATACAACAGGTACCTTACCGTGAGAAGCTTACTTACTTACTTACTTACTTAACCAACAATGCCGTTTCAAAAAAAAACTCAAGTAAAAAACAACAACAAGTAACACAAGAAATGTACATGCTGTAACCATGACGAGGCTATATACAGGAGGTACCGGTACAGAGTCAATATGCGGGGCTACAGGTTAGTTGAGGTAATTGGTAAAGTGACTATGCACAGATGATAAACAGCGAGTAGCAGTAGTGTAAAATCAAGGCGGGGGGGTCAATGTAAATAGTCCAGGTGGCCATATGACTAATTGTTCAGCATTCTACGGCTTTGGGGGAGAAGCTGTTAATGAGCCTTTTTGCTCCTAGACTTGGCGCTCCGGTACCGCTTGCTGTGCGGTAGCAGAGAGAACAGCCTTTGACTTGGGTGACTGGAGTTGTAGACAATTTTTAGGGCCTTCCTCTGACACTGCCTAGTATATAGGTCCTGGATGGCAGGAAGCTTGGACCCAGTGATGTACTGGCCAATACACACTACCCTCTGCGGCACGTTCAGATGCCAAGCAGTTGCCATACCAGGCGGTGATGCAACCGGTCAGGATGCTCTCGATGGTGCAGCTGTAGAACCTTTTGGGGATCTAGGGACCCATGCCAAATATTTTCAGTCTCCTGAGGGGGAAAAGGTGTTGTCGTGCCCTCTACATGACTGTCTTGGTGTGTTTGGACCATGATAGTTTGTTGGTGATGTGGACAACAGGGAACATGAAACACGACCCGCTCCCATTCAGCCCCGTCGATGTTAATGGGGGACTGTTTGACCCTTCTTTTCCAATAGTCCACAATCAGCTCCTTAGTCTTGCTCACATTGAGGGAGAGGTTACTGTCCTGGCACCACACTGCCAGGTCTCTGACCTCCTCCCTATAGGCTGTCTCATTTTTGTCGTTGATCAGGCCTACCACTGATGTGTTGTTAGCAAACTTAATGATGGTGTTGGAGTTGTGCTTGGCTACACAGTCGTGGGTGAAGAGGAAGTACAGGAGGGGACTAAACACGCATGCTTGACGGGCCCCAGTGTTGAGGATCAGCGAAGCAGATGTGTTGTTGCTGACCCTTAACATCTGGGGGCAGCCCGTCAGGAAGTCCAGGATCCAGTTGCAGAGGGAGGTGTTTAATCCCAGGGTCCTTAGCTTAGTGATGAGCTTTGTGGGTACTATGGTGTTGAATGCTGAGCTGTAGTCAATGAACAGCATTCTCACATAGGTGTTCTTTCTGTCCAGGTGCGGAAGGGCAGTGTGGAGTGCGATTGAGATTGCATCATCTGTGGATCTGTTGGGGCGGTATGCGAATTGGAGTGGGTCTAGGGTTTCTGGGATGATGCTGTTGATGTGAATAATGACCAGCCTTTCAAAGCACTTCATGGCTACCGACCTGAGTGCTACAGGGCGGTAATAATTTAGGCAAGTAACCTTTGCTTTCTTGGGCACAGGGACTCTGGTGGTCTGTTTGAAACATGTAGGTATTACAGACTCGGTCAGGGAGAGGTTGAAAATGTCATTAAATACACTTGCCAGTTGGTCCGCGCATTCTTTCAGGACACGTCCTGGGAATCCGTCTGGCCCCGCGGCTTTGTGAATGTTGACCTGTTTAAAGGTCTTGCTCACATCGGCTGCGGAGAGCGTGATCACACAGTTGTCCGGAACAGTTGGTGCTCTCATAAATGGTTCAGTATTGCTTGCCTCGAAGCGAGCATAAAAGGCATTTAGCTCGTCTGGTAGGCTCGTGTCACTGGGCAGCTCGTGGCTGGATTTCCCTTTGTAGTCCGTAATAGTTTTCAAGCCCTGCCACATTCGACGAGAGTCAGAGCCGGTGTAGTAGGATTCAATCTTAGTCCTTTATTGACGCTTTGCCTACTTGATGGTTCGTCTGAGGGCGTTAGTGTCCCGCTCCTTGAAAGCGGCAGCTCTAGCCTTTAGCTCGGT